>NW_022436967.1:17426300-17453560 GCF_009761245.1 Sapajus apella | reverse complement strand
AAAAAAAAAAAAAGGCCCCTCTTTATCCGTGGTGATAGTTTTGTTCTGAAATCTACTTTGATACTACATAGCAAGACTAACTTTTCTTATATCAGCCTCACAAGTATAGTACAATATTAAGAAACTTACATTGATACAATCCATATGACTTATGCCTATTTTGCCACTTATACATGTACTCATGTGCTCTGTTGAATTTTATCATGTGTAGCTTTACACAAGCCACCAAAATCAAAACACTCAACTGATAAAATTCAGTATATTTACACCTTACTACCTCCTTTCCAATATGAGTGCATGTATAGCCTGCAGAATATGAATAAGCCTGTGGATTGCATCAATGTCAATTTCTTAATACTATACTCTAGTTGTGTAAGACGTTCACATTGGTAGAGGCTGAGGAAATGCTGCATGAGGCTGGCTACAATCTCCTGTCAATCCAAAATTATTTCAAAATAAAAAGTGACATATCTTATAGTACATAAGTACCTTTTGAAATTATTTTTTCACTCAGCATCTAGCCCTTTAGAAGATCCAAGTTGTTACATGTATTAATAGCTTATTCCTTTATATTAATCAGTAGTATGATATGGATGTATCACCGTTTTCGCACTATTCACTCTTTGAAGGACATTTGAGTAGTTTCCATTTATTGACTCTTATGAATAAAACTGTGATGAATGTTTGCATACAAGTCCCTGCATGAAAATAAGTTTTCATTTCTCTGAAATAAACTTCCAGGGGAGAAATTGCTGGGTTTTATGTCAAGTCCATTTTAAGTTTTGAAAATAATTGCTGACTGTTTTCCAGAATGACTGTAGTGTTTTGTATTCCCACCGGTGTTTTGTTTTCTTTTTGTTGTTGTTTGTTTGTTTGTTTGTTTGTTTTCCCATTTATTTATTGCATTTTAGGTTTTGGGGTACATGTGAAGAACATGCAAAATTGTTGCATAGGTACACACGTGGCAGTGTGATTTGCTGCCTTCCTCCCCATCACCTACATCTGGCATCTCTCCCCTTGCTTTCTCTCCCCAGCTCCCCATCCCCCATGATCCCTCCCCTGTTTCCCCCCAACTGACTCCAGTGTGTAGTGCTCCCCTCCCTGTGTCCATGTGTTCTCATTGTTCAACACCCACCTATGAGTGAAACCTCCAGTGTTGTGTAAGTGATGTTTTCTCTACTTCTTTGCCAGTATTTGGTGCAATAACTAGTTTCTTAGCTGTTTTGATAGATATATAGTGGTATCTGATTATAGTTTTCATTTTCATTTCTCTAATTGCTAATAATTATGACTATATTTTTCTTTATTTGCCATCTGTATATCCTCTTTGATGAACCGACTGTTTATAACTTTTGTACATTTTTAATTCAATTGTTTGTATTCTTCTCTTTGGTTTTGAGAGTTTAACACGTTATAGATATAAGGCCTTTGCCAGATACGTGACTTGGAAATATTTTCTCCCAGTTTATAGTTTATCTTTTCATTCTTCTCACAGGGTTATTCACAGAGGAAATGCTTTTAATGTAAGTACAATTTATCAATTTTTCCTCTTACTAGTTATGGTTTTGGTGTCAAGTCTTTGACTAGTTCTCTTTGCCTAGTTCTAGTTTTGGCCTAGTTTTTCACCTATATTCTTTATTAGAAGTTTTATAGTTTCTTTTTATATTTTAAATTTATAATTCATTTTGAGTTAATTTTGTTTAAAGCGTGAGCTTTAGGTTGAGGTTGAGGTTCATTGTTTTGTTTTGCCCATAAATGCCTAATTATCTATTGGCTTTTTAAGTTGATCTTAATTCTGGCAAACTTGTTGAACTCAGTTATAAGTTGCTGTTGATTCTGATGTTTTCTGTATAACATTATTTATCCGCAAATACGATGTTTATCTCTGCCAATATTTACATATCTTAGTTACTTTTTTTCCTTGTAGAATTAGCCAAGACCTGTCACTCTATATTAAACTGTAACCATGATAACAGGCAACTTTTTCTTATCCCTGATCCTAAATGGACTACATCTGAGTTTCTTCATTAAGTATGATATTTGCTACAGGACTTTCATGCATACCCTCACCACAGTAAGGAAATTCTCTTCCATTTTTACTTACTAAAAAAATTATTTTAAATAAGTGTTGTACTGTATCAAGTGTTTTTCTGTATCATCTGAGATATTTATTTTTCTCCATTAATATTTTAATGTGGGAATTACATTGATAGATTTTTCTTATGAAAATTCATCTTCACATTACTAATATAAAGACTATTTTATCATAATGTACTCTGGTTCACACAATTGGATTTGGTTGCTGATAGTTTATTTAAGATTTTTACCTCTGTTACCATAAGGAAAATTAAGCCATAATTTCTTTGCACTACTCTTACCTGGTTTTAGAGTCATAATTTCTCTAGCCTCATAAAATGAGGTGATCAGATTACTCCTATTTATTTTTCAGAATAATTCAAATAAATAAGGAATTTTTCTTTCTTAAAAAATGATAACTGTGGAACTATCTTGGCTTGAGGTAGTTTGATTATAATTTCAATTTACTTAACACTTATTGTTCAACTCAAGCTCTTTTTTGTCTGTTTTCTTGTCAATTTTGATGACACTATTTTCTGTAAGAACTTTCCTTGGATTCAGTCTGGTATTCAATATTGTGGACACATAATTAGGGTCTCCACGGGGATTACAGAGAACATAAGAAAAACATGTCCCCATTTACCCTGGCATCACACCAGAATCATCATCTGAAGCCTATTCAGAGACATCCCAGAGGTTCTGATGGGATCTGGCATGGCTAAAGACCTGCAGGGTCCTGCTGGTCTATGCTGCTAAAGCTTATAGTTAATTGGCTATAAGCATGATGTTTGCTTTTAGACCATCATTCTCCCTGTTCCCATAATATGGCATATTCAATATTTTATTTCCCCTCTCAGAGTTAGTTTCCTATTCTTTTTCCTATATTCCACAACTTTCTTGTCCTGACTGGCTTAATATTTACCTTCTCCTGGTTTACTGTTCATAAGTTATTTATTGTTAATCAAAACCATATATGGTCATTCAGGTAAATTACTATGCTGATGGTGCTTGTAAGGAATGATAGCATTTCCTGAACACATTACTACGGAAATCCAAATTAGAATTCAGAGATAGAAAGAGAAGACTACGTAGTTAAGTTCTAGTTAAGTTATTGATTGCTAGCAATAAATAACTTTCCTCTAGACTATAAAATACTTTCTGCCTCTAATTATATCTGGGCTGTAGATGTGTAACAAGCTATGAGAGAGGTTCTCAATTGAACAAAGTATAAAATTTATCTGTGACTACTTCAGATTCTTAGCTATACGCCTGGTGGTTGCCTATCCTCCAACTTTACTCACTTAACTGCAAAAAAATAATTAGAAGAAATGCTTTCATTCAACACAAATTATTCTCTTCAAGTTCTCATTTTTCTGGCAGGATAACTGAACACCATAGCAATGTGTCTGCCCACATGGTGGCTTGTCTTTATTATTTGTAATCTGAAATCAAGTTAATAGCCCCATGTTTCTCCCTAGGATTCTCACAGATAAAAAGCCATGTGCAATAAAATAATTAGTTTGGGGGTATAGTCAATTAACTGGTTTGATTTATAGTGAAAGATGCACAATTTAAATAGTACTATTACACAATTTAAATAGTATTATTTAAATTGTACCTTATAAGTAAATTTCAATACATTAAGTATCAAATTTCAGTTGGACTTCTAGCACATGGTAAAATTCTCTTGACTATCTTTCAATTCATTGGATTTTTCATAAAATAAAGGGATTATATAACATAGAAACCACATATATAGAGCTCAGTAGAGAAGGATATAAATTAGAGCCCTTGTGACCTTTTGTTTTGTTTTCTGCTATGTGAATAGAGTTTTGCTGAATGCACATAAAGAAAGAAACTGATTTGGAATAAATAAGATTACTCATTTATCCAAAATGTTAAAGATTGTTTCTTCTCAACCAGTAAAATATAAAATGTCCAACCTTGGTGATAATCATTTATTCATATTTTTTATTAAATATGTACTACTAACAGGCACTATGTTAGGTACTACAAATTCAAAGATAAGTAAGTCATTGTCCCTGACTCCAAGAAGCTTACAGACTAATCAAGAAAGGTTAAGGAATAAATCACTTTAATAGTGTGTTGTGCTTAAAATACAATGATCTAGCATCTAGAACGTAATTTCCTTACAGAAATCATAAATTCGAGATAATCAGAACTAAACAGCTAAGTGTCTTAACAAATTGGCCAAAAAAAAAAAAGTGCAGTAAGTTTGTCTCCTATCCTTGAACATAAAATACAAGAGCATGGTTCTTCAGATATTCACCATTGTCGATCCATTCTTTAGAGCCTTGCTTCCTGGGGTTAAGAACTATGGAATGCTATGGGCTGAATATTGTGTCCCCTAAAATTTATATGTTAAAATCTTAACTGCCAGTGTGATGGTAACAAGAGATGGGAACTGTATGGGGTGTGTAGATCATGAAGGTGTGCCTTTGTAAGAAGAGACAGGAGTGTTTGCTTCCTTTATCTCTGCTCTCTGCCATGTGGGGATACAATGAGAAGACTGCTATCTGCAAATTAGGAAGCAAGCAGGACCTCATCAGACAGTGGATGTGCCAGCACCTCGATCTTGGACTTCCCAGACTCCAGAGCTATGAAAAATAAATTTCTGTGTTTAAGCTACCTAGTCTGTGGTGTTTTTGTTATAGCATCCAGAGTGAACTAAGACACTAGTAATGAAAGCAGGAAAACTGCAAGAAATATCCTTCTGAAAGCCTCTGAAAATACAAAATCAAAACCCTATATGGTCATTCAGGTAAATTACTATGCTGATGGTGCTTGTAAGGAATGATACCATTTCCTGAACACAGTACTAAGGAAATCCAAATTAGAATTCAGAGATAGAAAGAGAAGAGTATGTGGTTCAGGTCTAGAATAACCCCGTCTTCAACTATGGGCTGAGGATCACCAGTATCCATTTGCCCAAGCTCAACCTTTCTGGGGCATTTTTTAAGGTAAGTTACCACTAATCTTGGTCACTAACTGTGTTAGGGTTCTTCAGAGAAAGAGAACAATAGGACTGTGTGTGTGTGTCAGCAGTCTGGAGGCTTAATAAGAGCTGATGTTACTCACTTGAGTCTGAATTCTGCAGGCATTGGCTACAAACTCAGACAGGGTTTCCACGTTTCAATCTTGGGGAGAATTACTTCCACTTCAGGAAACCTCAATCTTTGTTCTAGTAAGGCCTTCAACTAACTGGATAAGGCCCACATACAATACAGAGGATGATACAGTTTGTCTGTGTCCCACCTAAATCTCATCTTGAATTCCCACATGTTGTGGGAGGGACCCAGTGGGAGGTAGCTGAATCATGGGGCAGGTCTTTCCCTTGCTGTTCTCGTGGTAGTGAATAAGTCTCATGAGATCTGATGGTCATTATAAGGAGGAGTTTTCCTGCACAAGCTCCCTTTTTGCTGCTGCCATCCATGTCAGACATGACTTACTCCTCCTTGCCTTCTGCCATAATTGTGAGGCTTTCTCAGCCACATGGAATTGTAAGTCCAATTAAACCTCTTTCATTGTAAATTGCCCAGTCTTGGGTATGTCTTTATCAGCAGTGTAAAAACAGACTAATCTATTTTACCCTTTGTCTACTGATTTAAGTGTTAACCACATCTAGGAAAAATACTTTCACAGTAACATCTAGACTGGTGTTTGACCAAACAACTGGGCAAAGTCAGCTTGCTCATACCCTAGCCAAATTGACACATAAAATTAACCATCACATTAACTCATGTATTTGGTTTTTGAAAGCACTGGCTACATCTCTAAGTCATAGTAGAGTTTCATCATGTCTTGTAAATAAATGCCTGAAATTTGTCCCTTTCTAAAATAAGGAATTAGCTATTTTTTAATGCAGGTCTGATGTGTAGCCAAAACTTCTCCATCCATTCTGTCTTTCTGTCCACTATTGTTAATAGCTGTTCACTATTTTGAAAGTCAACTCTGTCTTACAGATAGTTGCACAATGTGTTAACATTTATATTTTTGGCATATTCATTGTTTAAACTATCATTAAAGTGTGGAGTTTAAGGCCCTAATTAATTTCTGTAATGTGAGAGTGAAGAAGTTTTGATGTAAACATTTGGGTAGGACTTGGATTAAACTTCCAACCATATGAAGAGTGTTTGTATTTTTCTAAGTTTTGTTTGTGTGTGTGAATTCCTTTTTAACTAGATGTATTACATTTTTATTCAGGAAAATTAAAAGTCATTTCCATT
The DNA here is from genome assembly GCF_009761245.1 of Sapajus apella. NCBI lineage: Eukaryota > Metazoa > Chordata > Mammalia > Primates > Cebidae > Sapajus > Sapajus apella. The sequence goes on along the minus strand of NW_022436967.1, from coordinate 17,447,237 downwards.
CAAGGAGAAAATGAGTGCTGGTAGAATAGGAAGGGAATAAAGAAGGCATAGAAACAGATAAGCTGAGAAATAGTTCCAAATTTAAAAAAAAAAAAAAGAATGATGAGAAAGACAATAAAGGAGGTCATAAAAATCAATGAGGCAGCTCTGCTCTGAAAATTCTATTAACATTTTGAGATATTCTAGCAATCATTTTCAAGTTTTACAATTCCTATAAACAGCAATATTTTGGAGACTTCTAAGAATTTATAGCATTTCTAAACATGATTAGAGTATCCTCAAACTCTCACAGAGTTACAAAATGCATGTGGTAATAACCTTATTAACCTTATTACCTTATTAACAGGTAAAAGCACTAGTTAGCAATATATGCTGTTCTTTTTTGCACACTGATCTGAATATTATATTTTTATCCAACAAATAATGATACTTTTGGAATAACTATAAACTCATTTCAGTGATTTTTATCTACTAATTTATAAACATTCTATAACTTACTTCATGTTTTGTGCAAGAATGTTGCAGAATCACCGAAGTGTTAATTGCTTTGCTAAGGCAAAAGACATGGTGCACAGAGAAGGAAGTGCCAAATGCTAAAGAATGGTAGATTATGAGCTAATTTTAAAAGAACAGAGACCTCAGCCCAGAATTCAAGTGATCAGGACACATATGGACCCTCTAATGCAAGTTTGTCCAACCCACAGCCCATGGGCCACATGCAGCCCAGCAGAGCTTTAAATGCAGCCCAATAGAAATTCATAAACTTTCTAATTGGGGAAAGAGGAAGTCATATTGTCTCTATCTGCAGATGACATGATTGTATATCTAGAAGACCCCATCGTCTCAGCCTAAAATCTCCTTAACATGATAAGCAACTTCAGCAAAGTCTCAGGATACAAAATCAATGTGCGAAAATCACCAGCATTCCTATACATCAAAAACAGACAAACAGAGAGCCAAATCATGAGTGACTCCCATTTACAATTGCTACAAAGAGAATAAAATACTTAGGAATACAACTAACAAGGGATGTGAAAGACCTCTTCAAAGAGAACTACAAACCATTGCTCAAGGAAATGAGAGAGGATACAAACAGATGGAAAAACATTCCATGCTCATGGTTAGGAAGAATCAATATTGTGAAAATGGCCATATTGCCCAAAGTAATTTATAGATTCAATGTTATCCCCATCATGCTATCGTAACTTTCTTCACAGAACTGGAAAAAAACCACCTTAAACTTCATATGAAACCAAAAAAGAGTCCACATAGCCAAGATAATCCTAACAAAAAAAAAAAAAAAAAAAAAAAAGATGGAGAGGTCATGCTCTCTCACTCCAAAATCTAAAACAAGGCTACAGTAATCAAAAAAGCATGGCACTGTACCAAAACAAAGATATAGAACAATGGAACAGAACAGAGGCCCTGGAAGTAATGCCGCACATCTACAACAATCTGATCTTTGACAAACCTGACAAAAATAAGCAATGGGGAAAGGATTCCCTGTTTAATAAACGACGTTGGGAAAACTGGCTAGCCATGTTCAGAAAGCTGCAACTGGACCCCTTCCTTGCACCTTACACAGAAATTAACTCCAGATGGATTAAAGATTTAAACATAAGACCTAACACCATAAAAACCCTAGAAGAAAACCTAGGCAATACAATTCAGGACATAGAAATGAGCATGGACTTCATGATTGAAACACCAAAAGCAATGGTAACAAAAGCCAAAACAGACAAATGGGATTTAATTAAACTTAAGAGCTTCTGCACAGCAAAAGAAACTATCAGGAGAGTGAACCAGCAACCAACAGAATGGGAAAGCATTTTTGCAATCTACCCATCTGACAAAGGGATAATATCCAGAATCTACAAAGAACTTAAAACAAATTTACAAGAGAAAAAAAACATCAAAAAGTGGGTAAAGTATATGAACACATACTTCTCAAAAGAAGACATTTACGCAGCCAACAAACAGATGAATGAAAGCTCATCATCACTGGTCATTAGAGAAATGCAAACCAAAACCACATTGAGATACCATCTCCCGCCAGTTAGAATGGCAATCATTAAAAAATCTGAAGACAACAGATGCTGGAGAGTATGTGGAGAAATAGGAACGCTTTTACACTGTTGGTGGGAGTGTAAATTAGTTCGACCATTGTGGAAGACAGTGTGGCGATTCGTCAAGGATCTAGAAATAGAAATATCATTTGACCCAACAATCCCATTACTGGGTATATACCCAAAGGATTATAAATCATTCTGCTATAATGACACATGCACACGTATGTTCGTTGTGGCACTGTTTACAATAGCAAGGACTTGGAACCAAGTCAAATGCCCATCAATGATATACTGGATAAAGAAAATGTGGCACATAGACACCATAGAATACTATGCAGCCATCAAAAAGGATGAGTTCATGTCCTTTGCAGGGACATGGATGAAGCTGGAAACCATTATTCTCAGCAAGTTGACATAAGAACAGAAACCAAACACCACATATTCTCACTCACATGTGGGTGTTGAACAATGAGAACACATGGCCACAGAAAGGGGAACATCAAATGCTGGGGCCTATTGGGGGTGGGGGGAATAAGTGAGGGATAGCAGGGGGCGAGAGGATTGGAGAGAGATAGCATTAGGAGAAATACCTAATGAAGACGACTGGAGGATGGATGCAGCAAACCACCATGGCATGTGTATACCTATGTAACAATCCTGCACCATCTGCCCATGTACCCCAGAATTTAAAATAAAAAAATGAGGGTTTTTGTGGGTTTTTTTTAGCTTACCTGCTATTGTTAATTTTAGTGTATTTTATGTTTGGCCCAAAGCAATTCTCCTTCTTCCAGTGCGGCCCAGAGAGGACAAAAGATTGGACACCCGTGCTCTAATGGATGAGACAGGACTTGAACAAGTGCCTAGAGACTCCAGAATCTGTCTTCAGAGGGAAGCTCCAACCACTTCCTCCCGCAAGATGAAAGAAACTCCTATGCTGAACTATTTCAAAGAGTTCTCATTCACATGCACATGAGCTGGAGCAATCCAGGAAGGAGGCAGAACTGTTCCAGCACTATCACTATAAAGCTCTGCTTCCCCAAAGGTCAGACCTGAGGTAGTAAGTCCGTGCTGAGCACAGATGTGTTTACTCACAGCCTAGTTCCTGACAGAGACCCCTGACAGCCTAGTTCCAATACCATTGCCCTACATCCCAGTCCCTCTCCTTAGGGCATACATCATTCACTTTCAGGAGTCTTAAGAAAATTAGGAAATCTTTAAAAGGAGCCCCCCCCCCACCGCCCTTAGAAATTGTGGTTTTTACCCAGGTTATGGTTCCAATGAGGCAATTGAAGTGAATGGAATCAATCTCTCTCCAGGTCACATATCTGAGCAGTTCAACCACCAGCACTGGCAACCATCCAAGGTATCCACCCACAAGGAGGAGTAATGGGAAGTTCTTGAGGAGCAAAGAGGTGAATGTGTGTTTCAGCACATTAGCCACAGGAAGGGACAATCTGGTCAGGCTGAAAAAAAATCTGCAGCGCAGATAACATAAGGGAGCACATCTTAAGATACATGTAAACAGTGGCAATGAGGCATGAAGTCTTGCTTGCACTTTCTGATTACCTTATTTGTATTTGACTCATAGTGTCTTTTGCATAGAGAGAAAACCATCAAGAAAAACTTTCTTGACAACTATAATTTTGAAAGAGTTAGGACAACCCAAGTGGCAATGGGATTGAGTGGAATCAACTCAGCACTAGAGGGAGACATTCAGGGTCCTGAGATATCCCTCAAATCTTTAAGAGAAGCAAGATGAATACTTGGCAAATCAACTGGCAAGCTATACCCAGGCCTAGGACAAGACACTGTGATTGTCTTAAGGATTCAGAGCAACTGTTAGAAAGGAGAATAGAGCATCAACTACTACAGAAGGAAGTAGCTCCAAGTGCTTACACAACATAACACAGTCCACCAAGGACCCTGAATGATATTGCAGGGGAGGAATGGCTTAATTAAACATTTGGCTCTTGACCCAAGGAGCACTCAACCTTGGAGCTGGGGCCACTTTAACCCATCAGATACAGTCCTATTCTGGCCTCCAGAATCAATGCTCTTTATAAATATGTTTAAATATAAATGTAATATTCTCCATAATACATATGGAGAAATATATATACTATAGACACGCATACACACACTGCTTCCACTCTGATCTTCTTTCATCAAAAGAAATAACAAAGATGAAGTCAACACTGAAGGCATATCCTAACACTACTATCACTTGCTATGTGGCCTTGGGAGCAAACCACTTAGTTTTCCATAGCTATTTTTTTTCCCTCATCTATGAACGGGGAATAATATTCACACCACTTTTATGAGCACAAATGAGTTATGGGTAAGTGAAAATGATGCATAAATTTCCAGCACATTTCCCTCTTGTCCACTAGCACAAAATTCTCCACTATTTTCGGGCTGATATTTCCACATCTCTGGGATTAGGTGTCAAAATCAACACCATCAGTCTGTCTTCACTGTCCTTTGCCTGTGTTTTCACTACCAGATCCTGCCCTTCAGTACTCCCTTTTGACTGAGCTTCTCACCCTGGCTTGCTTCTGAGCTCTCCTAAACATCTCTTCAAACACTTTAGGACTCCAAGTTTCCTGATGCCAGATATTCTGAGCCATACTGTCCAAGTATCTCTGACTCACACTTGACTTTCAGAGCAGAGCAGCATCTACAGTAGTACTTGAGCCCAGTGAATGCTAAAGACTTCCTAGACTCAGATTACTCTCTTTTCCTCTTCTAGACTCACATGTTTCCATGGGAGGGGAGACTGTCCCAAGATTTAGCAATTTCATTTAGTGTTAAGGGAGTCAGAGGGAAGCTGAGGTCTGGTATGTCTATTCTGAGATCATGACATAAGCCCATAGGCCTCATTACTGAAGTAATTAACTGGGATCAAAATCCCAGATGCCTGCATGCCTTTCTCTGCCATCTCCCCCACTGATGAAAGATAAGACAAAAGGCAAATATTGTGAAAACTCTATCCAGCGAGATCCCTTGCAGGGCCCATTGCCTGCCTGCAGGAACCAAGAAGGGGGGTTGTCAAGAAGAATCCGATAGCAGAGGAGTCCAAGGATTGTACATAATGTGATTCTAAAGTTGAGAGTAAAATTGGACATCTATATTTTATAAACAGAAGCATCATATACAAAATTAGATTAAAATGGATCATAGACCTCAATACAAAGTCTAAAACTTTAAAACTTCAGAAAGAAAACATAAGAGAAATTATTTGTGACCTTGGGCTATACAAAGAGTTCTCAGCCTTCTTAGGAAAAAGGATATGAGCCCTGAAAGAAAACAGGAAACTATAAATCCCAGACTAGAAGAAAATATTTGAAAAACACATATCTGATAAAGAATTGGTATACAGAATATATAAAGCACTCTCAAATCTCAGCCACAGGAAAACAAAATACCTATTTTTTTTAATAGGCAAAAGAGCTGAACAAACATTTCAACCAAAAAGGCTATACTGTGGCACATAAGAATGAGACAAGATGCTCAGCATTGTTATTACTAGAAGTGCAAATGAAACCACAACACGCCTATTATGGATACCACTACACACCTATTAGAATTGCTTTTTAAAAACAAAAATAAAAGCTCGCAATACCAAGTGCTGAGTAGAATGAGGAACAACTGAAACTTCCACACATAACTGATGCCAACACAAAACTGTGCAGTCACGCTGAAAACAAGTGTGTCCGTTTTGCATAAAGTTAAACATAAGCTTACCATATGAACCAAATTACCCAAAAGGTATTTCCCCAAGGGAAATGGAAACATATTTCAACATCTTTTTTAAAACAGTGCAAAATGTTTATAGTAGATTCATTCACAATTTCTTAAACTAGAAAAAAAAAATGCCCATCATCTGGTGAATAGATAAACAGATTACGGTACCTCCATAGAATAGAATGTTACAGAGCAATGAAAGGAAGAAAGAATTGATACAACAGCATATATAAGTCTCCAAAGCATTACCTTAAGTGAAAGAAGCAAAAACCAAAAGGTTTCATTCCAGAAATAGCAAAACTGTGAGGACAGAAATGAGCTTAAGGGTTGTTTGTGGCTGGGGACAGCAGGAGGAGACTGACTGGAAATGAGGCCTATGGGAATGCTTTGAGGTGATGGGAGTGTTCTGTAGCCTTATCGTGGTAATGCTTATATAGCTACCATGCATCTGGCAAAATTCATAAAACTATACACCTAAAAATGGTGATTCTACTACATCTAAAATATATCTCACTAAGTTTGACTTTTCAAAAAAACACAGGTGAGGAGCTACAGAGTTCTGTTATCATTTTGTCCAAAGGTCTCCCAGCAACCTCACTCTGATGTTTGAAAAAAGTGAATGCGAGGCAGGTGGATCACGAGGTCAGGAGTTCAAGACCACCCTGGCCAAGATGGCAAAACCCCGTCTCTACTAAAAAATACAAAAATTAGCCGGGCATGGTGGCACATACCTGTAATCCCAGCTACTCAGGAGGTTGAGGTAGAGAATTGCTTGAACCTGGGAGGCGCAGTTTGCAGTGAGCCGAGATGGCACCACTGCACTCCAGTCTGGGCAACAGAGTGAAACTCCAACTCATAATAAAGGGAAAAAAAAGTGGATGTGGTCTATGCCACAAGTTAAAAGGTCCAGGAATGCCTTCCCATTTCTGAAGACTCAGAGAGCCACAGGGAAATTCAGTACTGTGAGTCCTCTCAGCAGCAGTGGCCAGTGGCAAAGCAGGAGTATTCCTCTAAGAAGAATGTTCTACCACCAAGGCACTGGGAGCAGAAACTGGGGTATATCCTCGAGTCATCTACTATGTCAAGGGTCCTTAGCCTCATCCACACCAAGATTGTGAGCCAGTAATTCATTGTGTGGCATGGGCATTGTGGGATGTTTAGCAGCATCCTTGGTCTCTGCCTACTGGATACCAGCACAACAGCCCCCTCTACTGTGACAGCCAAAAATGTTTCCAGACATTGCCAAATGGCCCCTTGAGTGGAAGCACAATAGTCCTCAGCTGGGATCCACAGTGCCACATGGAAAGCGAACACTGAAGCAGACTCACTGCCCCTGGGGACCCTCAAAGACACCTACCACAAGAGTGGACTGATCACTCACGAGGGAGTTCATGAGAAAACTAGATGAGAGCAAGCTTCTCATTACGGGATTGGGTCCAGTAAGTGGCAACCATGGAAGAAATCTTCTGGGGATAAAGAAAACAAACAAAAAACAGAAGAAAAACAGAAGACGAGGATGAATACATTCTTACAAAAGATCCTACCACTGCCGTGGCTGTTTACTGGGATAATTAAAACATACCATAAAAGAGGCATTAAACCTCCAGAAAGAAAATGCAAAGGTCCAGAAGTATTGAAGAGAGCCAAGAATATTAGAAAGCCTACAAAAATTTAGTACATTTTTGCTTTAACTTTCCTTCTCAGTTCCATACCAAGTTAACTTCATGAAGTTTAAAACAAAACAAATAATAAGTAACAACAGTAGCCCATGTTAAAAACAACTATAAACAATCACAAAATTGCTCTGGCAGGCTCACTCAAGGCTCCCACTTAGAAATGGACTGGAGAAAGAACCTCTTAATATAAATGCACAATATTTAAAACATACCACAAAATCAAATGCACATAATTCACACAACAGTCAAAAGGTAATTTCACCACAAATAAAATTCAGAAAAAAATCAGCAAACTCAGAGAGTAAGAACTGGGTACAATGTCTTCAAGGAAACAAAGAAGTTCAGGTCAGACAACAAAAAACAGGATACAAGGCAGTGAAATAATTGCCTAAGAACTTTAGCTAGGGGTCTGGGAAACAAAGTATTTGTTCAAGATGTATGGGGACAGCTACAGGGTATTATATAAAAAGTGGAGTTTGATATTAAGACCAAGACCTTTTGAGTGGGGTCCCTGTGTAACTCTTGCCCAGGACCTGAACTTTTCAAATTAGAACTGACCTGAACCTATTAATACAAAAAATAGGTATGGTGAACTGAAGAGAGTCATGAGAAAGTGAAAAACCAGGTCTTTTTTTTTTTTTTTGAGACAGAGCCTCGCTCCATCGCCAGGCACCAGGCTGCAGTGCAGTGGCGCGATCTCGGCTCACTGCAACCTCCGCCTCCCGGTCTCAAGCAATTCTCCTGCCTCAGCCTCCTGAGAAGCTGGGACTACAGGCGGGTGCCACCACGCCCAGCTAATTTTTGTATTTTTTTTAGTAGAGACGGGGTTTCACCATGTTGGCCATGATGGTCTTGATCTCTTGAGCTCGTGATCTGCCCGCCTCCGCCTCCCAAAGTGCTGGGATTACAGGTGTGAGCCACTGCAACTGGCCTAAAACCAGGTCTTTTTTAAGCCATTATTTACATTTCTGCAAAACTTAGGAGGATAAAAAATAAATTTCTCATTTCTAAACTTTAATGGATATTTAAAAATCAGAATATCTATTTTTTTAACACTTACTTTGTTAACCTACCTTTTAAGTATATTTCACTAATGCTATGAAAACTTCATCAACCTGCCTTTAGTTATCCACCTAGAGAATTCAAGATCAGTTTAAGAATGATTACAGAGAAATAAAAGGTAACTGAGTGGCCTACATATCATTTCACTTGGGAAAATAAAGAAAGAAAATCGATTTAAAGACAATTTACACACTGTGCATTATAATACAAAATGTAGAAATTGATTAGAAAAAGAGGCAATTTGTTAACAAAAAGAGACAAGGAAAGTAATGCTTTTGCAATATAGCTAGAGACAGCATAATCAAGGCATCCAGTGGTCTTGGGATATTATTTTTTACACAGGAGGTATGGAAAAGATTGCTTTCTACACAACATCAATTCTTCCTTTCTACAACAGAATCCCCCTGTATTGTGGGGGTGGCGTAGCAGAAAACAGACTTCACTCATATTTGCAGACATGTTATTTGGGAATGGATGTGAGAAACAACTGCCTATAGTGAGAGGGTATCATAAAACTGTTGAATTCATATTATTTCATTAAAAAAATGGTTTTATCAATCTAAGAGTAACAATTTGGGAAGTCCAAATTTCATACAAAGCACCTAAAAATGTCCCTAGCAGCAGCAATAAACTCAGCTGAAAAATAATTATCAATCCATCTCCCAGATGCCCTTGCTTATATGGTCTATGGTATATGAACCTAACTTACTGGGCAGAGCTTCTAGGAAACTCTTTAAATAGGAGTAACTCATCTGCAAGGCATACCGTTGTTCTTTTCCCCTTGCATCCTTCTAGAATGCAAATATGACAGTTAGAACCCCTTTGTGATCACAGAATTATCTTGTAGATGAAGCCACAAATTAATGATAGAGAAATAAGAAGGTAGGAGTCTGGACTGCACATGTATCCCTAAACTTAAGATAAAAGTTACATATTTTTTAAAATTTTAAATAATTAATTGATTAAAAAAGAATAAGCTAATCCAGCTTCAAAATCTGCCTGTACACATCAAAAGTGCAGGCAACAAAAGAAAAACTAGATAAATTGAATTTAACTAATTTTAAAATTTCTGTGCCTCAAGAGAATAAAAATACAACTCACACAATGGGAGAAAATAATAGTAAATCATATCTCTGATAAGGGATTAATAACAAGAATATATAAAGAATTCCTACAACTCAGCAACAAAAAACAAACTATCTAGTACAATAATGTGCAAAGGGCTTGAAAAATGTTTCTCCAAAGAATATATATAAATGGCTAATAAGCACGTGCAGATATGTTCAATATCACTAGTCATTAGGAAAAGTAAATCAGAACCACAGTCAGACACATTCATACTATTCTTTATGGCTCTTATCAAAAAACTAGAAAACAAGGCTGGCGAGTATGTGGAGAAATTGAAATGCTTGTTCATTGCTGATAGAAATGTAAAATGGTGCAGCCTCTGTGGAAAAAAATATGGCAGTTTCTCAAAAGTTAAGCATATAACTGCTATACAATCCTTCAAACAGGGACTTGGGGGTTCTGACTTTGCTGATTAGCTAACACTTTGCAGAATGTCAATTACTGCCTGTCCTATGACGACAGATGAAGTCTCTGAATGCTCCTCTCCATAAACTCATGATGGGAATGTCTGCATCTTCAGCCCATGAAGGACTTAAGGACTGGAATAGTCTTACTAACAGTCTATGGCGCAAGGTGAACTGAAAGTAAGCCTTCCATCATATAGGCCTGGTTTGTATATTCATCATCAAATATGGTTTGGTTTTCTTGTTTTAACAATACTAGTCAAGGTGAAGCAAATATATATAAGAAAAGTGTGTTCTTGAGTTTCAAAGTGTGTTCCATTAGCCTGGCTTCTCAAAAGCAACTTACAAATTGTTTTACTCTATTTGTTCTAAAAGATCAAAAATAAAGGTCAGCAATGCATTAGATTCTTGCTAGACCTAAATCAGGATATGCCCAACTCTAATTCAATTAATTTTTTAATGAAACCATGTGGAAAATCTGAAAGGTTGAATAGAAAGACCTCAGATCACCTATATCAATTAAAATTTTTTTTCCTTAGAAACCAGGTGATAATGATAGAACATATCTCCAAGGGGCTGACAATGGGAAGATGCATATGCAAACAATAACAAATGGTTCATGAACAATACTATGAATCCTCAAAGACTAATTAATTAAGACTTCTGAATTTTTTTTTAAATCCACTTAGTTTTAAAAATCAGTGACTACAGTTTTATACATATATATGGGATAGAGGCCTATTAGGAGACTAAAAATCACTTAAGTTATTTTAACAGGGAGAATTTAATATAAAGAAGTAAGTTAGGTAAAAGAAATTTTAACTAAAAATTTTTTAAAAGTTAAAGAACAGTAAAGTGTCATTAAACTAGCAACTACAGGAAGCAGCTACAGTCCCTAGGGTTAAGAGAACACAAGGAAAAGGTTGGAACTATTAAAGCTTCTTAGACTTTAAACAAGGAGTCCCAGGAGCTGAACTTCAGCCCTCCAAAAAGAGTGTATTTCTTAGCTGGAGGAGGTATTTCTGAACATGCAGGGGGAAGTCACGGGTCAGACTTCTCAAAAAGGTGAATTCCAACTGGTGGCTGCTGGTGTCTCTGAGGGGCACAATGAGGCTGGCTCTGCAAAGATGGGAAAATCTGCAAAATGGATTTTATTGCTTCTGTAAAAATAAAATACCACTGTCACATTGAAGAAATGAGACTTCGGTGATGCTGCTGACTGGAGCCCATTCTGTCAGCACACAGGAAGGATTTCCTTCCTTATTTTTTCTCTAGCCTTGCAATTCTCTCTTGTGTTCCCATTTATCAGAGTCTAACAGAGAACCAGATTGCAAAGGAATCCTATTTTCAGAATCAGGCTCTAATATCACAAAGCAGAGTATACAAAGTGGATTTGAGCCTGAGACACAATAGCTTAATAATTGATACAATCGACCTCTTTCCATACTCAGTGTCCATTCATACTGTTTCTACCTATATTTGAAATTCCATGTAACAACAAAAAGAACTCCATATTTGCACCTAACGTAATGAAACTGTTCCTTAGACAAATGAAAGTATTCTCATCCTCTCCCCAAAGTGTGGGGATGCAAAATCCCAGTTGTCATTTGGACAACTAATAATAAACTCTATGAGTTACATTAATTAGAGCTAAAATTCAGTCACAACCACATATAATTGTTCTCTGTCTAGACTATGTTGTAAAGTTTACAAAACTTGCTTAAGATTCTTTTAAAAAGAAAAATTAAAAAGATGTATATGTGTATCTTTTTTTTTTAAAGGTAATCAGTTATTTAATTAGATCATCAGGACATTTAAAATACCAATTTGTGAGGATAAATTCCATTTGTCAGGGCAAACACAGATCGCAGGTAGCCCTGGAGCTGAGGAATAGCTTTGATTTTTGGTAAAATTTGTGAGTCCACAGCTTTCTGATCAATCTTGCGCTGTTCTGTAATCTCGTATTTCTCTTTTTCTGTGTCGAAGATCTCACCTTCCTGGTGTCTGGGCTTTCACAGCTTCTTCTTCTTGAAGTAAGCATCAGTAATATGTTTTGGGATTTTTACATTGCTGATATCAATTTTGGTTGAGGTGGCAATGACAAATTTCTGGTGCGTTCTTCATAGAGGAACTCGATTGAGGACCAGAGGTCCAGTCACAAGTAATAAGCCACTAGCCAGCTGCTTCCGGAAAACCACCCTCTTGCCCCTGTGGCGTCCAGTGAGGATGATCAGAATGGTCCCGGGGGTGATGCTGGCTCGCAGTTTTCTCACGTGCTGACTGAAGGGTTTTTTGCCGTGGCTCAACAGCTTTGGAGGCACATCTTCAGTAGGATAATACCTAGGCATTTTGCGAAGTTTAACCACCCGGGTACCGCCGTTTTTGTCACCACCAACTGGTTTTGTAACAGTTGCAAGAACCTTCTCCTTCTTTTTCTTTTCAACCTTGGATTTAGCCGCTGAGTACTTCCTCTTGTACATGGCCTTTCTGGAATACATGGCAGATCGGGAATACCTGCCAATTCCTCTGACAAGAACAGCATTGCGGCTGCAATGGGGCTTCCCCTTCTTGGACTTTTTAGCCTTGGGGTTACCCTTTTTCACTTTGCTACCGGCATCAGCCTTCTTGGCTTCAGGTTTCTTCTCTTTAGTATCCGGCTTCTCAACTTTTTCACCCACCATCTTGCAAGATGGAAAAGAGCGATGTATATGTATATCTATACACGCACACGAAAGAAGATGAATATATAGCTGCTGCAGTCCTCATTTCTGTAAGGTCACATGGCCATAGTTGATATTTATAACTCCTTTCTTCTACCTTCCATTCATGTTTCCCTTGTCCACAGTCAGGTCTCAGCTAGTTAGGATTCTCTGCCTTGCAGGTGAACTAAACCTTCACTTCTGAAGATCCTGAATCCCCAGTTGTAATATTTTTTTTAAAGTGCTGTCGTTTTCTATTTTCTTTTACTCTTGAACAAGAAAGTATTAAAAACTCCATAGAATTTTCTGAGTTCCAAATATATTTCTTATTGTCCCTATAGTGTGGCAGGAACCCCATTTCCTATTGTAAATCAGTATCAATGTCCTAAAGTAGTAGTTAAGCTCTTTCTTGGCATATTAGTCAAAATGGCTACGTGACAGTCTCAACAGTTCAATAGCAGAACAATTGTTGTATCCTTGGGAACCAAGACCTCCAATCCAGCAAAGCACAGTTGTAGAGAAGGGAAGAAAAAAAATTCTATGAGTGGAACAATTCCCGTATATACACTTTGATTGTCAGACCTACCTGTTGGTTCATATACTCAGCCAATGGAAGAGGAAGGTTCATATATTGGTTAATGACTCAAAGTACACCCTTGTGTTGTAAATGGGGGAGTAAGTCTCCCTTGCAGGGTCTTTCAGGGTCATTTCAACATGGCCTTGGAAATTATACTCAGAGAGGACTATGAAATTAAATGATTTATTATACTCAGAAGTCCCAGAGACAGGAGGTATGCCACACCACACCACACAGGTGGCCATGTGGGAAGAGCTCCCAGTAAGCACGTTCAACCAAGCAGGGATGAGCCAAGAGAGGAGTGAGGGGAGAACCCTTTGGCAAGAGCCTTTACCGGGGATTAGGGTGGAATACACAAGCAAAAGGTGTGATGGGATTATATCAATGTGTTTGAATGCCACTGGGTCATAGTCAGAGGATGGCAAGATATGGAACTTGTGACAGGGACCAGCTTTATCTCACCAGTGTATCTGGGAAGGGGAAATAGCCTGTTTGTGGGGATATTGAGGCATCAGGAAAAAACAAAGTTTTGCTACAATACAATGCTGCATCCTATATAACAGAACCACAATATTTTCAGATTGTTACCTCCCAACTGGAGTCATAACTGAATCTCCAATAAACTATTTCACCACTATGTTAGGACAACTGATCTGGGTGATAAGGTAAAGGTCAATTTCCTGGGCATGAGCCCATCGTCGGACTTATTTTTCTGTAACATTAATTACTTAATCGGAAGAATGATAGGCAGATTACTGACAATAACACAGATGCTGGAGAGAATATCATGACCATGACATTATGAACTGGGAAGTCAAATCCATATCAAGAATACATGTGTCCTGCCCATGATGGAAAAAGGTGAGCACTAGGTGGCTGGCTAATTTTCTCTGGAAATAGTGCCATGTGAGGGCTCGGTGTTGACCTCTGCTCTCGACAGAGCAGCTTGTCAACTGTAGCAGTAGCCTCCAAAAGGTGAAATTTGTGTTGCCAAGCCCATAAATGGCCTTCACCCCGCCATGGCAGTCACTCTGTATATATGTTCAGTTTGCAACACTGGAGTGGCTGAGTTTGAGGGTGATGTGCACCCACAAAATGTATCGTTTTTGTAGGGGGCATACAGTAACATATTCAAGCTTATGTACAAGGCATTTGAGGTCAAGGCACGGAAAAATACTGAGGCACTGTGTGTATGTTGCTTGTGCAAGAGACTCTAGCTCCTTGACGCTGAAAACAGGACAAGGAATAGTATGTGTGATAAGGAGAGCTGAAAACAGCCTCCTGAGAATGTGGTCTGAGTGTTTTTGGCCACATGTTCAAGGCCATATGTGCCTCATGACCCGACCGTGAAGAGCCACCTGGTGGATGTCTTTTGTTTGTCTGAATTGTAGTTTAAGCAAGTTTTCTCAATATTCAGTGGATAGGTCTTGGAACGGCCCCCTCTCAGAAGAGTTCCTGTTCACTTCGCTCAGCTGGGATTGTCTGAGTACTTCATTCTCGGAGTTCACTGCAAGCTATAAACTGCAAGACGTGACCCAGATGTCCTTGAAGTTACCCATGGAGTAGGTCGACTCATCAATCTTCGAGGAATCTCGGTAAGGGGCTTTCCGGCTCACTATCAGGAGGATGGGACCTACGCATATAATACCAGGGATTGGGTTATCATGGGTCAGGAAATGACCAAAGAACAGAAAGTATTTTTTTAAATGGTGCAACAATTACTTAAGGCTATTCAGTGCACCATAGAGTCTGAAGCTTTGCAGAAGCTTATGTTTTCAATTTGGCAGGAATGCCCTTGGTTCCCTGATCAAGGAACATTAGACTTAGAGTTATGGGAGCAGGTGGGTTCTGCTTGAAAAGAGGATTCCAGCAGGGTTATTTTACCTGGTTATTTTACCATTTTGACTACCTGGGCTCTGGTATGCTTTGCATTGTACCTTCTTCATCTGCCAGATCACAGTGAGTTAGACCGCCCATTTTCTCCACCTGAAGGGAATTCAGAAGATTTAAAGGAAAGGAAAAACAGGAACCAGAATAAAGGGAAGCTTTATTCCCTTCTATAGGGAATAAGGAAGAGGCTTTTTCTAGTGAGGATGAGGACGGACCAGAGCTTTTTCTCCCCCAATTAGAAAAGCCATTGCCCTCCTTTCCTCCACCCTTAAAGGGACATTTCATCCATTAACCTCCTTTGGGCAACAGTGCCTCCCATCCCCCTTGAGGAGATTGGAGGCCACCCAAGGGACTGTTCGTGGATAAGACCTCTGGTCAGTGGACATTTATATAATCAGGGGAACGCGTCCTCAGTGATGACTCATGGACAAACTTCCCTAGTAGAGGGTGCCTCCAAGAGGGATTTAGGAAGGGAGACTCTGAGGCACTTTTTGGCGCATTCCGTGTCACTGTTCAAAACGATAGGAGATGGTATGATTTTGTCTTTTAGTGTCTTTAAAGAGCTAAAGAAAAGTATCCATGAAAATGGTGTATGTTCACCCTTTACACAGGGAACGGTTGAAGCTTTGGGAAATGGTTATGAGATGACTCCACATGACTGGAAAACTCTGGTAAAAGTTTTGGTTTCCGCTGCTGAATATGCCGTGTGGTAGAGTGAGTACAGTGATCTAGCCATGCAGCAAGCCTTGCAAAATTTGAATAACAATATCCCCATACAACTTAATATGCTATTAGAAACAGGGTCTGTTGCTTTAGCTTAGAGCTTTTGATCTTTAATACCCCTCATAGCCCTACAGGGATGCTGGGACAAGTCGAGAGGCTGTTTCTCTTTTGGAATGGCTTTACTGTCTCATAACCCCTCTAAACACATACAAAAGTCTACAGATTTAATAGTTTCTCTTCTCATAAAGGGACACTGATGTTGCATGCAGTTGTCAGGATATGACCCTGCTACTCTTCTCCTACCTTTAAGCAAGGAATAATCTAATATTCTCCTAGCTTGTGATCTTGATTGGCAAGTCATAATATCAGCTTCCATTTACCAGCCTCTAAGCTCCTGAACTTTTTATAAACTGTGCCTGTTAAATTTGTATCTATTGTTGTCTCTGAGCCTTTGCTTCACGACACCACTGTCTTTACAGATAGTTCAGGAAAGACTAGAAAGGTAGCTATAGTATGGCAAGATGTCATACAAAACTGGCAGCACAAAATCCAAGAACATTTCAAAACTATGTAACAGGAGGCATTAGATGCCCTAATATTGGCCTTACAAACCTTTCCTCACCAATACATAAATATTATTAGTGATTCTGCTTGTGCGGTTTATAGTATTACACATTTAGATTTTGCACATGTGAAGGGCATTACTAATGAACCCCTACCAGCTTTGTTTCTTGCGAAGCAAGGGTTCCGTCACCCTCTTTACATCACACATATTTGCTCTCATTCTGGGCTACCTGATGCCTCTTCAGAAGGGAACACTCAAGCCAATGCTCTAGTACAACCACAAATGTGGTTTGCAGACTCTCCTGCATTTTTGTGAGCTCAACCTCATCATTCCTTTTTTCATCAGAACTCCCACAATTTTAAATGACAGTTTCATCTGACACTCGCTCAAGCTCACATGATTATTAAAATTTGTCCTGATTGCCAATGGCATTCTCTCTCACCTTTTTCATCAGGACATAGTGCCAACCCACGAGATCTGGTGCCTAATGCTATCTAGCAAACTGGTGTTACTCAGCAGCTACACTTTAGACGTTTTAAATTTCTCGTGATTAACATGGACACTTATACAGGCTGGATACATGCTACCCTCCGGACTGGAGAAAAAACTAAAGCTGCAATTGCTCATATTTTTAAATCTATTATGACTTTAGGCCTTCCACACACTATAAAAACGGATAATGGACCTTGTTACCTTAGTGCTCGATTTGCATATGCATTACCACTTTGGCACATACAACGCAAGACTGGCATTCCCTATATCTCAACTGGTCAGGCCATTGTTAAATGAGCTCATCAAACTCTTAAAGTATATCTTAATAAACATAATAGGGGGAATATGGTGCTCTCTCAAGAGAACAGGACCTGTCATTGGAGAATCGAACAGCAATGATGGTGTTGACTCAAAGGCGCCTGACATTACCTGGGACAGCTAAAGAGACTGGATCAACAGACAACTATTGTCTTGCAGCTATGGGAGGCCCTGCAACCACAGAGAATCAGTTTCTTATATATCTGGTGGTAATTGGGGCAACTTCTGAAAAAGTAAGGCAGACATGGATGCTGGGGTGGCTGGTAATTCTTGTCTTTTGCCAAGTGGGCTCAGCTCAAGACCATGTTCATTGGAGTCATGTTCTAAATCCCCCTCTTATTAATGTTATTACATAGTGGGATGCTGACCTGCCTATGACATCTAATGACATTTCTTGAATAGGAGGCCCATGGATGCCCCTGTCTTTCCCCTTAACTGAAAATTTGGGATGCATTAAACTTAATGACTTCTTAACTTTATTGTTTAGTAATCCCCTCTTTGTTCTTCCACAATAGCACGTGATAAGTGCATTACTCTTATTCCTCAGGAGTATCTGTACTATCAGCCCAAAGGGATGCCAAGCTCACAAATTTGACCTTTATTTCTGCTGTTACTACTAATCTTACTGAGGTCTCTGATAAGGTTATACAAGTGCCTGATCTTCCTATATGCCGTCCGAGCAGTGACCGGCAATGTAAGTTTGAGGCCGTCTGTTGGTCTCTTGCAGACAACCTATGCAGTGCCAGGGGCCTCTGTTCAGTAATGGCAACTTACTTGATTAGGGTCCCCATGGTAATCTTATGTCTGCTAACCAGACTATCAGATTTGGGAGTCCCTCCAGTGGTTTTATAACTTGGTCAGCTTATGGGCTTTCAGGACCAATATTACAACCAAAAGGGTAATAAGCTTAAGCCCTATTCATACCCAAATTTGAAGACTAAGACTTCCTTTTTTTTTGAATGGGTTCTTTCACACAGTAATTACATGTATAGTAATAGCAACTATACTCTCTCCTTGATTAATAATAGTCCTTGTTTATACTACGCACCCCTATATACTTCTGTTTGGGCAAGGTGTTCCTAACATAGAGCAGAATCAATCCTCTTATAGTATTAATGTCTCTTCCAGTATTCGGTATGCTACATGCTTGTCTCATTGAAACATTACACAGTTAAGGATAACCTGTGTCATGATCTTAAAAAGGCATGCAGGATTGTGGTTCCCTGTAAATTTAACCCAGAGCTGGGAAGGGAATTCCACCCTGTGGTTATTTAGAAAAGCACCATCTCATACTCAAAAAGAGTATTTCTGGCCACTTTAATTGCTTTTCTAGTCTCAGCTGTTACTATACTAGCAACCGCCGCAGCTGTCTCTCTGACAGAATCTATTCATACAGCCTAGTGGTGAACCACATGGTATATAATGTAACCCGCAAGTTTCAAAAACAAATAAATATTGATAAGACTATTTTGTATCACCTAGAGGCTCCTTGAATGGCTGGGAGATCAGCAGCAGACATTCATTACTCATCAAATTTTACATTGTGATTGGCAGTATAATTTTATCTGTGTTACTCATTTGCCGTATAATAGCTCCCTGTATGCTTGGAAGAGAGGGAAGGCACACCTGTAAGGGGCTTATCGTGACCACCTGTCCACTCAAATTTCTATTCTTGAGTGTGAATTAAAGAAACAACTTGAGGCCGGGCGCGGTGGCTCATGCCTGTAATCCCAGCACTTTGGGAGGCCGAGGCAGGTGGATCATGAGGTCAAGAGATCGAGGCCATCCTGGTCAACATGGTGAAACCCCGTCTCTACTAAAAATACAAAAAATCAGCTGGGCATGGTGGCGCATGCCTGTAATCCCAGCTACTCAGGAGGCTGAGGCAGGAGAATTGCCTGAACCCAGGAGGCGGAGGCTGCGGTGAGCCAAGATCGCGCCATTGCACTCCAGCCTGGGCAACAAGAGATACACTCTTGAAAAAAAAAAAAAAAAAAACTTGAAGAAGGTCGCAGCAATTACAAACAAGTGCCCTTCGGCAATTACAAGAAGGCTTTCAATGGTTGAACCCAAACACTTAGTTGTCTTAGTTAAACATATGCATTTGAGTGATGGCCACTATACTTATTCTTTTTTGTATCTATTTCCTAGGCATCTGCAGATGGCCCTGTGCTGCCACCCAACGCATCTACAACCAGGGAAGAATGATAGAAGCTTACCTTGCATTGGATGACTAGCATGATCTAAGAATTAAAGAAGGGGGAGATGTAAGGGGTGCACGGCAACGTATTCAGACTTATTTACAAGGCATTTGAAGTCGAGGCATGGAAAAATACTGCAGTTCTGTGTGTATGTTGCTTGTGCAAGAGACTCTAGCTCCTTGACCGTGAAAACAGGGCAAGGAACAGTATGTGTGATAAGGAGAGCTGAAAACTGCCTCCTGAGAATGTGGTCTGAGTGTTTTTTACAAAGCCACGTGTGCCTCATGACCCGACCATGAAGAGCCACCTGGTGGATGTCTTTTGTTTGTCTGAATTGTAGTTTAAACAAGTTCTCTCAATAAATATTCGGTGGACTGATCTTGAAGCAGCACTCTCTCAGAAGAGCTCCTGTCCGCCTCATTCAGCTGGAATTATCTGAGTACTTCATTCTCAGTGTTCACTGCAAGCTACAAGCTACTATTTTGTTCAGCTATTAAGAGCCTCTTCTGCAATTGGTGCCTTTCAATTAGAATTCAGATGGGATGCAAATATCTTTTTATGCTATATGCCTATTCTGAAAATCTAACCACAAACCTCTCCCCTAGTCCTCCTTATTGTCAATCATCCTGTTATTTGCAAGCCTCTGACCATCCAACCAAAACCATTAGAAAACAGTGAGGATCCATAATTCTGGTCAGCTCTCTACCCATACAAAGTTAACAACCAAAATGCAACCTCAAAGTTCTGCCCATTGGAGGATTTTCCTTTATGTCTGTTCTTCAGGCCACTCCCCAACAAGGCTTTTATGTTGCATATATTCAATTACATTGGTATCAGCAATTTTTACATAACCATCTGTGAGCCAGCCCTACAGTTTGTTTCTTCTTAGTCATAACTTCCCGAAGAATTTTTCATGAAGCCATAGGCACGGAAGAAGATAAAAGACAACACAGCAGGAGGTCGTTTTGAAGGCGTCTGAGGTATCTATTTGTACAATTTTTTAAGCCTTTCAGACCAATCCAAGCTCAATTTCTTATTTTCCATTTCCATTTAATAATAAAGAGCATTGCTTGTGGCTAAAATTATGTCTTGGTAAGGACATCTAGTTTGTGACAGGAACCTTAGGTCACTTGGTCATTTGATGTCTAATGACTGGACATTCTGTCTCTACTGAGGCCCAGTAGCAAACCTGGAGCTATTTCCCAAAAGAAAAATCGCTGTCTATAAGAAGGAAGTGTGGTATATATATATATCCAAAGGATTACAAATCGTTCTACTATAAGGACACGTGCACACGAATATTCATTGCAGCACTGTTTACAATAGCAAAGACCTGGAACCAACCCAAATGCCCATCGACGATAGACTGGATAGGGAAAATGTGGCACA
>NW_022436967.1:17266325-17425900 GCF_009761245.1 Sapajus apella | reverse complement strand
AAACGATGAGTTTGGGTCCTTTGTAGGGACATGGATGAACCTGGAAACCATCATTCTCAGCAAACTGATGAAGAGCAGAAGATCAAACACCGCATGTTCTCACTCATAGGCGGGTGTTGAACAATGAGAACACATGGACACAGGGAGGGGAGCACTACACACTGGGGTCAGTTGGGGGGAAATAGGGGAGGGACGGTGGGGGGTGGGAAGCTGGGGAGAGATAGCAAGGGGAGAAATGCCAGATGTAGGTGATGGGGAGGAAGGCAGCAAATCACACTGCCACGTGTGTTCCTATGCAACAATTTTGCATGTTCTTCACATGTACCCCAAAACCTAAAATGCAATAAAATAAATAAATGGGGGAAAAAAAAGATAGTTGTAGCCTCTGCTTTAAGTAATTCTGCAGTCTAATTATTTCAGTTCTCTTCCTTTTCTAGTAGAAATATTTAGTCACATTCTTCACCCCCAATTTAGCAAGCATTTCTTCTCAAATATGAGGTCTGCTTAAAATAACAGATATTATTATGGTTCAGCATTTTAAGAACAATAGTTAAACTATTTTATAGTTGGGAAACTGTGCCAGAAGAATTATACAAAAGGTCTTTTGTTTCCCCTCCCAAAAAGCAGAATTGCACAGAGCAAAGTAATAGCAATTTTCATTACCAAGAAACTTAAATAATGATTTCCTTCCACTTTAAAGGTTACATTTAATGGCTGAGCATGGTGGCTCATGCCTGTAATCCCAGCACTTTGGGAGGCCAAGGCGGGCAGATCACCTGAGGTCAGGAGTTCAAGACCAGTCTGGCCAGCATGGTGAAACCCCATCTCTACTAAAAGTACAAAAAAAATAGCTAGGCATGGCTGCAGATACCTGTAATCCCAGCTACTTGGTAGTCTGAGGCAGGAGAATCACCTGAACATGGGAGATGGAGGTTGCAGTGACCTGAGATCACACCATTGCACTCCAACCTGGGCAACAAGAGTAAAACTGTCTCAAAAAAAAAAAAAAATCACATTTAATGAACAGAATCCCTTGGGTTCTGTAAGTGGAAAAAATGCAGATATTATCTGTCACCATGCCCATTTTCACATTTCCTCACATCTAGGACTTGGGTTGTTTCTGTGTTGCCTATACTATAAAATAAGCCCTTATAGCAAGTAAACACATGAAAATGGTAATGAATATTATAAAAGGACTTAGCCGAACTTGGCTTCATTGCCCCTTCATCTTAGAGTCCTTTCTTCTGACAAAAAAATGTTGGTTCTAAGGCCTTGGATAGTTTAACTCAATTTTCTTTCTCTCTCCCAAGCTTTCATTGCTAGTACTTCAGATCTAAATAAGTGAAACTGAAATACCAGAATAGTATATTTTAGAGTGTTCCAATATTTAACATAAAATCAGTAGTGCATAAAGAGATGATCATTTTCAAAGTTTAATTCCATTGAACAAATCTCTTTTTCTCTTGGATTAATTAGACTGAACAAATATTTTTGTGTCAAAAGTTTAAGTAAATAAAGTATGTCTAATCGACTCAATATGAAATATTCTTCTGCCATAAAAGATGATGTTTATACAGAACTCGCAACAATATGAAATCTCAGAAGATGGATTAGGTTGGTTGTCAGTGGAACTATAATAGCACAGTTTGATCAGAGAAGAAAATCAACTAGGAAACGTACAGAAAATGCATTTACTATGGGGATTTTCCCCTACCCAATTGTAGGATCTAGTTAAACAATCTATGTGAATCTGCTGTCTCTGTGTCTACTGCCTTAAGTCCACAGGGCGGGCAGTTGAGAAAGAAAGATGGACACGAAGAGGAAAGAGCAAGGGCAAACCAGAACTTTCTGTCAGGCTAAGATATTCCCCTACTATCAAGTTGATAGATTTACCTTCTACTGTTCCATGAATGTTGGGAGAAGACACGAGACTCTTGGATCACAGATAAAGTACTTTCTTATTCACAATACAGCAAATGGCATGAACATGATGTTTGTCATAGTCCCCCCTGCTCCCCAAGTCCCACGGGGGCCATGCAGAAAATCTCAGATGGATACTGCACATGCAGCAAATCAGTATCACAGCTGAGAAACTCTGAGTTTGGAGAATCCATTACTTCTGTAGTAAGCAGTAAGCAGCCTGTTCTTTGTCACAGTGGGAAATACCTCATCTTCAGCATTCTTGCTATAAACACAACCTTGATAAATGACCAAATAAAAGGTGCCTCAAATTCTTGGCACATTCAACAAAAACACAAAGGCATACTCAGAGCCCATGGTGGATCGCCTCTTCCGGTACCTCTGAGACTCAGCTGAAACCAATAAAAAACGGATTGGAACCTTTCCTTATTTCTCACCACTTCCAAGTCTCCCACTTTGATGATGGGTATGTCCTGCAGGCAAGACCAGTGTTCTTTCATCATAAAGTGAAATACATGCGGAGGCTGAAGGAGAACGAGGAAGGAGCTGCAGTTGATGCAGGTCCCACTATGGTACGATGTCGACCAGGTGGGCCTGGTCTGTTTAAAGTTCCATTTAGGTTATAGTTCACAAAGTACAGAGAACTCTTTAGGCCAAACTTAATATATGTAAGGAGGCAGCTTTAGGTTAAACCTGATTTTACACTGGGAACCAATGGAACCATAGAAACCACACTAGCCATGCTGTTTTGGAGGGCTCCAAAAACACCTCCCATTTCAGTGATACTCTAGGAGGCCTCCAAGGTCTTAGTATAAAGTCACAGTAAAGAGTTATTACAGCAAAGGGGCCCAAAGCAAAATCAGCAGAGGAAAAATCCTACGGGGCAAAGTCCAGAGGAGGCCACACACAAGCTTCCAAGAGCCCTCTTCCAGTGGATTCCTATAGGAAACCCTTATTATCCCAGCAATAAGTTAAAGGAAGATCATTAGAGATTCACTTCCCAAGATTTTTGTTGACGGCTAGTTGTGTAGGCAACTCGCTGTTTAACATATTTCAAAATTCCAAATTCCCAGAAGGAAAGCAGGAGTTCCACATAAACCATATTTTTTGAATAATTTAGGCACAGTGAGCTTCTCTTATCAGTTCTGGTTATGATGAAAACTCTCTCAAGGTGGGGAGGAACAAGACGGCCGAATAGACACAACCCTGGTGTACAACACCTAGCAAGAGAGACGCAGAAATCAAGAGATCTCCTAGCTCCAACCGAGGTACCAGGTGCATTTCAACAGATCTGGTCAGGTGGTGAGCAAAGCCCAGGCAGAGTAGACCAAGGCAGGGAGGGGTGCTACTTCACCCAGAAAGTGCATCTGACCAGTGAGTCAGAGGCTCCCCCTCCGGCACCCCAGTCCAGACACAGCGCTTTCCCCAAAGCCTCAGCAATACACAGAACAGGGGATCTTTGTCAGTCAAACGCGAGGAACTACAAGCGCAGAGTTGAATTATAATCCAGGATGGTGTCCCAGATTGTCGCAGAGATCTAACCAAATGCATAAGCCCATAAGCAGGCCGGGAAAGCCTATGGACAGAGCTGTCACCCTCTCCCGCGCCCCAGAGAGAGAGGGAGCTGAAAGCGGGGACATTGATGGTGCAGCTGGGCAGGTCCCTACCCTCCCCCACAAACCCAGAGGGCTGAAGCACTAACTCTAGAGGGTTATGCAGCCAGTGCATCAGTCTGAGCTGAATCTGAATGATCCAGCTCTGTGGAGGAAAGGCCAACCCACCATTAAAGAGGCAAGACTAGGCTTCATGTTTTAACAAAAAACACAGAAAGCAACAGGACAGTGTTCTTGACCACCCAGCAGCGCCTCCCGGTCAGCGGAAGAGATGGGCCTAACCTCCCAGTGTAAACAAAAAGGACATGGGAAGCCTACCTAGCAACCTGAAGGAGTCCCTGGAAACCCAGTAGCAACACCTTAGGCAGAGAAGCAACCTCATCAAGCAGCTCGCTGAGATCAGAGCTAGATAAATCCACAAAGATGGGAGAAAAATAGCGCGAGAAAGATGAAACCATCAAAGACCAGAATGCCTCTTCAGTTGTGTAACATTTCATTATGTGTACATACTATAATTTATTTAACCATTTCCCTAGGGTTTTCACTTAGATTGTTTTCCATTATTTGTTATTATGAATAATGTTATAGTGAACATTTTTATACATAGATTTACGTCTGTATTTCAAAGTATTTCCTTAGGTCATTTCCAAAAGCTAGAATTACCATGTCAAGCAGTATAAATATTTTAAATTAAATTTCTCTGCAGAAGGGTTGGACTGATTTATTCTTTCATTAGGAAGAAATGAGAATGCCTATTTCACCTCATCCTTATGAGCACTAAATATGCTTGCATGTTGTTCCCTGTCTCTCCCTCTCTCCACCCTGTCCCTCTCTCTCATCTCCTTCAAGGGTTCTGATGCAAACCTTGATCACTACTCAGTCAGGTACCAAAAAATGACTTTTTATCTATAAGAAATTCTAGATGAATTAGACTTTCAAAAAGAAAAAGCATTAAATAATAATAAATAAATAATATCCCTGGATTTGTAAAGAGAAAAATAGAAGGGGAAGGAGAATAAAACTGTAGCAGATACTAACTAGATGTTCACCAAACACACGTTCTCTTCTAAGCACACAATAAAATCCCATTAACTAGTCTCCCTTACAGCTGTGTCTATAACAGAGTTCTAGTTAACAGAATGTGAAGAGAAGTGGTGCATGCCAACAAAACTTCTCACACCTCACCCTGCTTACTTCATCCATAGGCTAAATAAAGAAAAATCTAAGGACATGGAGGGCAGAGCCATAAAAAGAAAGGAGCCTTAGTTCCTACATAATTACATGAAATTCCCTAAATGATCACATAAAATTCTTCCCATCCAGAAATACTCACACTGAAATGAGTGAGGAATCAATTTTATAAGGTTAAGTGTCTGAGAATTCTGGATTTAGATATTAACAGCAACTGGAATTGTTTACCTTAACTATTACAAAGTATTTATTGAATAATTACTATATTCTAGGTGCTTTGGTAGATGTGTTACTTATGTCTCTTCTATTTAATCTTTATAGAAATTTTATGCAGTAGTTCTTATTAGTACCATGTTGAAAGTAAATGATTTACCCAATTAAACACAAGTGATTTGCCCAAGATGGAAGATTCAGAATTTAAATCTAAGTTCCTCTGATGGCAAAAGCCAAGCTCGTCACACTGTCTCATGCTGCTTGCTGTAAGTGTTTCGTGTACAGAGGCTATATAAAATACGTAGGGACTATGATGCATTCATTCAACAACCAATCACTGAGTGCCTACAGGCTCTGTTTTGTTTTGGGGTTTTTTTCCACATATATAAGGGGGCCTACATCTTCCCATTTCTAAATTATGTTTCTTATAATTATAGAAATTGAAAACTAGTCATTTATATTTAGCTAATGTCATAATAAATTGTCTTATATTTTAAATATGAAGGCCATGTACTTATATATTTTGAGTGAAGGAAAGTGAGGTGAGGCCATAGAAGGGCAGAAGAGAGATTCCTTCTCAATGATTTTCAGCCTGCACTCCACTTCCAAGTCCCATGAGGTGCCCTGGAATATGGCAAGGCCTTTGATTCAGTAGTTGATGGGAAGCTATAACAGATGGGGAATGCTGTGGAGCTGCCTCTTAAGTGAACCACCCAGCAAGTCACCACGGCAGACTGTTGAAATGACTGTGGCATGTTTTAGGCTGCCTGTGTGCCTCAATAATAACCTACACAAATTTAGCAATCCAGTTCCTAAGGAGAAAATATCTGTGAATATACACCTTAAAACTCCAAATTTACAGAGCAATGTCTGTCATCAAAAATTAATTGAAGAGGCTGGGCATGGTGGCTTACACCTGTAAGCTGAGGAGGGTGGATCACCTGAAGTCAGGAGTTCAAGGCTAGCCTGGCCAACATGGCAAAACTCTGTCTCTACTAAAAATACAAAAATTAGCTGGGCGTGGTGGTGCACACCTGTAATCCCAGCTACTTGGGAGGCTGAGACAGGAGAATCTCTTGAACCCAGGAGGCAGAGGTTGCAGTGAGCCAACATTGCACCATTGCACTCCAGCCTGAGTGACAGAGTGAGAATCCATCTCAAAAAACAAAATAATAATAATTTTAGAAATCTTCCTTTTATGTCCAGCATCAGCTAATTATCAGCTAAACTGTATACTACAGATGCTTCGAAGTTGCCCCACAACACTAAGATGCAGCCATTTCATGCTATTCTCTCTTTTTAAAAATCATATTATGTCAGAATCTAAATTCACCTTCTTCTATATTAATAAAAGATCTCCCCAAGCTTCATCATGCTTTGTGAGTTACTCCCCTTCCCTTGATATCACACAAGAAACTGACAGGGCTTACACAATCTCATTAAAAATATATATTATAAGGTCTTCTAAGGTAATCAGTTCATCTTTGTTCTCTGAAAAGATACAAGTTTGGATGATTCACTTGCAGGGGCAGCTCCAGGACACTCTCATTCCTCAGCCCCTACTGCCCAACCTCAGCGACCGCATCAAAGACCTTTCAGTCTTCCAAGGTACTTCATGGGAACTGGGGCTGGGATACAAACAATCCCTCAGAAAGGGCCCCACTGTATTCTCCCTGCCGTCCCAGCCTTAGGGCTGTACCTCACCTTCTCTACTCATAGCCTGCCTTCCTGCTCAGAGGTAATACTACATAATCCCCTCACCCTACTTCCAATCCTACCCCTCAAAACTCATGAACCAGAGAGGTTTCTCACAGCTCAAACCTAGGGGAACGCAATGCCAACCTTTTCTTTCTGGGTGTCAGTGAGGAAATGAGATCTTAATTCCTTCCTGGTGAGAATTCAGCAGCAGCAACAAAAACAGAAAAAAAAACATGAAAGTAGTAATAATGACCCTTTCACATGTGTGTGTGTGTGTGTGTGTGTGTGTGTGTGTGTGTGTACAGAACCTAGCAATAGACATTGATAACATAAAAGTAATCATTTTACCTAAGATTGTATTTTGATAAAGATCCACTGGAATCAGGATCTTCTCAGCATCATTCATTACTAACAACTCAAGAACAGTCTGCTTCATTCATCTCACAGGCAGTCCCACGTTTATTATTCAGCAAGTATTTGTCACATGCTTTCCACATGCCAGCCATGGCACTGGAGGCTAGGGTTATAGAAATGTCCATGCTTGAGCATATCCTCTGCCCAGCTGTATCTTCTCTATTATTAACTTATGTAATTCTCAGTGAAGTGCACTAATATTATCTTCTTTTTATACATGAGGAAAATGTCAGAGAAATCAAGTAAACTGCTAAATTACCTGCTGGTAATTGGAGGAGAAGGGAGTCTAACTTAGTCAGTCTGGCCTGAGAGCCATACTCTTTTTCAGGATCCTGAGATACGTTAGGTATTTCTGTATAGCACCCCTATTAGCAGAATGATTGCCAGACACCCCATCCACATCCCCCTGCTGAACCCCGGGGTTTCCCATTCCAGCACCCCTTTCCCTTAGATCCACCTCACTCAGATGCATCCAAGATCTCCAGTCAAAACCCTGATCTGCACTTCCCCAGGCTAAAGACTTTTAACACCCTAAACACTAAAAAGATTTTGGTGGGCATTCCCACCTATATGTACTGAAAAACACAATTTATTATTTTGAAATGATATAAGCTTAACTACACTATAAGAAAAATCATTTTTTCAGGCCAGCCATGGTGGCTCATGCCTGTTATCCTAGCACTTTGGGAGGCCAAGCCTGGGGGATCACTTGAGCCCAGGAATTTGATGCCAGCCTGGGCAACATGGTGAAACCTTGTCTCTACAAAAAATACAAAAATTAGCTGGGTGTGGTGGTGCACACCTGTAGTCCAAGCTACTCGGGAGGCTGAGGCAAGAGGATCACTTGAGCCTGGTAGGTCGAGGCTGTGGTGAGTCACATTTGAGTCACTGCATTCCAGCCTGGGTGACAAAGTAAGACCTGTCTCAAAGAAAAAAAAAGGAAATCATTTTGTTCTACATTTTTAGATATAAAAAATATGTAAAAGTTTATTGAAGCTGAATCAACATCTCTTCTTTTTCTCCCCTTTTTTCCCCCCTCTGTCTTCTATTTAGCAGGCCCACAGGGGAGGCTGCTCCATTAGATTGAAATTACTTTAAGCTCTTAAGCAGAGATTACATTTCTTCACAGAAAGAGACGATCCTCAGTATCGGTGATTATCTGTAACTTCTTGAAGTTCTTATGACTTCTAAAATTCTACCTGGCTCTAGCTGTTATAAACAACTGTTTGCTTAGTTTTTTGTCTTTTAAACAGGAGAAAAGAGAATACCATGACCTTAGTCTTCTGTGGAGTTTTTGGTTTATGTCTGCAAAACACTGTGCTCTGCTTGATGATAAATGTACTCATTGTCTTAGTTAGAAAGATAAATATATACATATATACATATATATTTACTTATTCTTTTTATGTTTATATATAAAAAGCACAGATATATGTACACACAGTCCATAAACAGACATACAATTTATCTGTGAAGGTTCTGGGGTGGGGAGACAATAAGGAAAACAATTTTTTTTGAGACAGAGAGATGGAGTCTCTCTCTGTTGCTAGGCTGGAGTAATCCCAGCACTTTGGGAGGCCAAGACAGGTGGATCACGAGGTCAGAAGTTCAAGACCATCCTGGCCAACATGGTGAAAACTTGTCTCTACTAAAAATACAAAAATTAGCTGGGCATGGTGGTGCATGCCTGTAGTCCCAACTACTTGGGAGGCTGAGGCCAGAGAACTGCTTGAACCTGGGAGGCAGAGGTTGCAGTGAGGCGAGATCACACCACCGCAATCCAGCCTAGCGACAGAGGGAGACTCCATCTAGATATACAGATAGATAGATAGATAGATAGATAGATAGATAGATAGATAGATAGATGGATAGAGCCACACCACTGCACTCCAACCTGAGCAACACAGCAGGGTTCCATCTCAAAAAAGAAATTGTTTTCATTATTGTCTCCCTACCCCAGAACCTTCATAAAAAAACTGTATATCTGTTTATGGACTCTGTGTGTGTGTGTGTGTGTGTGTGTGTGTGTGTGTGTGTGTGTGTGTGTATATACACACACATATAAATATGTGTGTGTGCGTATGTGTATGTGCGCTTTTTATATATAAACATAAAAAGAGTAAGATTTTTCAGCTCCTAATAACCAGTTTTCACCCTCTTACGAGTGACATTGCCCCCACTGAGAATGTGTACATTGCAAGATGTATAAAACTGGAGGATGTCTTAGTCCATTTGGGGCGCTATAACAGAATATCACAGACTAAGTATGTTATAAACAACAGAAATTTATTTCTTACAGTGCTAGAGACTGGGATGTCCAGGATTGAAGTGCCAGCAGATATGATTGCCAGTAAGACCCTCTTCCCTGGTTCATACATAGTACTTTCCAACGATGTCTTTAGATAGTGGAAGGGGCAAACACGCTCCATGGGGCTTTTGAATAAAAGCACTAATCCCATGCATGAGGCTCCACTTCCCACAAGGTCCCAATTCCTAATATCACCATTTTGGGAGTGAAGATTTTAACATAAATTTGGAGAGACACAGACATTCAAACCATAGCAGAGGATGATATCAACAGATAGGAGTAGGAAGTATTTCTGTATTCCAAGTAAAAGCCCAAATCAGCAGAGGGGATAAAGAAGACAGGGCCTAATGAAAGACAATACGCCAGATCAGAGCAGTTTGTAGGTGGACTGAGCTAACAGCAGGACAGTTGACCAGGAGGAAGGACAAGGAAGTGCTCTAAAGAGGTGGCCACCTCAGGGTAGGTGCAGGTAGTAGTTTGCACTGGGTTTCCAGGAGAAGACTATGAGGTCCCAAGGAGGCAGACAGCACCCACTAACAGGGAATCTGAGCTGAAGACTGGAGCCTGAGAGCCACAATCATCTTGAAGCTGTGGCAGATTCATAAGATTGCCAACCAGAAAGAGGAGAGGTTGACACAGACAAAGCTGCTAGAAGCAGAAGCAAGGCAGAAATTAAGTCCTAGGAACCCAGGACATAGGGACAAGAGAAGCTCTGATTTGCAGACTAATCTGGGACCCAAAGATGGGCATTCAGACCTGGCCCACAACCCAGGAGAGCAACTGGTGATATTTGGTGAAGGAGGTACAGGGATGGTTAACCATGACCTTCTTTATGACAGGCAGACTTGGCCTAGTAATAGAAATAAGGCTGAGTTTTCAAGAAAGGAGATATACTGGCCATACAAAGGAATCTAGGGGTGACAAAGGCACCAGAAATTAGGCAGAGTTGGCCAAATGGCAGAAGAGGCTAAACAGCATGGGCGCTTAAGAAGTCATTTCAGAACATCCAGTTCAAGATGGAAGTCTGAGTCGTGGACTCAATTACATGAGAATAATGGGAGTAAAAAACATTTCTAAGAGAGAGGAAGGAAAGCCGTCAGCACAAGGGAGAGGTCATCAAGTTTTCGAGAAATGGAAAGCTAAGAAATGGTGACTGATGGAAACCTAACTGGAAATACACAGAAAAGAGACTGCAGATGAGGAGAAAGCTCTCTCCAAAGGCAGACGTACAGTTTATCTGTGCTCTTAAAATTTCATGAGAAGTGGCAATTAGGGAAAAAATGTCTATCAATGTTCTGGGGTGGGGGCAATAACGAAAAAAATGTCTGAAAAATACTGTAATAACATTTGCCAGTTTACTTTCCAGATATCATTTTTGTCATGTCTCCACTTGCCCAGGAACCTTCAGTAGCTCCCATAGTCAATCATCTAAAACCCCAATTCCTTGTTCTGTAGTTTAAAGGTCTTCCTGTTTTGCCCTCAGCCAAAGGGGGATGGTGAGTTCTGGCTCTGCTAGTGTCCCTGAGAGCTGGTTGTTTAAAACAGCCTGTCAGCTCCTCCGCTCTCTCTTGCTTGTTCTGTCGTCATGTGACCTCTGCAAAAGCCAACTTTCCTCCCCTTTCTGCCATGAGTGGAAGCAGTCTGAGGTCCTCCCCAAATATAGATGCCAGCACCGCACTTCCTGTACAATCCATGGAATCTTGCGCTAAATAAACCTCTCTTCCTTATAAATTACGCAGCCTCAGGTATTCCTTTATGACACAAACGGACTAAAACAGCCACCCACACATGCTGACATTTTGAGGACCCCAGGATGATGGCTGTGCAGCAAGCCTAGAGAGAAATCAATGCAATCAAAGGATGGAGACTCCAGGGGAAAACTTTCAGGAAGAAAAATATGGATAAGGTGCCATCAACATTCCATAATGCTTGGATATTACAAACATTTAAGAAATAATAAAGGCAGGTGTCGTGAGGGTGGGAAGGACAAGTACACAAGAAGAGGAATGAAATCAAATGGCACAGCTGGGTTAGCTATTAGCCAATTATCTAAACGTTTTTATTCCTAATTGCAGAACCAATATACTGACAAAGCACACAAGACTTAATTGGGATCGGAGAATATAAATAGAATCAACCCTAAGAATTTCAAAGCAGAATTACAGGTGACGTGTTGGAAGATGAAAAGAGAAGAGGAGAGATGAAGGACCATCTCTACTGCTCTAACCTTTCAAAATGAGTAGATCCTTTCTATAGATATTGGAACAAGAAATCAAAATGCAAATATATTATTTAAAGTTACATAGGTAATGAAAAGAGGAACTAAGAACAGTCACTTAAGTCTGCTGAAGAAGGTAGAAGAGAAAATGAAAGGTAAATGGGGTAAATGAGTTTAACCACCATCTATCATGGCAGGAATCCAATAGAAAATCCTGAAATGAAGGAATGAAGAAATCATAGTTTATGCATATTATTTATAAGTATGGATAGAACCACCTAGAACAAATAACAATAGAAAATGATAAAAATGTTAAAAAGAGTTCCACACCATGGGAAATGAAATGGGAGTGGGAAACTGAGAGATAAGGACTTTTTTTTTCCCCTAGGAACACTTCCATACTTTTTAACTTTTTAAACAGTTGTATTTATTACCTTAATAAAAATAATAAATTTTTTCTCTAATAAAAATAATTATTTGTATAATTCAAATGCAGTAATTGGTTCCAAAAATAGGATAGCAGCAGAAATGGAAAGAAGGAGTAGATGGAAAAGGCAGAATGAAGAAAGAAGTGTCCAGACTTGATCATTAATTTAATGCAAAAGACAAAGAAGGGTGAAACAAAAATATTCCCAAATATTTGAATCTGAAGCCTTTTACTCAGAAGGTTCTTTAGAGCCACCAAAAATAGAAAAATTAGGAGGGCATATTTGTCTGTGGGAAATATGAGGCATGTACTTTGAGCCATTTGTGTATGAGAAGATAATGGTAGCAGTAAGTGAATTTACATTTCTAAAATATTTTTTTATTTCAAATGTCAAAACCTAGCTGGCAAATGGATTCTGCAGAAGGGAATATTTTTTCTCATGTGCACCTGCAGCTATATACCTCATTGCTGTCAGGGAACCACAATGGAGAGAAATGTACAACATTCATAGAAAAAATTTTAAAACTTTACAAAAGAGAGACATATTCCCTGATCCATTGAAGGACTGGGAGCAGAAGAGAGGGTAGGAATCAGACCAAGGAATATAAACCAGTGCTTTCAAAAAAAACCTGAATGTCCTAAAATGAAAATATAAAGTGATTCTAAACCACCAAGCAGCAAATGACTAACAAAGAAAATTAAAATCTAGATTCACTTTTTGTCTGAGTGTTGGGGTGAGGAAAATTTTGTAAGATTACCCTGTGATAACACAGGAACAGAAAACCAAACACCACACGTGCTCAGTTGCAGGTGGGAGCTGAACAATGAGAACATATGGACACAGGAAGGAAACAACACTTGCTGGGGCCTATTGAGGGAGGAAGGGGGATGGGGGAAGAGCATTAGGAAACGCTAATGCGTGCTGGACTTAATACCTAGGTGACGGGTTGATAGATGCAGCAAACCACCATGTCACATGTTTAGCTACATAACAAACCTGCACGTCCTGCACATGTATCCCAGAACTTAAAATAAAATAAAGAGTATCCTGTAATGCTGAAAAAAGAAAAAAAGTTTACTATAAATAAAAATATAGTTGGAAGGTAATGGAAGTAAACCTATGCCAACAGCACCACCTGCTGGGCACAAAATAGACTGCTCAGACTTGGGATGTACACACACACACACACACACACACACACACACACACACGGACAAGGAAAAACATCCACAGAAGTTTTTGATAACTAAAATTAAGTATAAGTTCTAAATCAAGTAATAAATAACTTTTGCCTCATTCATCTCAGCTAAATTAACTGAAGGCATGTTATTTGGAGGTTGTACTTCTGCCTAAGACATAGAAAGCTGGAAAGAGCATCACTTTTACCCTGACAAGAATAAAATGGTGTGCATGCTACAAAATCACGGTTCTTGAAATGATCTATGCTAAGCAGAAAAAGCTTTCCTCACCCACAAAGATGTATGAACATCTTTGTCTTAATTCCCAAAACCTGTGAATGTGGGATCTTACATGGCAAAAGGGATTTTGCAGATGTGATCTTGAGATGGGGAAATTATTCTGGATTGCCCAAGTGGGTTGAATTTAATCACAAGTTCCTCAAAAGAGAAAGAGGAAGGAGAGTCCTTCAGAGAAGGACTTCACTTTAGAGAAGTGGGTATGGTGACAGAAAGCCAATGTCAGAGTTAACCAATTGCTGGCTTTGAAGATAGAGGAGGGCCATAACCTAAGGAATGTGTGCAGTCTCCGGAAGCTGAAATAGGCAGGGAAATAGATGTTCCTGTGAGCACACAGAAAGGAATATGGTCCTGTCCACACCTCTACTTTAGTCCAGTGATAGTAATTTTGGACGTCTGACTTTCAGAACTATAAGATAATCATTTGTAATATTTTAAGCCACTGTGTTTGTATTAGGTATATATATTTGATATTTATATATGAAAATCACACACCATATCAATGGCATCTAAAATGGTGAATCTTTCCCAGAATGTTTGCTATTTACTTTGTCCAGATCATCAAAGGAATCATGTATCTATGGCAGCTATCCCCTTATAAAATATATTTCTTAATAAAACTTAAAAGTTGAAATTACTTCTTGATCTATGAGCTGCAGAATATATGTTGTGTTAGCAGAACTGAAAACAACATTCAGGTCCTCCTAAATCTCCGTCAGAGCTCTTAAGTGACAAGGAGTATTGTGAATGTACAGTAGTATTTTGAAAAGGATTTTTTTTCTGAGCAGTGGATCTCAAAAGTGGGCTTAAAATATTCAGCAAATCATGCTATAAACAGATGTGCTATCATCCAGGAATTGTTGTACCATTTATAGAATGCAGGCAGAGTAGATCTAGCATGATTTTTAAGGGCCCTAGGATTCGGGGTATGGTAAATGAGCATTGGCTTCAACTTAACGTCACCAGCTGCATTGGCCCCTAAAGACTCAGCCTGCTTTTTGAAGCTGAAGCCAGGTGTTGATGTCTCTTCTCTAGATATAAGTGGCATCTTCTAGTAGAAGGTTGTTTTGTTTGCATTAAAAATCTGTGGTTTAGTGTAGCCTCCTTTATCAATTATCTTAGCTGGGTCATCTGAGGAACTGGCTGCTTCTTCTGCATCAGCACTTTCTGCTTCAATTTGCACTCTTCTATTGCAGAGACAGCTTCCTTCCTTAAACCTCATGAACCAAAACTGCTAGTTTCCAATTTTTCTTCTGCAGCTTCCTCACCTCTCAGCCTTCATAGAACTGAAGAATTAGGATCTTCCTCTGGAGTAGCCTTTGACTTAAGGGAATGTTGTGACTTCTTTGATCCTCTGTCCAGACCACTCAAATTTTCTTTGTATCGGCAA
Organism: Sapajus apella; assembly: GCF_009761245.1. Lineage (NCBI taxonomy): Eukaryota > Metazoa > Chordata > Mammalia > Primates > Cebidae > Sapajus > Sapajus apella. The sequence goes on along the minus strand of NW_022436967.1, from coordinate 17,411,032 downwards.
TACAGCTATTTCACTGTCTTAACCATTTATGTGTTCAATGGAGTAGCACTTTTAATATTCTTCAAGAACTTTTCCTGTACATATTCACAGTTTGGCTATTTGGCACCAGTAGTCTAGCTTTCAGTCTGCCTTGACTTTTGGCATGTCTTCTTCACTAAGCTGAATCATTTCTAACTTTTGATTTAAAGTAAGAGATGTGTGAGTCTCTCTTTCACTTGAACACTTAAAGGCCATTACAGTCTTATTAATTGGCCTAACAACATTGTTTTGTCTCAGGGAATAGGGAGGACCAGAGAGAGAGACAGAGTGAGAGAGATGAGGGAACAGCCAGTCGGTGGAGCAGTCAGAACTCACATATTTATCAATTAAGCCCACTGCCTTCAATAAGCATGGTTCATGGCACCTTAATTATAATACTAACATTGAAGATCATTGATCACATACTATTATGTACAATGATAAGATACATAATAATGATGAAAAAGTTTAAAATATTGCAAGAATTACCAAAATGTGACACACAGATATAGTGAGCACATGCTGTTGGAAAAATGGTGCTGATAGACTTACTCGATGCAGGGTTGCCACAAACTTACAATTCATTTTTTTTAAATTATTGGCAAAGTACAATAAAACAAGGTGTGTCTGCATGTACTAAGGAAATTAGATCTTTGTTGTATGAACTGCAAATGTTTTCCCGTTTTTCATTTGTCCTTTAAATTTCCTTGGTGGTCATCTCCCTCCCTTCCTCCCTTCCTCCCTTCCTTCCCCCCCCCCCCCCCCGCTTCCTCCATCCCCTCCTTCCCTCCCTTTCCTCCTCCCCTCCTTCCCTCCTCCCTCCTTCCCTCCTTCCTTCCCTTTTCCCTCCTCCCTCCTTCCCTCCTTCCTTCCCTTTTCCCTCCTCCCTCCTTCCCTCCTTCCTTCCCTTTTCCCTCCTTCCCTCCTTCCAGGCTCACTGGAGCCTTGTCCTCCCGAGCTCAAACAATCCTCTCACCTCAGCCTCACAAATGGCTGGGATCACAGGTGTGTGCCACCACATCTGGCTAATTTTTGTTTTTTTTTTTTTTTAATAAAAATGGGGTTTTGCCATGTTCCCCATGCTGGTCTCAAATTCCTGTGCTCAAGTGATCCACGCACCTCAGCCTCCCAAAGTGCTGGAATTACAGGCATGAGCAACTGTGCCTGGTCTTCCTTCCTTCTTCATGTAGTTTTTGATTTTTAGATAATCAAAAATAATTATCTTTTCTCTTATGGCTTCTGGATTTTGGGTGATAGAAAGACCTCCCACTTCAAGTTTATTATGGCAGATATGGGACTGCACCACTCAGATCTCCTTTCAAGAAGACTTAGTTTCAAGCTGTGAAAAATGTGGGTTGTTGCCAGCCTCCAACTCTTATTCTCCTTCAAATTTTGCCTCAGCTTTTCAGCTAAGCCAAGCTCTTCTCCAGAAGACACTTAGCCAATAATTGAGCAAGGTGGTGGCACAGGGCCCAGGCACTCTGTCTCACACAGGGCTCTTTGCGAGAAATCTTTGCCTCAGAGTTCCACATGGGACAGGCAGAGATTTGGTCAGGTCTGCAGTGCAGCCTAATGACACCCCTTCCCCAATCCTGCTTTCTGCCTGCTCCGTTCAATAAACCTGTTGCTTCCCTAACTCCATCTCAGCATCTGCTTCCCAGAGAACCTAAAAGGCACAGCTATGATGAAATACCCCCATGCTTCTTTCTCGTATGTTTATAATTTGATTTTTAAGTTTACATCTGTTTCATTTTGAGAGTTACCTGATACATGAGGTACAGAACCAGCCTTTTATTTTCCTAGATGGCTGCCCAAACGTCTTCATGCCATTTGTTAGAAAAATACACTATCTTTACCCAGCAAATTAAGACCTACCTTCAATATACACTAAATTTCCAAATGATTTGTTTCCATATCTGAACTTGCTATTTGGTCTTTCTGTCTATTCATGCTCCAGTATTATGCTGTTTCAGCTATTCATTCAGGATCTATAGTCTGACTCATGTAAAGAATAGTGCTCCTTCACTACTCTCTTAAGTTTTACAAACAATTTTTTTTTTTTTTTGGCATAGCGTTTAGAATCAGCATATCTAGTTCCATAAAAACTTACTTGTCTCTCAATAAACTCACAGAAAGAGCAAGGAAGAAGGTCACTAAGTAGATAAATATAGCAAATGGTATTTGTGTTTTTTATTTTTTTATTCTTTTGTTAATAAATTTTCAGATCTATTAATTAGACCTACAGAAAATATAGAAAATGTTAAAGCTCACTGGTTGATTTCTTTTGAAGTATGACAAATAAATAATCCAGGGCTTATATTTAAAACACATTGTCTATTTTAGATAACATAACTCTTTGAAACATATCATCTTCCATATGAAAAATATAAGCAATTGATTCTCAACTTGCCTCTATCAAAATTACCTATGAGGTCTCTCAAAAAAAAAAAAAAAAATCCAATGTCACATATACACAATTTTTAAGATTCCCCTGGTTATTCTGATGAGCATCAAAGGTTGTGAAAAGAATATTATCACTATTTTAAAGTTTTCAAAGGAATATTAGTTCATTTTATTTAAAAAATCTTATTAATGGCAATCACTTTGCTTTTAAAAAAAATGCATCCAGAAGGGCATAAATACAAAAAAAAAAAAATGACACCAACTATAATGGCAATTTGAAAACAGAAAACTGAAAGGTAAATAGTAGAAGAGATCGATAAACTGCTTCTTTCTAAAAAAAAAAAAAAAAGGTACTGTCTTTTTTATTTACCTCAAAGAAGGTGACAGATGGTAAATGGAGGGGAAGTTCACAATAGGAAAGAGGAAAGAGAAAGGTAGTACTTTGAATTTTTGCATTAAGTTTTATAATTAGCTTTTCTACTAAGCAAGTAGTACCACAAGCATTGGTTTAATAATACCTAAATAAACATGGTGCAAATAAACCAGAAATTCCTTCAATTTTCCCTCTATTCACTAAATAGGAAATTCAGTCTATGGTGTTGCATTTCTTATTGCCCAAAAAACCAACTGTAAATTCAGTTCTCAACTAACACCACTGTTAATTATTAGCTTAAAAAAAGATATCATTGTTAAATAGATAAATTTAACAATAAATCTAAACACACAGGCACACATAATTCAGGGGGACAGAAATGTTTATTTTTCATTAAGCTTTTGAATACAATCACCATAATTTTGCCGGTTTAGTTTAGTTGCAAACTTGACTAATAGCATTTCCAGGAGTTCACAATTTCAAGGCTAAGGTTCTGATTAAGGTATCATGGTTACAAATGTAATATAAATGAAGTTTTTAAAAAAGGCTAAAAGCAATCTGGCCTCTTAAAGAAAAAAATATAAATGGCCAGGCATTAAACTTAGTAACATAAGTACACTTTAGTGCTATAGCGGTTGAAGAGACAGTGAGATCTCCACCAGAGATCAGAAGGAAGCACCACTATTTTCTTCTAAGATGCATATGTGTTGGTCGAGAGCATGCTAGTGTGAATAAGGCCATGTGTCAAGCACTGGCATACAAATGCAGCTAGAGGTGCTAAAGGAAGGCAGTGGGGCAGTTCAGGCACACAGCAGAGAGCTCTTCCCCGTGACACATTAGTCATCTTCTCCTCCACAGAGCAGCAGAAGCGCTTTCTTATAGTCCCCAGATGTATCTCCCTGAAACCAAATGTATTCCATTAACCTCCATGACTCACAGAAGCCATAGAAAATTTTAAAACTAACAAATGACTGGCAACAAATTGTATTCATAAGACTTCTCCCAAGTGGGTAATCTATGACCTTCACATCAGGAATGTTAGGCTGGGAGTTTCCTACCACTGTAACCTCAGAAACTCAGTATTCCCTCTGGTAACACAAAGAACAGGGAAACTTTAACAACTATATTTAAAGCAAGCCTTCTAAATAGATTTCTAACACTTAGTATATATTGGCTAACACAGGCAGTGCTGGGGCTGCAGGGCTGTCATGGCTCTGCCTCAGAGACAGAGGGGCAGGACATGCTTGCATCTGCTTATCTCACATGCACACATGCATGATAAATTAATGTTTCAAGCTACGAGTGCACGGGTAAGCTCTCTAGTGTCCTTCAGGCCAGCCACACCACATGCACACTAAACTATAAGCTTTTGCTCCATTGAAATATTGTTTTGCATATGGTCCGCATTAACCTTCAATTAAATGTAATTACAGGCCACAGAATACCTTGTTTCAAAAAGAACAAAAATGATACTAATACGCAGGGGCTCCTTACTTACTCCCAATATGACCTGATTGGCTCTTTCCTGAATTAGAAACCAGCATCAGAGATAAGGTGATAACAGACAAGATAGAAAGGAAAAGCTGACATGAAATAAAGAAGGACTAATAAAGACAGCTGGAACTGATAAAAGACAGAAAGAACACAGTATTATCATAGCCAAGGGGTTTGGTTCATTGAGTCATCTGTCACCAGTACTAAATAATGCTTCTGAGTTCACCAAGAGCCACATCAATACCCATGCTTTCACTTGGCAGCCATCATCTCTACTCCAGGAAACATGCTTAGCTTTTTAACTCATTGCTTTAATCATGCCACTAAAATTTTAGGCTTAACACAAGAATCAGGTTCTCCTATCCTTGTCTTTCATGCAACAAACTGGTCTGTTTTGGATTCCCAAACATAATTTAAAGAAAGGTTCTACTACCTTAACCATGGAATAAAGAGAGGTGGCAAAATTCTTCCTAAACTCCTTCCTGATATTAAACAGATCAATCTCACTCCTGGACACCATGACTCTGATGAGGGTATGATCATCTGTCCCAGCTCCCTTTAAAAAAAAAAACAAAAAGAAAGAGGCACATTGCTTAAAAACTTCAAAGGATCAAATGCTCCCAGGTGCAGGTGAATCAATAAAGTATAACAATTTAGTAGAACTGGGTTGAATATTATAAGAAGAGAAAAATTCCCAAGGTCTATCATCCAAGACAAACAAAGATGAAGAATAGTATTTAGAAAGAGAAATGTATTACATATAAGATTCATGGTATTCACTTACCTTCATAGCATAGTAGAGGGTCTCTGCAAGGTAGGCAGGTATACTTCGAATAGATTTCACTAGGAAAATAAACAATACAATGGTCAAAAGCTTTTCTTATATGAAAAGGATTAAGTAATTTAAAATCAAATGCTGCTTCCTGCTTATAGCTCTACTTCTATAAAAACACAGAAATACCAGAGGCTAAAGAGTTGTAAGCTTATCTGATTTCCTCACTCATCAAGTATTCTCTTAGACACTGGCTTGGGTTTTCCTTGGAGTTTTGAAGTCTGCACAGAAAGGCATGGAGAATAAGAGCACAGGTTTTTCTATGCCCCTCTGTTCTGTGAGGACTTTTAGGATACTGCAGTTTGGGCAGCTGGGTTACCATAATACCACAACCTTCTTCATCACCAATAAATTATACAAACCCCTCAGAACGTTTCATTCCAAGACATTCAAGCAAATAATACAAGATTACTATGCTATCTAATTTGTTTAAAACTTTTGGGCGATGTTCCTATACTCTCTACATATTCTTTAAATCAATAATTCACAGAACAGCATGAGATTTACCCATTTCGGTACAAACACAGATGAATCAATATCAGAAAGGATATGTTCTCTGAACATGTACATGTTGAATGTAGGTTGGGGCTGCTCAGACCTCAGTCTGCTTGGCTTCAGAAAACCTATCACGAAAATTCCTTAATATATAAAAATAATCTTTGCATGGAGAGATTTCTTAATTCTCCCTTTTCTAAGTCTTAAGAAAAACAGCCACCAGTAACTGAAAATGTCATAATTTGTATGTGTATTCTAATTAGGGGGGACCTATCTATAAGTTTTCTAGTAAAAGTTCATTAACTGCATACCCAAGTGAAAGGCTACTTTTAGGGTTGTTTCATGCACATCTTTAGCTTACTCTCCTGAAGACAGAGAGCACTGAAGTGTCAGCTCAACGCCAAATATTTGGAACAAACAGCAGACAGAGACTCACCACAGATCCATATGGAAAAAAAGGACCACAGGAGTCACAAACTAGGTTATCCCTAGCTTTGGAGAGTATATAATACCGCAATCAACTGCACTGATTCAGTTCTCCAATTTTTCCAGATTATTCTGAATATTTAATTAAAATAAAACTAAATTATTTAATTTGAAAACAACCATCATCACATCTTCTATTACACCAAAGATATTCTTTTTTTCTAAACCAGATGACAATTTCTTAGTTTGCCTCAAAGCTGAGAGAACAGTATTCAAAAGTACTCTAGGGCGCTGGTAATCTCAGCTACTTGGGAGGCTGAGGCAGGAGAATCATTTGAACCCGGGAGATGGAGGTTGCAGTGAGCCGAGATTGTGCCATTGCACAACAGCCTGGGTGACAGTGCAAGACTGTCTCCAAAAAACAAACAAACAAAAAAGAATTCTAAAATTCTCCAGGTATCAGAAATAACATTTACAAGCCACTGAGATAATGTCTACAACATTTCAGGTTCATCAAGAAATATTATTTTTAATGCAGCTTCAAAACAATTTTTAAACAATTATCTTAGTATTTCCATAGGATTCAGATGAACTAACCAGACAATACTATATTTCCAACATCAAAATAAATTTCTGAATTGGAAATTTAGGAGTTTGCGTCATCCGAATATCATATCAAGCTCTTCCCTTCACACCTAGGTAGTTATTTTCAGATGCAGCCTCAATCAAATAAAATACTTTAGCTCTTATCACCAAAAATATCAATACATTGTAAATCACTTACCAACAGCAAGGAGTAGTTGCTCCAAATTGCCAGAAGTCTCCCGGTCAATGGTTTCCTCAATCTGAAATCCTGATATGGTCATATACTTGTCAAACACTAGAAAAAATGAAAATGATTTCCTAATCACATAGGATCACTCTTTCCAGAAAGAAGATATTGACTCTGATTAGGTAGTGTCCTACTGAACACAAATCTCCCCTTCTTCCTTGCTGACAGAACCTGTGCTCAGAGCCTCAGCATGCCCAACCCTAAGTAATGGATTGCAAGCATACTTTGTTCACTGATTTCCCAGCCTCCTTACTAGTTGTAGCCAATGAGACCTAAAGGTAAATCTCCTGGAGGGGATGCTGAGAAGTCTCTTCACTTATAAAAAAGTGATACACAGATATGACTGGTTTACCCTTTCCTTTCCTTCCTGCTATGAAAATAGTTAAGTCTGGAGCTAAAGCAGCTTGTGATAATGAAGAAATGAACATGAGAAAGAAAACCAAAACACTAGGGATAATAAAGCAAAAACAAAAACCAGAAAGATCTCAGGTCCTGCCAAATCAACCATGGAATCCCACCTCCAGAAAAAAGCCCAGTTTTTAAAGCCATTATTAGGGTTCTCTGTCACTTGCACTAAATTCATTCTCAACTAACATCACAAGTGTTGGTGACTATCCAGAGATGAGGTTGTGGGTGCCAAGCTCTAGGAGGAAATACTTACAGTGAGCTACTACTCAGTGATGTGTGACTATGAGACGAAGATTCTAGAGACCTGACCTCCCTTGCCACCCTCTAATAGTAAAAGGTGGACTAATGATCTCTAGTTTGTAAAAGCTACAACAGCAGCAAAAAGAATGTGAGATTTCTCCAGGTCACCAAAAGGAAGAAATACAAAAGCTGATTCATTCACTAACTGCCTTCTACGTAGCAGGTATTCTGGCACACTGGCTCATGTACTTTCCAAATTTACCAATGTATCTGCCCTATACAGATTTTTTTTCACTCACCCTTTCTCAAATGAGACACACTTCGTGTTCCAAAGATAGTAATAAACTTTTCTTCATCTGTCCCCCATTTAAGTTCTCCAGCCTGAAATAAAGCCTGCAAAAAGTTCAAACTCAATTAATGAATTGCTCCTCCATCTCATTTCCAGGTTCTTAATCATACTTGTTTTTTACTCCCTGAATAGTTCACTTGATTCATCTTATATTAATAGTTTTATTTCTAGTGTTTCCTATTCTGAAGCTCAGCTCACTGAGTTTGGAGCAACTTTGGAACTTGCCACTGAACTGTGCCACAGAAGATTAATGGGTCCAAGCAACAACACATTGCAATGCTACAAGGTTACATGTTCCCAAAATGTCTGCCATAATCTCTAATCTTTCAGAAGCAGCAGTACAGGTCAAGAGAAAGTTATGACTCCCTCACTGTTGATACATCTATTTAGACAGGGAAAGGATTTAACTGGAAGCTAAGTTGTCTGCCTTTTCTGTTTTGCTTGTTCTATAGCTGTTCAATAGCACATGATTAAGAGTACACTTCATATTTTCTCTTTAAAACTGAGATTTAACCAAGGCTAGCTATAAAATATTTTTGTATTCCCAAAGATCACAATAAATTTTTTAAAGGTTGTGGGTATAGCACAGTGTGTGGCATACGGAAACACTCAATAAATAGTGGTTGACTCTTTTGAGTGCCCATACTTCCTTTTTGACATGGGAAAAAAATATATGCTTTCTTGTGTTCACATAACTGCCTAAAAAATTAGCTTATACACAACATCAAATCTGAATCCACTTATTGAGATGTAAATAATTTATTAAAACCCAAAGAATCAATCTTTACAATGATTACACTATCCTTTTATTCATTTCAAACTAAGCATACATATTAAAGCAGAAGAATGGAATTTGCTGAGGGTGCTATTTGCAGTTTGCCTTATGCCCCCAAGCAGTAATCCAAATAAAGACAGGAAGTAAAATAATGGCTTGGATATAGAAGTTTTGATCACAGTATGTTTAAAAATATAGATTATGGTGATAAAGATCTGATTTTTATTATATTTCTGGAGAATAAGAAAAAAATGAGACTTGTATCTTTAAACTCAATTTTAAAAATAATTATTTTAATGATAAAAATGAATTAATATCAATTCGGTCATGTGAACATGTTTTTCAGACCTGAAAAGTTAGTAACTATGAAAATCATGCATGTATCTAAACTTTAGAACTATATCATGATGACATAGACCTTTCTTAAAATAACTTTTAAAATCTAATTACAAAAACAACACAAGTTCATTGAGAAATTTTGTAAAACAAACAAAAAAAACCAAAAATGAGAAAATAAAGGTTGCAGGTCAGGCATGGTGGCTCAAGCCTGTAATCCCAGCACTTTGGAACCCCTGAGGCAGGTAGTTCACTTGAGCCCAAGAGTTCAAGACCAGTCTGGGCAACATGGCAAAACCCTGTCTCTACTAAAAATACAAAATTTATCTGGGCACGGTGGTGGGCTCCTGTAATCCCAGCTAATCCCAGGAGGTGAGGCAGGAGAATCACTTGAACCCGGGAGGCAGAGGTTGCAGTGAGCTCAGATGGTGGCACTGCACTCCAGCCTGGGCAACAAGAGCAAAAAGGAAAGTTAAGGGGACGGAAGGGAAGGGGAGTGGAGGAGAGGGGAAGGGGAGGTGAAGGGGAAGGGGAAGGGGAAGGGAAAGGGGAAGGGGAAGGGGAGAAGGGAGAAGGGAAAGCAAAAAAAAAAGTTACTATTAATATCAATATCCTGAAGGGGCTGGTTGCTTCTTCTAGTATATTTCTATATGTAGATAAAATATTCAAATATATTAACACCTAAATGGGTGAGGGACTCATCTTGTACAATATCACAGACATTGATGCACACACTTCTTATCAACTGTTTAAAATGTCTAGAAAGTTTCTCTAGTAGGTACAGGAGTTAAGCCTGTATAGGAGTAATTGGTGAGATGTCAACTATGTTTACCATAATCTTTTAATTTTCTTGGGAGAATTATGTTTGGGATCAATATCTATTGTAAAACTATTATTACGTAATACGCAACAATGATGATGGCTTCTTCATATAAAACAACGATATTTAACAGTTTTGTTTTAATCTAAGCATGCTTTCTTCTAAAGGAGGATGCCCAATATTCATGGATCCATCTGGATGAGGGACCCTTATATCCCTTCCCTCAGCTTTACAGTTCAGCCTAAGTACAGTTTGATAAGCCCTGGTTCAATGCAAAGGATAAGGCTTTGAATCAACATAGATGTGGTCCTTGTTCTTATCTGTGAGATCTTAGATGAATTACTTAATTTCTTCAGCCTTAGGTCCTTGCAAGCAGAGTAGGAATATATGTATAGTCACTAATGAAGATTATATAACTTACATAATGCTTTGAATGAACAGTGTCAGGTACTCAGTGGCAAGTGCCCAGTAAACTGCTTCCCTTCTCCTTCCCCCTCTTTCCTCTAAGAGTTCAACTCCCCCTCCAGAGAAGAAGATAAGGACTTATTGGGGAAGAAGATAAAATCTGTTTTAATGCATTAAAAATATTAAATCAGTTTAACACATTAAAAATGTTAAAAATTAAACTGGATTATCTACAAAATGTTCAGTTCCCAAGTGAATGATTCACTATGGCTTATCAAACCTCACAAGTAATAGAAATCCTCTTAGTGCCAGGTATCAGTAGAGAAAAAAATGCAAAAGCTTATGAAAGGGCCCTTCAGCTCTCTCAGCTTACTCCCAATTAAGAAATCTCAAATTCTCACTAGTGATAACAGTCTAGCTGCCCTTGCTATGAGGTACAAGTTGGTGTGTTCCTTTTTATAATGCTAAAAGATTATTTGTTTTCAACAGGTTTATTAGTTAATAACAATACATTTTAAAGATTCAAAGACTAATAGCCAGTGTAACATGTTCTGTGTTGCTCCTGGTCACTGGAAGGCTAAGAAAAGCTTGGATTCCATTCAAGGGATATTTTAAAGTAACTCTATAAAGCAGTTTTCACATATACAGTCTCACATGCACTCTCAGGGTTGTGAATGGTTATATCTACTGCATGACAGGTAAGTGTCACCTATACAGCCTCGGCAATCAAAGTACCAAGGATTCAGGCATTACCTGAGAGCGTGTTCAAAACGCAGACTCCCAACCCCCGCCCAGACCCACAGAATCAGAATCTGCAGTTCAAGGTCCCCAGGTGCTTCGCATGCCCATGAAAGTCTGAGCAGCGGTGCTATCCAGTGAGTGCTCTGAGGAGGGAAATTAATGAAAACAAGGTTAAAGTGTACTGTTTTCCCCTCAGGAGCCTCACGCTGCCGCAATGCTCTCATTACATCACTGACTATGCTGGGAAATCTGCCCTCCCTCTGCTCACAAATACAGGCCTCACTGCAGACATCTGAGAGGACTAGAGTTGGCTTCTTACACTGTGACCACTGAAAAGCTCCCAGAACTCCTATCCTACTCTTGAGAGTAGGAATGACAGAATCAGCACTGTCTCCTAGCAAAGCCACAAACAATGCTTGGAAAGCAGTAAGATCACCTCAGTACTGAACAAAGCTCCTAACAGGAGTACAACTTTGTAGGGTTGCTCTAGCCGTTTTCCCGAAAGAAGGTGAAGTTAAGCTGTAACTATGCTTGCAATCAATATTTAATAAATCGTTTAATGATAGAGAAAATCAGAGAAGGTGCTAATATTCAAGAACACTGAATACCTTACAGTGAAATATTACTATTCAAGATCTTATAGTGAAATATAGTGAAATATTAATATTCAAGAACAATGACTATCTTATAGTGAAAGAGAAAGAGGTTTGGGGTCAGACAGGCCTGGTTAGGAATCCCAACTCCACTGCTATTCAGTGGAAGCCATGAGCTTATTTCCTTATTTATAAAAGGGAAATTGCCCCTCTCTGGTAGAGTTAAGTGCTCATTCATTCATCAGTTATTTACTGAGCACCTAAACTATGCCAGAAGCTGAGGATACAATTGAACTGACAGCTCAGAGTGCCCAGGAAGGCAGTCAAGTAAATAGGTAGCTTCCAGAGAAGGTGGCAAGAACTGTGACAGGAAGCCTGGGGGGCTATGGTTTTCCCTATAAGGGGCACCTAACTCTAAAGTATCTAAGCTGAAGACTGACTCTTGAAGAGGACTCAGGTGAAGCGGTATGGGAGGGGCAAGAGGGCAGAGACAGGGTATGTGAGAGAGGCTAGAGGCATAAGTAAAGACGCAGATAACAAAGGGGCTCATAACCCATTCAGGAACCTGAAAGTTATGATCAGAGGCTGGACACAATTAGCTTGCATTTTCTAAAACAAAGTGAAGCAAGAGTCAAGTACTACACAGAGAGCCCTCAGTAAACATTCAGTTGTTTTTCTCTCTCCAGCTAGACAGAGAGGACAGCATTCTGAAGCCCTTATAAAATCAACCTAACCAAAAGAATAACCTCTCCCCTCTTTTCTGTTAGCAAAGTGTGATCACATACCCATAGGTTGTTCCACTGGAGGAGTGAATATGGCTCTTCCTTTTTCAATGATATGTGATAACCAAGCAAGAATTGGATATTCTCTTAACTGAAACTTGTAACCAGAAAGAGGTCTATGATTGGTGGTTCTAGGAATCTAAGTAATTCCTTTATTACCAAGTTCCAGTTGTCAACTCTGTTTCAAATTTCCTTTCCTATATTTTAATAACTGTTTTATTAACCATACTGAGCCTTTATAAGGATTTAAAAGTTACTTAAGTGGAAATTTTCATTTGGAGTCACTAAAAAGCAGCTGACAAAAGACCAATCCTACCTAAAATTCTGTCAAAGGAAATGAAAAGAAATTTCCTAATACCAAAATAACTTGTCGTCTCTTATAACACTACATACTGTTAAATAATTTATTATTTCTTCTTTATTTTCTCCTGCTAAGACATCCACTGTATAACTGGCAGTAGAATTAATAACACCTGTTTTCTTTTCTTGTAAAATTCTCTATTTTGTGAATGTTCAATAATCACCAAAACCATATATATGTATGTATATATATGTGTGTATATATATATATATATATATATATATATATTTAGAGAGAGAGAGAGAGAGAGAGAGAGAGAGAATTGGAACTCATATAATTTATTTTATTGCATTTCAGCTTTGGGGCAAAATATTTTGCTGACCAGATCAGAATAAGAGAAAGCTACTTATGTAGGTCTTATGCAATATAAAGAACCCAACTAACAAGACTGTCACTAGAGGCTATTATAACATACATTGTGATTTTTCATTACCATGAATTATTTCTTCATTTCTACAGCATAATAAAGTCATCATATCCTGGGCATCACTCACCTGAGCATCTTGCTCAACTTGAGCTTCATCAATTCCAGCATCAGGGTCTCTGTTAGCCTATGAGAGGTAATATATCACATTACTGAACTATAGAGCATTCTCATTCAAAAGGAAAAGTGGTTCCACCTGATGGTTATGCAATAAAACTCTTTCTCTGGGAATAATATGCTTTTATTAAGATCAATCTTGCACTATTTCCCATTAGCATCATACAGCGCTGTCTAAAACCAATATGGGCCCCCTGATTTTAAATTCAACGAAAGGAATAAGATACTGCTATCATTCTATGAAAGAAACAAGATACTGTTATCTAAAACAAATGTATGAGTTAGCTATTAAGAATTTAGACCAGATATGCTGAAATACAAACAAGCACAGGCGACATACAGCCAGAATCACTGCAGCAGGAATCAGCGAGTACCAGAAATTATTAAAAGAATTTTAAGTGACCTTACTTGACTAGATTCAGCCCCGTTCAATCTCAGGCTTTTTAATCAAATCGTAATTCATCTCCACCCAATACCTGAAGGAGAACCACCAACATCCTCTGGTAGTACCCTGAAGTGTCCCCCACCACATCATCTTCCAGGCTTGAGCCATATTCTGCAACAAAATAATTTCATACTTATTTACATCTTCTTTCAACTAGAAAAATAATCTTGCCCCATTAATAAAATGAAAGAGATGTAAAAGAAGAAATATTATATTTGGTTAACATAAATTCCATCTATTCCATCTCTGAATGCTTTAAGCAAATCCTTTCGGTGAGTAGTTGGAAAAAAATGAATTGAAGTCTCCTAAAGGCACTCAATTCAAACTTAAATCAAGACTCAGCCATTTAGAAATTCTCTCGACCAATGTAGTCTTTAATCTATAGACACATCAAGGTAATGGAAAGTCTCCTAAATACAATTAATCAAAAGCTTAAACTTTGTTTTGCTTTCTTTCAAATCTTTTTTATGGTTATTTTCCAAATGTCTTCCATTCTCCAATGTTCTAAGATTTCTTTAGGCATGACCATCACTCCCCCTAATAAGACATTTTTTCTCTGCAGAAACAAAGTTAACTCTGAAAGACAGCAATGATATTCTAAATTATGGCCCCTCCTACCTCTATTTCCAGCTGATAACGTAAGGCCATAAAAAAGGAGAGAACTGGGATCTACAAGAGTCTACATGTCTTTCTCACTACTCTCAAATAGTTGCTATTAAAGGAAAAGAGGCCTTCCTCTAAGGTATTTAAATATTTAATCATTATGTGAAAGCAAGCAAAATTAAAAGCCTGAAACTTCTATTTAAAAGGCCCAGAAGAGTTACATGTTTATTTTAACCAGTTACCCAAATACAAAACCTTGTAGGAATATTTAATTCCTTCTTCTACACCAACACCTGTATATATTAACCATCAAATCCTATCACATGTTTCTCCTGTCCCTGATTTATCCTCCTCACACCTCTCACTAACCTGGGTTGGGCCATAATTCCTAAATACCTAGCTTACCTCCCCATCCACGTAACTACCCACTTAGCCTCTTGAGTCAAGTCTCCTTCCTCCCTCAATTGTTCCTTCAACAATTCACTGCCCATTCAGGAATTTACAGTGCCTTTGCATTAAGTCCAAATTCCTAATCCAGTCATGCAAAACCATCTACACCCAAGCCTAACCTCACGTGTTCCATTTACCTCCAGCAATGGACGTGCACACATCCTCCCCGACAGCCAAGCCCTCTCCATCCCTCAATATGCTCTCCACAGTCCAGTCTCCATGCCATTAAAGACAGGCAGTACCTCAACCAAAAATACCTTTTCTACCTACCCAAAACGCACCTAGTATTTTTTCCCAGCTTTATTGAGTTATGATGGACAAATAAAAATTGTATATATTTAAAGTATACAACACAATGTTTTGATATATGTGTACATTGTGAAATGATTGCCACAATCAAGCTAATCAACATACCTATCGCTTCATACAGCCTGTATTTTTGTGTGTGGTGAGGACATTTAAAATACACTCTATTTGCAAATTTCAAGCATATCTTATACTATTACTACAGTCACCATGCTGTACATTAGATCCCCCCAACTTACTCATCCTGCCTAACTAAAATTTTGTAAGCTTTGATCAATATCTCACCAGTCCCTTCTCCCATTCACCATGCCACCCCTATACACCCTAGCAAACACTATTTTACTATCTGTTTCCATAAGTTTGATTTTTCTAGATTCAACGTAAGAAGTGAGATCATGCATAGCTTATGCCTTGTGCCTAGTTTGTTTCACTTTGCATAATGTGCTCCAGGTTTATCCATGATGTTGAAATTACAGGATTTCCCCTCTTTAAGACTGAATAGTACTCCTGTGTGTGTGTGTCTGTGTTTGTGTGTGTGTGTGTTTGTGTGTATTCCTTATTCATCTGTCAATGGACACCAAGTAAACCTATCTAGTCTTGAAAGTCTACTGCATGCGTGATTTGCATCATGAAGCCTCTCTAACATCCAAAGCTATGATGACCTCTCTCTTCTGAATGCATTGTTGCATTTAACATTGTTGGTATTTTACTTTAGTTTGAATTTTATTATCCTTTAACAATTGTAGTCATTCTGTCATGTAAAGCCCTGAAGAGACTGCATGCAAACTGCTCACACCTTTTGTCACTCATGACAGCCAACACACTGCCAGACACATAGCCAGTGCTCAATTACACAGCTGAGTAGGACAGACCACACAGTTATTACCCCCTATCAGCACACCATTTGTAATCCAGTAGCACAAAGGCTCTCATCAACGTCAACATCCCCAGAAAGAGGTCTTTGAATAGTACATCAAATAAAGTTCAAAGTTGAGATACATGTATCACTTCTGCCTTAGTGGTTGGGAACTTACTGCCCATAAAGAGAGAAGCAGGTGGGAGAGATTCAGCCCTTTAGAAAGGTAATTATTCAGTTGCTCTAAACAATCACAGTGTTTTGACTTGCTGGGTTAACAAAGCCATTTCTAAGATTAACAAACAAATGGCAAGATATAGCCCCTAGTAAAAGACACAAGGCTTGGTGTCTGTTGACTGAGCTGAGAAACTGGATAGTATGACCCTCCTCAGTCAGGCAGAAGAGTCGGCTACAAGAAATCTTGTAAGAAAAGGACTCTCTACCTCTACTTTTTTTTTTTTTTTTTTTTTTTTTTCATTTCCTTGATTCTACTCATGGGACATACTTTAGACTGAAATGTAGATTTCTGTTCATGAAAAAGGCACACCAGAAAGAAAAATCATAATGCAGACTATTTCATTCAAGCACTGCCATTAGCTAAGACAACATACATTTACTCAAATGTACTTTATCAACTCTGATGTGGGAAAGGGTTTAGATTTCTTTTCCAAAGTATCAAAAGTACTTTTTATATAACTCCTAAAGTTTACTAACATAAAACTAAATTTTTTTAAAGAAAGAAAAACCATTTTTACCTTAATGTTAACATAAAGAACCTGTGTATCCCTACACTAATTGCAAATCTTATGCAAAAGTAAACTCCATATTCAGTAGCAGGTTCTTATAAAATATTAAAATAGTAGAGGATAACAAGGCAGTGTTTTCCTTACTGAAGGAGAAAAACAGCTTGAATTGCAGGTCATTCATTCATTCAGTCAACCATCATTTACTGCCTGCCTCCTGTACCTACAAGGACTACATTCAAATCAGAGAAATGAAGGAAGTGACAGTGGCGGTAAAGGCAAAATATAACTCTCAAACATTTACCTTCTTCATAAACTTGTTTTATTGCTCTTAGTTCTTCAGGTGTCCTTGAAGCAATAATTTCTGTCAGTACTTTTTCATCTGTTCCAGCTCCCTGTTTGGAGATTTTAACAGAGTAAACATGTCAATAAGATTAAAAAGAAAGTTATCCTCCCCCAATTGCATGGCTATATAAATATTATCCAGTATAACATGGACTTCTTCATATATGAGTTCTATTAGTTATAGAAATAAGAAATTTTAAATAATTTTCTCTCCAAAGACCATTTTATTCTTTTTGTCTAATGGAAAACAATGTTTATCATGTATATATGTGTACATATATATATGTGTACATATATATAACCAGTTATATAAATTTGTAACTTTTAATTTGATCAGTTAATTCTAGTTTAAAAGTAAAACATTTTAATGAAACATGAAGTAATTTTTTAAAAACTGAAAGAGTAAAAATGAAAACTTCACATAAATGTACGTGGAAGAGCACTGATACTTAACTGATATGCACCTCAAAAGATAAACCCCTGCACCCCAAGTTAAGTGCTGTGCAGTCACAGGGAAATTCTACATCAAAGGTAACAATAAATATAGCATTGCCTAGTTACTAGGAATTAGAGCAGTAAAAAGGAATTGCAACTTGCTTTCTGGATTTTTGAAAAATCATTTTAGTTGGCTTTCCTTTTTCTGCTTTTAAAAATCACATCTGCATCATTAAAGTAGGAGATGCAACAATACAGCTGAACTAAATGTTTTTAAAAGATAGCATATTTCAGCCTTATTTTCTTTCTATTTCTGTATTTTCCCAAAAATTAAGCACTGAAAAACCTAGAGTTAATTCTCTGGCAGAATTTCAACTACTGCTGACATTTCAGAAGCACTTAGAAAACATTTTTCTCAATAACCTAAGATTTGTGTTTATTCCAAAAGAATCACCATAGAAAAATGAAGAGACTGAACACAAACTAGGCCCTATGGGGATGGCCCTTCTCCCTCCACTCCATAAGTAAGAATCCTTGAGAAATATTATTTCCTTGTTAAATCTCAATGTCCCCATTCAAAATCTAACTTCTAACAACTGAGCTGCATCCTGTCCCATGAGCCCAAACAAATGTGCCAATGTTGGTTGTCCTATTTATACAACATTCCAAACACCAGTCAAGGGATTACACATTTAGTTTTTGCTGCAACTGAAATTATAGTTCTCTGCAATAGGCTTACACCTAAAATGAGGCAGTTTACCAGCTACTTCATTTTAGTGTTTAGAGGAATAGGAAAGAAGGAATAAGTATGAGAAAATCTTTATCTTGAAAATTCTCTCTGAAGCTTTACCTTTTAACTTAAAATAAGTAATATTATTGTTCCCTTATCAGGCAATTTTCTATTTCAAAAGATAAAATAGGTCATCTGTAATATTTTTTAAACACTCTCAAAATCAGAAGACAGGCATGAAAATAAAATACAAGAAGCTACAAAAATAT
This sequence comes from Sapajus apella, assembly GCF_009761245.1. Lineage (NCBI taxonomy): Eukaryota > Metazoa > Chordata > Mammalia > Primates > Cebidae > Sapajus > Sapajus apella. Next base: position 17,392,626 of record NW_022436967.1, on the reverse strand, counting down.
TAAAATTTTAATAGCCAGTATTATTAGGTTTAAATCTGCAAAAAAAATGAAATGGGCACACTTGTAATTTTCTCCCTCCTTTACTGCTTATTGCCTCCCAGTTTTGTTTTCCAAGCATCTCTCACTGAAATAATCAGATAAAATTTTTAAAATATAACAAATAAGATGAAGTAGTTACCAAAACAACATAATACTATTTATGACAAAAATGTTCCTTTCACTCATCCTTTTTACCTTCAAGGCATGCTTTAGTTCATAGGCATCATAAAGCCGAGAGGGTTTCATCAGAGCCACGATTAATTTTTCAAATTTTCCAGTCAGTTCTGATTTCAGGTCATCCAGAAGATCCTAACTCACAGAAAAGACAAACTTGTCAACCAGCAGAAATTGTAATGAGATTCTTCTTCTTAAATATGAATGATAGCCCTTTGCTCTAATGAATTCTTTATGTTGCTGTCTCCAAGTAGAGGGCCCATGAGCTAAAGAAAATCCCATAACCTTGAATAATATACCTTTAACCTGTGATCAACAGCTTAAACTAAGGCAAACCCACTTACATGTCAAGATGTTTATTTTTAAAAGATGTTTTCCTTAACTTGAAAAAAAATGAATACCTTAAAAGTAGGCTAAGATTTTATTTTAAAAATACTATTCTGAGAAACATACCTTTTTTAATTCTAAAAAATAATCATATAATGAATTTTTACAAAGGATAACATTTAGTCTCTCATACCCAAATAGAATAATTTTTTCTTTTCTCTCAATATCTAATAATATTCAAATACATAATAGATTACAGTCATTACTATGGCTCCTGACCACTGAGAGACATTTGTTCCTATGGGGAAATTGTATATGTAATTATGAGAAAAATAAAACAATATTTCCTACCCACAAGTTTCAGCACACCACACAACTAGAAATGGTGTTTAGAATACTTTTTTTGCATTTGTTTTCTCAATTAAGTGACATATGTTTTCAGAATAACAAGACTACATTTAAGTTTTTCATGCATGCACTAATTCATTTAGTAATAAATTTTAAATTTTTTGAATTGTTACTCAAATAAAAGCAATTAAATCAACTAATTAAAAATCCATTCGTTAAAATCGTGACAAAAGGAACTAATATTTGTGACCGTGTTAAAACAAAACATGTTGTAATACAGGCTTACACCTAGAAAAGAGACAGTAAGACATCCATGTGAACATGAGTGAGAAGCACAGAGGAAAAGAAAAGGGAGAATTCTCACCACGGGATCCTTTGGCACCTCTACAGCATTAGGCAAGGAAAAACAATTACGTGAGGATAAGTTGGGTGAGCACTGTATCCCAAGAGCTGATAATTTAGAGTGGAAAGAAACAGAAATAGGGAACTCGGAATCACAAAATAAATGATGCTTACAAAAGAATACCAGTATATTTCAAATTAGTCTTATAATTGATAGCTGTTCCCTCATTCTCTCCTGGGATGAAGTATGGTCTTACCCTGCCAAACAGAGTCTTAAAAGCCTCAGAGATTTTCTGGCGCTGAGCATTACTTCGGGATGTCAACAGAGTTAGGATGCTCTCCTCATCTGTGCCTGGAATTTATGGTTAATAATTACATTTTGGCTCCTGCATGCATACTCTCCCAATGATCTTTGCAACCCACTTCCCAGTCACCTTATTTCCTTGCCTCTCCCTATGCGAATATATAATATATTTTATGGCAGGCATGGTGGCTCACGTCTGTAATCCCAGCTCTTTGGGAGGCTAAGATGGGAGGATTGCTTGAGGCCAGGAGTTTGAGACCTGCCTAGTCAACATAGTGAGATCCCCATCTCTTAAAAAAAAAATACATAGACACACACACACACACACACACACACACACACACACACACACGTATATATGCACACACACATAAATGTTTTACTAAACAGTTTATTAAAAATTTACGATATATAAAATGTTGTTTCCAATATATTCTATCCCGCTATTCCCAGTGTATTGGAAAGTAGATGGAAAAATACTTCTGCCTCTTAAAAAACTTAGTGCACCTAGTTTTTCATGCAACAGATACTTAAATAACAGTTATTCATAAGGCATAATGTGCTAGGTGTTACAGGGGATTGAGAGACGAGAAAGATAGAGACTCTGGCGTGAAATTACAATTTAAGGTAGAAATACCAAAACCCACAAATAATTATGAGCTCAGGCAAAATGTGATAAGTGCCTCAGGAAAGGTCTAGGTGTTAAACAGGATTCAAAGAAGGGTCTCCTAGCTGATAGAAGGTGGAAGGGAGTCTTGGAGAATGCCTCATGGAGAACGTGACACCCAAAACAGTCTTGAAGGATGGAAGGATTGTGAAAGGCAGTGATGAAAGGAAGGACAGCTTTTAGAATGCGAGAAAAGCTCAGCAGCGGGGAAATATAGGGCTTTCATAAACAGTAGATAAGCCAGCATGGTTGGGTCTGAGAACACATTAAGTAGTAATGGGAAATGAGTCTGAAAAGGTGGGCTGGATACAATGGAAGGACTTGAGGGCCAGGAAGCACATGAACAGTAGTACAAAGGAGGCTGAGCACAGGAGATCAGTGACACATGGGAGTCCTTTAAATGACTAGAAAAGAGGCTGGGGAAAGAGAAGAGACTTGCAGAATGAGAATGGAATATCTGACTGGAAGCAGAGCTGCTCACACGCAGGGACGGCTGCCTTATGGACTCGGGCCTCTACCAGACAGGTGACGATAACAAGCTGAAAAGCACAGAGGCTGAATTTAACTGCCTATTGAGCTCTAGAGACTGAATGTTAGGGATGGTTTATAGCAAGCTTGTCCAAACCACAGCCGGCAAGCTACATGTGGCCCAGTTCCGCTCTGAATGCAACCCGACACAAATTCATGAACTTTCTTAAGGTATTATGAGATTTTTTTGCGATTTTTTTAAGCTAATCAGCTATCATTATGTGTGGCCCAAGACAATTCTTCTTCCATTGTGGCCCAGGGAAGCCAAAAGATGGGACACTCTTGGTTTATAGTATTATTTTATTATCTTAACATACCTCTTCTCCAACAGATTTCAGATCCAAATATTCTAAAATTATTCTTACTGTAATTAATGACTTGTTTGGAAAAACAAATATCACATTTTTTTAGAAAGAGGAAGCTAAATTTACCCAGGCCTTTCATGGCCTTCCGAAGAGTTTCTGCATCAGCCCGCTCATCAAATCCAGGAAAGTCAGTCACAGTGCCTCTGAGAACCTAATTCAGGAAACACAGTGGTATTATTCATATCATGACTAATATGACAAAGCAAATAACATAAACAGGAAGCTGCTTGCTACATATCACATTCAGTCATTAAATAAATTTACCATTTGATAAGATTTGTGACCCCTTTTGAACTGGGAAGTGAACCATTTACAATGGGGATTGGCAGGACCGATTCAGCACAAAAGCTACCCTGATCCACCTGCAATACCATCAGTTGGAAGGCTGGCTCCCTCTTCCCTGTGACCAAACCCCACCAACACCTCCTGGTTCACAGAGGGCACTTCTTTGCAGGCTCCCTTCAATTAAGTCTCACAGCATTTTGATCTACAAGAATACAGAATCCACATTAAATCTTAATGCCCTATCCTGAGTGCTCAATTCTAAGCAATGCTCTTATTACATGCCTTTTCATCTAAGTCCTGTTTCCGTATACTTATATAGGGATTTTAAGACAATCTAGCAAAGCCTGAAATGATACTTGATAGTTCATGTGTCAGAAGAATACAAATCTTTGAATTTAGAACTTTATAAAGGTGTATTGGAAGACACTCTTCATAAAGCTTCATAAAGCTTCCTGTTACACATTACTTTATCATATACATACACTGCTTTTAATAAGTAAAATATCTTAATATTTCAAAAAAAGTTAGTGATAGAATTAGATCCTTAGAGTCAGAAGGCTTTACTACTACTGAGCCATAAATATTTATCTTATGCTAAATGGAGGCTCCCTGCATTTACTTTACTAATAAATGTTTTTGTATTTCCTCAAAACTCGTGCTAAGGTACAATCTAAACTGAGAAACAAACAGCTAAAAGGACTGTAAAGCTAGCCAAGTTTACAGTCTTACACCTCTTATTATAAATGCACAAAAGCACAGTCACCAAAAAGGGGGAAAGTTTATTTTACACCTCAGCCTCCAATTGTTGCATATGCCAACAATAACATACCAATGAAATTTTAAATGATGACAACAGGGAGAGATAGCCATGGTGAAGAACTTCCCCTGGACAGTATCAAAGGTCGGTTCAGTGGCCTTCTCTCTTTAATGGCACTAAATTAGACTTTCCAAAAAAGTGACACTCATGGATCCAGGAGAGAGTGACAAAGACTCTCTCTTTGGCCACACTTTGAACAGGCTCCCCTGAGCCCTCTTCTCAACTAGTCCTTATCCTTGGGCCCCCTTTGCCTGCCTGGCAAGAATCTTGCTAAATCAGTTTAAGAAGGATACCCCTACTCTTGGTAGCTGATCACCCTCTGTTATGAACTGAGTATCTGTGACCCCTCAAAATTCATATGTTGAAACCCTACCGCACAACATGATGGTAAATCAGAGATAGAGCCTTAGATGAAGTCATTAAAGCAGGGCCCCCAAAGTGAGAATACCATCCTTGTAAGAATCCGGAGACAGCTTACTTCTCTCTGCTCTGTCATGTGAGGCTACGATCATGTCTAGAAGAGAGCCCTCACCACACCCAACCATGCTGGCACCCTGAGACTTCCAGTCACCAAAACTGTGAGAAATGAATTTCTGCTGTTCATAAGCCATCCAGTCTATAGTATTCTGTTACAGCAGCCCAATGAACTACGGAACCCTCTATATCTGATCAATTTCCTCATCCCCACCCTACAAATCTGATCATCCTGGCCTGCCTTCAGCAAGAATCCTATTAAGTCAGTTTAGCACGAGTCCCCCTAACTTGATGTTTCCTCTTTGTAACTTTCCATCCACTGACCTCACTCTACTTTTTGGCTATAAATCCCCACCTGTCCTCACTGTATTTGGAGTTGAACCTTATCTCTCTCCCCTGTGGTAATAGTCATGACTTATATTGTAATATTCTTGACTGAGGTCTTCCTTACCGTCATAATAACTTTTTCTTCAACTGTAGTCCTTACCGTTGTTCAAGAAGAGAAGACACAGTGTTCTTTCCTCTGAACAGGGTCATCTATGACAGAACTTATCAGAAAACCTGACCTCATGAAGCCCCACATGACCTTAACTCCTAAGTCAAGTGGTATGATTGTGAGACCAAAAGAATACAATTCAACAGAAAAAAGAGGTGATTCCAGGTTGATGTCCCGGCCCCAGGCTGTTGAAAGCACCACTAGTAGCAGCTTTCACTACCTCTGACCATCAGCTAAACATGGGACTGTGGCCAACTAGGAAAAGGGGAAATGGGAGCCTCTCTCCCACTTGTCTCATGAGAGGTTATGAAACTAGGCCAGAGCTGTTCATTCCACCAAGAGGGAAATCCGCCCACTGCCAGGCTGGTCTCCACTTCCACCCCATCTAAGAAGCACAGATATGTAAAGACCAATAGATTCCCTGCCATTCATTCTATAGCTTAATCCATATGAAACTGAATGGTTGAATACTGACAACTTCAAGTGGTTCAACATAGTTAAAAGGAGAAATCAGTAAGATTTGGGAAGATGACCTTTCAACATTAGCGTGAGTTAGGAAAGTTATTTCTGTCAGATCAAATTACAGCTTCTCTTTAATAAGCCCACTTCAAATTGATCCATATCAGTGTAAAAATGAATACACTCCACCAGTTTTCTTAATGTGAGAATTTATTTTGCAGTTCACCTGTTTTTTCACTCATTGACTCAACCATCTTTTGAATGCTTCCCACATGCAAAGTATTATACTAACCACTAGTTAAAAGTCAGGATCCCTCAAGTATGAAATGGCAGGCATATAACTGATCAAGTGCAGTAGAACACGTAGGCTGGATTAGGGTAATGTGAGCACATTTGAGAGGACTATATTGGGAAGTGTGAAAAGAGAAAAAATTCGAGAAAAAAATTCCAAAAAGAGTCTTGAAAGTTGCCTGTGGATTTGCCAGGCCAATCTGGTACTTTTGATAAAGAGTTGAGTATTTCAACAGACTGGAAAAAGCAGTAAGGTTGAAATAAAAGCAAGGGAAAGGTCACAGTGAGGGGAGGGGAAGGGCATAAAAGCCATGCTGAAATGTGCAGACCTCATCCTGTAGGCAACAGGAGCCACTGGACAACAATCAAGAAGAAAAGAACAATGTCAGCTCTGCACAGCAATATGCCTCTGGCAGCAGTGGACACAATGGAACAGACTGTCCAAGAGTGATAAGACCACTTAGAAACTAACAACATAAAGAAGGAAAGGAAGACATAAACAAAGGGACAAAAGCAGGCCCCATGTAAACAGAAACTATTTAGGAAGATTCTGTTTTTTGGATGGGGAAGAGGATGGCTGGCTTTGCATTTCTCCATAGCAGGCTTGTGAGTTGTCGGCATACTTTGGTAGTAGCTGGAGGCCACCATGCAAGGCAATATTAATGGGGTGGAAAGACCAGAAGAGAAGGAAAGGGAAGGTGACCTACAATCAGACTGGCAGCTACTATCCGCAGAGTGCAGCAGTGCGCCAGGCACCATGCACAGAGCTTCACATAGATCATCTCAGTGAAATCTCATCTTACAGACAAAGAAACATACTGGCTCAGAAAGGTTTTAGCAAGTGAGTCATCCAAGTGACCAGCAAACAAGCAAAAAGCAGAGATGGGACTTGAACCCACAGGACCTTGGCTACACTGCCCTCCCAAAGGCAAGAATAAAATCCAAGGAGGGTGATGGTATGGAAGCTGAAGAAGACAAATATTCCAAGAGGAAAGGAAAAGGAGGCAGTGTCCAATACTACAGGAAGTCAAGGAAGAGCTAAGACGCAAAGGGTCGCCTGGATTTGGTAACTAGGAGGTCTTTGACGGCGTTTATCAGCCTGGCTATAGGACTCTCAGGAATGAATTGAGGGAAAGACTGTCTCAATGAAACAATAGTTTATAAACCAGGCTTTTAAAAACACAGTTTAAAAGGGCGGGGGGGGGGGCATGATCCAGTTTGTAGGCTATGAAGAAACTTCTGGACAGAGAGGTTAAAAACAGGGAGAAGTTAAAAACAGAAGAGACATGAGGGAGTTGCCTAAAGAAAAAAGGATATCTGAATATCTGACACCAGACACTGAAGGAAATTAGGTGAAAGATGAATGGAAGAAAAGCATCTTAAAAATCTTCAGTTGTATGAAGGAACAACTGCTGGTCCTGTTTTTGAGAGCTTTCTAGAAATTGTGAAACACTTTTGCTACATTCCATACAATCAGAGTCACCCAACAAGGGTAGCAAAGCCACGTAGCAGGATTAAGAGACCAGATGTGAATAAGAGAAATGAGTCATAAGGGCAGAATCCTTGTTTGGACATCCTGCCCAAACCCTGTCACTGCCCACACAAAACTGACTGCAACTGTGACTTTAAATGACTCATTTAAGAGGGCTTCCCCTGTTTCCTGGAGTCCCCATACTTTACCCAGTTTAACACCAACCCTTAAGTATACCTACTCCCTCACCCATACTCAGTTCATCCTCAATTTCCTTTATCTGTTACCACCAATGCCTTATGAAGAGAATTATAATATATTCTTAGATAATACTTGGCCAAAATATACAATTCACTCTTTTAATTCTCACCTTCAAAAACATCCATGCCTTAGGTCTATAATTTTGTTGGCTTTTTTTTTTTCTCTAAATGAAAAAGTTCTTTACCCTCAAAGACTAGGTATGCCAAAATAAAATGAATAAAACCAACCAAACAACAAGGGAAGGGCTGCTTTTCTAGACACAGAACTTAGATATAAATAACAATTTCAAGTTTAAAGATGAGAAAGTATTCGCCTGTCTGGAACACTAAATAAAGCTTTCCTGAAGACACAGACGAGCACTAAACCCTCTTTGCACTCCTGTTCCACATAATCAATATTTACTCAAATACCTCTCCCCCCGCAACCCCAGCGTTCCACCTAATACTAACTAGGAGCTAGAAATCATGAAGAAAACCACGAAATAGCAACTGCTAAGCTGCTGTGTAGTGATTTTTAGGGGTGGTTCTTCTGAGGCTCAGGTTTCCAAAGACCTTGGAGCCACTCCAAAACCAGTAAGCTGGGAAGACAATTGCCTCCCCAATCCATGTAGGTACACCAGGGCCCTACCTGATGTACATACTAGAGGCCCGTTAATATTTCCTGCAATAATGGTTCCCACTAATGAGAAAAAAATATATCACTGTACTAAGAAAAACATAAGAAAAGCATGAAAAGAGGAAATGTCAGTGTGACCTGATTATGCTTTGAGCTGCAAAGTAAAATAAATATCGGGGGAAAAATAGGACCTCCAAAAGGACTGAGGAGTACAAACACATCAGAGGTCAGAGACATGCTCTCAACCCCCAATCCTAACCCTTGCTCCAATCCCAACTTAGAAAAAGTGAATGTTATATTTCAAAGCGTTAAACTCGAACTGGCCTGTTGCTTCTGTGTAACTTTCTTTCCTTCACATGCCCCTTCTTACTTGTTTTTACTTCTTTCCATTTGTCTATCCATCCTACTACCTTTGACCTATATCTTAAAATCAAATCCAAGAGAGAAAAAGTACCACTGGAAAACAGATTAAGTTGTTTGCATCGTGATAGAAAGGAAAGTTTTGATTAAAAAGTAAAGATTTGTAAAATAATTTAAATTTTTGTTGTGTATTTCTTTAATGCTCTGTGTTTAATGTTGTGTCTCTTTGCCAGTGTAAGAATGACTTCCCTTGGCAAACATCAATACAATGGAAAGGTAAATTGTGTGCTCCTACAAGTCACCCAAGAATAACTCCAGTGATGTCTTGAGTGAGTTAAAGTGAGCAGGTGGCACTGACCTCCCATGAGTTCACATTAGAGGTCAGAGGAGAGTATTCTGTTTTACCAAATTGTTCCATTGGGCATTTCATAAATAACACTTGAAAAGCTCTATCAATAACCGATTCATTCACACCAACACTTCAAAAACAATCAGCAGTATGGATTTCTCATATTAGATAACAATGTATACAGATTCACAATTTTATTTCCTTTTGTATCTAAACAAAAGGCACAAATCTAATGAACATGGCTGATCCTAGACAAAGGTAAGAAATAAGTTAGCTTCAAATCTTTTTTAGTGGTAGGACGAGATAAATAATACATAAGCAAATGGATCTGGCCAGGCTCGGTGGCTCATGCCTATAATCCAAGAACTTTGGGAGACCAGGGCACCAGAGGTCAGGAGTTTGAGACCAGCCTGGGCAACTTAGTGAAACCTCATCTCTACAAAAAAATACAAAAATTAGCCAGGCACCACCACACCCCACTATAGTCTCAGCTACTCAGAAGGATGAGGTGGGAGGATCACTTGAGCCCCGGAGACAGAGGTTGCAGTGAGTCCAGACAGTGCCACTGCACTTCAACCTGGGTGACAGGGTGAGACTCTGTCTCAAAACAAAACAAAACAAAAAACAAACAGAGCCTACAGAAATAAAAGAGGATTTAGCAGACTTAGAGATCATATATACCTTACTATTTACCAGATAATACCACCTAAGTGTTTTATAAGAAACTGAAATTCAACAAATCCTCTACTGTTTCTTCCCTGCTTCAAACCTGCATTTTTTTCCTCAGAAAAAAAAAAAAAAAAAAAAAACCCATAATCAACCATGGTCAAGCAAGCCAGTCCTCTTGACCCTCCCCTGACCCTCCATCAGTGAAAAACTACCCCACTCAAGTACCAAATTTGCCCACCCTGCCCCACTGGTCTCTCTTATCTGAAACCTAAGACACTGCCTAGTTTAAGCCTTTGAGGTCTCCCTGGGATTACCACAACAGAGCCTACGTGGTTTTCCAGTACTCAGCCTCCCTCTCCCCTCTCTCAACCCCCACTCCACCACCCTGCCTTTGCATCTTCCAGAAATGCAACCATCACACTGGACCCAGGGTGAGCTTTGTTAAATACAAATCTGATGATGGCACACCTCAACCTGCAACTCTTTGATAGTGCTCCATGACCTATAAAATGGTACATATAATCTTCAGTGCTGGCTCCTGTCTACCTATCTGGCATCCCTTTCCAAGTCAGGGCTTAATTTCCCTACCTCACTGCAGCTTCACTTCATCATGCCAAACGCTTTTATATCCCTAGGTACTTATTTGCTATTGTTGCCTCTCTGTATAATGGCTTCCCTCCTTTGTCCCATACAAACGATGCCAGATAGGTAACCTCAATTTCCTCTTCTGTGAAACAAAAATAGTAATACTTATTTCCAAAATTGTGTTATGAGGACTAAATAATACACACAAAGAACTTGCATCTATTATGTCAATAATTCTTAGATCCATTTCCCATTGCACTCATGTTTAACAATACTTGGCACATAGTGAAAGTGCAAAAGCCTCATACATTCATGAATGCATGCACTAATGAAAATGAGAACAGTTAAGAACTAGTGTCCAGCTGGTCATGGTGGCTCATGCCTGTAATCCCAGCACTTTGGGAGGCCAAAGCAGGCAGATCACCTAAGGTGAGAAGTTCAAGAACAGCCTGGCTAACATGGCAAAACCCTGTCTCTACTAAAACTACAAAAATTAGCCAGATGTGGTGGGCATATGCCTGTAATCCCGGCTAATCAGGAGGCTGAGGCAGGAGAATCACTTGAACCCAAGAGGCAGAGGTTGCAGTGAGCTGAGATCGTGTGCCATTGCACTTCAGCCTGGATGACAGAGTGAGACTCCATCTCGGGGTTGCAAAAAAAAAAGTCACCAAAGAAATGAAGCTGGCAGGAATATAATTCCTTGCAATTAATCAATTGATGATATGTTTACATATTATGCAAATTACTAAACTGAAAGACTGTGTCTAAGGGACACTTAAAGCAAAGGTCTTAGGAACACTAATTTGTAAGAAACAGATGCATTTGTGAAATTTTAGAATAGTATGAAGGTTATAGGAATAAAATATACTTCAGGAATGAATCTATACTGTAAAAGTATTGTTACGTTTCTACCATTGTGAACTTCTAAGTCATTAAAAGAAGCAAGCCAACTGCCTACCTCTAACTGGCTTGATCACCTATGCAAGCCCTCCAAAGAGAACTGAATATTAGATAAGGAAATTAGGGTTTGCTGAATGCCAATGAATTGCTCAGTGCACTAAAAAGCAACCAAATGGTTTTAGATCTAGTTATTTCTCAGCAGCCAAAATGAAGATAAGAGTCAAAGAGATAAGAAACTGAGAGAGACCACCAGGAGTAGCAAAGGCCATGGGTAAACAAGTAACCATGGCCTAAAATCCTAAAAGCGAACATTAGCTCCAGAGAGCCTTGACTTTAACAATGAATGGCATGGGCTGGGCGCGGTGGCTCATGCCTGTAATTCCAGCACTTTGGGAGGCCGAGGTGGGTGGATCACAATGTCAGGAGTTCAAGACCCCCCTGGCCAATATGGTGAAACCCCGTCTCTACTAAAAATACAAAAAGTAGCCTGGTGTGTTAGCACACACCAGTAATCCCAGCTACTCAGGAGGCTAAGGCAGGAGAATTGCTTGAACCTGGGAAGCACGGTTGCAGTGAGCTGAGATCGTACCACTGCACTCCAGCCTTGGAGTCAGAGCAAGACTCCAACTCAAAAAAAAAAAAAGAATGGCATGAAAAGATACAATCAATATCCAGTCAGCTCCTCTGGTATGATCTTCATCTCAAATTTACTTACTTACATTTATCTTGCTTGCTCGGCACAGGGCTTTTTTTTTTTTTAATTACTATTTTAATGTTAAACCAACCCAAAATATTTCTGATCAAACCCTGTAACTTAAACATATATCATGGAGATAATTCTGATATTTATGAAATTTCTAATGAACAATTACGTAATCTAGTTCTGCCTTCATGACATTCTTACCACTCAGACGCCCCACCCAGCTTTAATACTAAACATTTTAACAAAGTGTTTTACTTTCATGGTTTCCAAGAGTAACTGGTAACAAAACTAGAACAAAATTTAACACTCTATCTTTTTTAAACATTACTTGTAACTTTTATGATGAGTAAAAACTGCAGTTTTGGCCGGGCGTAGTGGATCACGCCTGTAATCCAAGTACTTTGGAGGCCAAGATGGGCAGATCACCTGAGGTCGGGAGTTCAAGACCAACCTGACCAACATGGTGAAACTCCATCATAAAAAAAAAAAAAAAAAAACCCTGCAGTTTTGATAGAAAACAGTTTGGTATTGTCATAGGGCTCAGGTACATAATTTTATATGCAAACCACCATTCTCCTAGGTTTTATATACACATGGCCTTTATGATACTAATAATTCTTTGAAATTATTAAAATTAATGTTCATGACTGGAAAATGTGTTCACTTATACTATCTGGGTAAACAGTCTACACAATGAAAAGGAATTGATGGACCCTCAGACATCACTGCAGAACTCAAAAAAAAGACTCAAGAAACTGTCAAATGAGCAGAGATAAAGGGAATTATTCTTCGATGCTTGCTAAATCGTCATGTAATCACCACACCAGCATATCAAGATAGGAAAAACATCCCTCAGGAAAGTTAATTCCACATAAAAGTATCCTTACTATGGGGAAGAACCTAAACCAAACTTTCCACTTGAGTAATACGAGAATTGGTTTACTGTAACATTTAAGTGCAAAAGAGGAAGTAAGAATGGGAGCACTGTAAAAGTTTAATGAAGTGGCCAACTCATCTTAATCCTCCCATTTTCACTTGGAAAGGACCAAGAAACCTTATTCAATTTTGATAAGTCAATCTGATAAAAAGTGAACTACAAATAAGAGACAGCATTGTTTTAGCAGTTAAAACACTTCTTTAAAGAAAACTATCTGGACTCTGACAAGCCAGTTAGATTGACAAGATCTGTGGAATCAGTTTTGGAATTTTTAAGCCCTGATATCTTACTCATAAAACACTGTATAACATCCTCAATTTTTGAAGACCTTAAACCATTTTCTCTTTCCTACATTTTTGAAAACATTAATTACAGTAAAGAAGCCAGGCATGGTGATACAGGACTGGAATACCAGCACTTTGAGAGGTCGAGGCGGGAGGATCACTTGAGGCCAGGAGTTTGAGACCAGCCTGGCCAACATGGTGAAATCCGGTCCCTACTACAAATGCAAATATTAGCCGGGCGTTCTGGCACGTGTCTGTAATCCCAGCTACTCGAGACTGAGTCACGAGAATTGCTTGAACTGGGTGGGAGGCAGAGGTTGCAGTGAGCCGAGATCGTATCACTGCACTCCAGCCTGGGCGACAAAGTGAGACTCCTTCTCATAAAAAATAAATAAATAAATAAATAAAAATTTTAAAAAAGGGGAAAACACAGTAAAAAAAAAGCCTGCATAGCCTGTATTAGATTATCCATTTCTGAAACTGTCCCAAGGCAAATTCAATTGAGAACTCGTTCCACGAGTTCATTGCTTAAGAAAAACAGCGCTTGTGTTTAGTCTTTTGCATAAAAAAAAATAATCAGAGCGTACAACCAACAGTTTCTTTTAGTAAAATTGGGCTGAGCAACTGGAAAAAGCCAACGCTCAATCACAGTATTAAAATACTTTGTAGAAAAAAACAGAAAGGAAGTCAAGAAGGGGGAAAAAATGCGTTCGCCTCACATGACCACAATGAGCTGTTCTCATTCTGGCTCTAATTTTAGTGACTCTCCGGATTTTGGGGAAGGCCCACTTTTACACATTCACTCATGAAAAGGGAGAGCACACAAATCCGGCCACGTCACCGGCTGCTACGCGAGAGGGCAGCTTGGTGGCGTCGGTGCTGGTGCTCCACGGGAAGAATCGGGACACAGGAACTGGGGTGGGGAAGCCAAAGGGAAACAAGAAAGGTGGAAGCGATGTCCCCAAAGCAGGTTCCGTTTCCTCCTAAACTTTGTGACTTTCAGACAAATTCTAAAAGTCCCTCATTCCAGCATACAAAGTTGTGGGTAAATCCAGCGCGGTGCGGGGCGCACGGCCTTACCTGTGCCATGGCGACGAGTCAGGTCAGGGGAAGGTGAAGCAGGACTGCAAGAGACGAGAGACCTCTGGCTTAGCGCGCCACTCGCGACTCGCGCCCTCCCCAAGCGCAGGTCGGCGGGGGCGCGGCAGCGCTCAGACAGACCCTAGGGCCCCGCCAACCGGCCGACCCGCCCTCTCGCAGCTACCGGGACAACGCTCGGCCGCGCGGCCTCCCAAACCCAGGGCCCGGCGACCCGCTCCCCTCTCCGGAGGGAGCCCCCTCCCGGGGCCAGGCGGCCACTCACCCAGACTGTGGGACCCAAGTGCCCCGAACCCGCGGGAGAGCAGCGGACCGCTGGGCGGCGGTACGGGATGCGGACGCTGAAGGATCCGGCAGCTGCACCCAGACTGATCCAGGCAACGGAAACGCCAGCGGCCCCGCCCCGGCCCTGCCCGGCTTGGCCCGGCCCACCCCGCCGGGGCCTCGACCACAGGCCGGCTGCCCCTTCCCGGCCCGCCCCTGCCCGGGCCTCAGCGCGCCTGCGTGGGCGCGGCTAGTCCCAGTTGGTTTCCCCGGGCGCGGATTGTCCCGCGGGTACCGCGGGCCTGGGTGGGGCGCGGCCGCCGCGCTGCTGGAACCGGGAGGGGGCGCCGCTCCCCTGAGTGTCCTGGGGACCGCCTGGTCCTTGCACCGCGGGAAGGGCGTGGGGAGCTGTCCGGGACTTGGGGTTTGGGGGTGTTTGAGCCTCCCTGCCTCTGTTACCGCAGGAACATAGCCTCACTCGGGTGCTCCACATAGCAGTGCTTGGGCGTCTTTTGGAGGCGAGACAAAATCAGTGCAGCTAAGGACAGTGCGCCTTTGACCATGGGATAGAAAAAACGTGAAGGGAGGGCCGTTTCCCAAGTTGTTTTTGTTTCTGTTATGTTTTGTTGTTGTTTTTAACGCCAATGATTGCTTCCTAGATGGCCCTCTCTTAAATATACGGCCTTCTAGTAGCATATTCCATAGCCTCTATTTCCAATCAGTTTCTGTTTTCAGAACTAGCCTAGAACTTTAATGACTTAAATTTGAGCCATGCCTCATATTGGTTCAACATAAAATATGAGTATATGAGAGAGAGGGGAGAGGAAGGGAGAATCTACAGCGTATTGTACTAGTATGCTGCTGTGTTCTGTGAAAGGGCCCTATATACAAAGCAGCCCCCAAATGTGAAGGAACCAAGACACTAAAGAACAAAGCAGACAAATCCAGTCTGTCTGGATATTGGAGGATATTGTAGACAGAAGCGTGGCCTTGGGCGGCAGCAAGCAGATAGATTTCTCAGCTGTTACTCCCCAGACCCTGGCCTTGTGCCTTAAGGAAACAGTATACTGCTCTGTGCAAGACAATTAAAGGCAGCCCTCCAGGACAGGTGAAAATGCTGTATGTGTCATAGCCTATAATGTGTACAATAGCATCAACTTTGACATGTTCTTATGCTAAGGACAGTTTAAAAAAAAATCCTAGGAATCAGGAGGTATTCATGAGACTGAGGTTCATCAAAGGTCGACGTGGCAGATTCACATCCAGGATATAATCACTTTTGTCTCTACGTGCTGAGAAAGAAAGAGTAGAAGACACAGTGACCTTCTCAGACTTACTAGTATGGGGAGGGAAGGTGCCAGGGCAGAAGAGGCAAGAGGACAAGTTTGTGACACTAGATGCAGTGTTCTAAACATATGTTAGAATGAGAAGTGCAGAGTGCTTCTCAACATGGAGGTTAAGGGTAAGAGATAAGGAGCTAGTCTTCTTTGAGAATGAAGAAGAATTAAATGGACAGCAAGTGCGGTTCTTTGTATAGAAGTTCTCATTTGCTTTCACGTGTGAACCACATGCTTATCCCAGCCCTGACAAAGGCACAACAGAGTGGTTGTTCTCTGGAAAAGGAGGCAAAATTGCAAAGTATGTGGAGCTTGGCAACCCCATCACCCCCACTCCACTGGCAGGTTGCCTTTCCTCTGGGAGCCTCCTCTCTACCAGCTCAGCTGCCTACTAAGCCTCAGGCTCTCCCCAAGTCAGCACCTCCCCCGGGGTTTCTTTACATGCATTAATATATGTGAAGGCAGCCCTTTTCTGAGCATCTGTCTCTGTTGCTCCTGCTTTTCTACTTTCTCTCTTCCCCGCACCAAAAAGCAGGTCCTTTAATCTTGCCTAGAGCATTCTTCTTTCCCACCCACACCCACTTGAACTCCGTTTGCTTTTCTCACTTTCTACTCTTACATTAATGAAATTAAACAGGACCTCAGAGATCCTATATGTAATGATCATTGATTTTATAGGGACATGAGACTCATCATGGGTTAATGACTTGCCGTATGTCCTGCAGCCAAATACTGACAGAATCGATGAGTTATTGGACCCAGAGTCTTGATGTACCCCAGTTAGCATTTCTTTCACTCCCAGTAATATCAGCTTATTCAACTCCTACTCTGGACCAGGCACAGGTTTAGGTGCTGGGGATAACACAGTAAGTGAAACAAAGGCCCTGCCCTCATAGGTCATACATTCTAGTGGAGGAAACAAACAATAAACAAATATCTAATATGTCCTGCGTGATGTGTGCTATAAAGAAATAAAGTGCTAGGGAATGGAAATAAAGGGAACACTATTTTGCAAAAATGATATGAAGCCATTTCTGAGAAGCCTTGAACATAAACTTAAATTGATACAATTTAATTGTACTTGACAACTATACACTGAGCACCTGTGGAAAAGGCATACCAAGAGTTTGCACGTTAATAGTATGGATAAAGCATGTTTATGGACACTACAATGAGAGACAGACTATAAATCATGAAAGAAATGCATAGAATACAATCAAAATGTGATTAGTTTCAGAGGAAAGAGCTAATGTTTTGTCAAATGGCTGAGATGGCATTTGAATTAGGCATTTGAGAGAGGATATTTTATCAGACTATGAAAGAAAGAAAGGGTGGTCTGGTTAAGTGAACTGCAAAACCAAAAGAAGGAAAGGATCTCTTTGTATCTGTGTGATTTGAACTGTCTAAAATGGCTGCAGTGGAAGGTACATAAAGAGGGATTGCCACATAAAGATTCTGCGTTGAATCATGTATCTAACTGATGGATTTGGAACAACTGATGTTCCTAACTTCTGAGTGTTGTAAATGATAGGCACTCAGGAAATCTCTTTCACTACCTCTTGTCAGCCTAATAACAAACAGAGAGGGAGACTTTCTAAAAGGAAAATGGTATTTATTTGGGAATGGGCATTGCAATAGGAACATGCATGCCATATTAAACTATTTTGCGTATTCAGGGAGGTAAAGGAAGACAAAGATTTTTCAAGGAAGAAGGAGGAGGATTACATCATTGTTTTGAGATAATTGTCTTTGGCTGTAGTAATCAATAACAAGAGTGGCACCAGTCCAACGTTGTACAGGCAGTTGCTGGGCAGATGTCTCTGCAGAAGTTCTGTGTGTGTGTGTGTGTGTGTGTGTGTGTGTGGTTGCAATGGCCTTTGTCCAAAGTTGTGGTTTTTCAGTATTTTTCAATAGTTCTTGTTATCAGGCATTTATGTATTAGAACTCTCCCTTCATGGCCTTCCCTAGCCGTTTGCCAGGAATTTGTCTTGTGTTTTAACACAAGTAACTCCATTTTAATACTGACAGCTTTTACACTCTTGAAATCAAGTGTCTGTCATTCATCCCCCAATGTCCTTTATCAGTGTCCAAATGTCACCTTTAGAATCACTGCCAGATTCTCCAATTGACTCTGATCTTCCTAATTAAAGTTTCTCTTCCTATACATTTAAAATCAAAGTTCTTTCTCAGTGTATTGTCTTCGTGTTGTGTTCATTATAAGTACTACATAATAATTTTGGCTAGTTTGTTATACTATTCTTGGATGTAAATAGTGAGTGTCAGCTGTTTTCTATGAGACACTCAGATCACATTGGTTTTCTTTTTATTAGAGACATATACCAAATGCAGAGTACTAATTTACAAACACGCTTTTGAAACTCAACTTATTTGTTAAATCAGGATTTTCCCTATTTCTCTCAATTACTTGGATCATTCAGGAACTAGACAATTTTTTCTAAATAAGTCACTGAGCTTCGTTGTGTTTTAGTTTCTGCATCTCTCAACTCTAATATTTTAATCATATATTAATGGCCCTACTGTTTCCCTTGATTATACTGACACATAAAAAGGAGAAAACGAGTTATAGGCTCTATATAAATAAGTACAAAATAACTTTAATTTTAAAAGAATTGGAATCCTGTTTTTTTAGAAAATTATAAAATTTTCAACTAGTCTACTTTAAAAATTGTTTTTGTTTAATAAATACAATTGTTGCAAATTATGGCAAGTTAAGAAGAAACGATGGCAGGAGAATGAATTGCATGAAGCAGAAAAAACAAGAGAGAGTGGCTGAAGAGGAAGGTAAGGGCTAGATACAAAGGGAAAGGAGGAACATCATGTCTTCCAGACAAGATCTGAAAAGACCACACCCTCTGAAGACAGTTGAGTTCAAATCCCTACTCTGCCTGCATACCAGGGATGTGACTTAGACAAGCTATGCGATTTCTCTGATCCTTGGCTTCCTTATCTAGAATGGAAGTTAGTTTCAAAGAAGCTAATTTGTGAAACTGCCAAACAAATTGTGAAAAAGGGTTGGTTCCATTCCCCCATGGCTCTTGTTTCAGAATCCCTCATCATCACTCAGCTCCTGTTCTGATGATTAAGGACCTACCTTCGTATTAAAAGCAAAAATAACCTCCTCTGCACCCACTGCTCCACTGCAGCAGGACCAATCCTATTGCCAGCCAGTCTCTCAGAGATGGCAAGCCCAACTGTTAGAGGCCAACCTAATGTTTCTTGGTGCCATTCACTTTCTGCCTGCCTAGTCTTCCTCATCCAGAGTCTACCATCAATGGCTTCTATCAGCATATAACAATATACAGCTAGCCTAGACCCCCACCCTCTACTCTTCTCTCCATATGCAGGCCCTCTGATACCCATTTGCTAGTGCCAAGAACTATAAAAACATCACCTGGTATTTAATTCAAGCCACCTATCTGGCCTCAACTCATTCATGTCTTAAAGTCCCAGGGTGAGAACAGACATGGGGCTGCTGTCATCCATGCGCTCTGCCAAGCCTTTTTCCACCATCACCTCTACAACCCAGCAGTGATACTGGAATGTAGCTTTATTCTAGTGGTTCCCCATTCTTGCCCTTTAGATTTAAAGTGGTTGTAGTATCTCTGGAGAAAACAGGTCTCTTAAGTCTGTCCAGGCTGCCACAACAAAATTGCATGAAGTGAGTAGCTTATAAACAACAGAAATGTATTTATTATACTCTGGAGGCTGGAAAGTCCAAGATCTAACTTCTACAGATTTGGGGTCAGGTGAAGGGCTTACTTTCTCATAGAGAGTCATCTTTACTATAGCCTCACATGGGAGAAGAGACTAGCCAGGTCTCTGGGGTCTTTTTTTAAATGGCACTCTTAGTCTATTTTCCACTGCAATAACAGAATACCACAGACTGGGTAATTTATAAAGAACAGAAGTTTATTTGGCTCACAGTTCTGGAGATTGGGAAGTCTAAGAGCACGACACCAGCATTCGGTGAGGGCCTTCATGCGATATCAACCCGTGGAGGAAGGCGGGAAGTGGAAGGGCAAGCACTGGAGACCGAGAGAAAGGGGGCCAAATTCATCCTTTTTTATCAGAAACCCACTCCCATTCATGAGGGCAGAATCCTCATGACCTAGTCACCTCTTAAAAGCCCCACCTCTCAACACTGTTACACTGAGGATTCAGTTTCTAACACATGGACTTTAACCATAGCAGGAACTAATCTTAATCATGAAGTGGAGTTCCCATGACCTAATCATCTCCCAAAGGCCCTACCCCTAATGCCATCACCTTAGAGGTTAGGATTTCAACATATGAATTTGAGAGGGACACATTCAGACCATGGCAGCAGGTCCAGGTATATGTTCAGAAACTCATCCTGAGCTAACAGTTCTATCACCTTTTTGAGACCTATGTTCTCACCAAGAAATTAAAAGCAGACACTCCTCGGGAGATTTCCAGTTTTAGATGTGTTTCCATTGTTTTTATTCAAAACATTTATATTTAAAGTAACATGTAAATCAACTTTCCTAGAAGAACACTGGAATGTAAGTCTTGGCTAAATAATTTGAATATCTCATAGGAATCTTTCATGCAGAATTTTTAGGTGTGACTGAGATTCTCAGCACTATTAATAAAAGAAGCAGTAAAGCCTGGGCACAGTGGCTCACATCTGTAATCCCAGCACTTTGGGAGGCTGGGTGGGTGGGCCACTTGAGCTCTGTAATTAGAGACCAGCCTGGGCAACATGGCAAAACTCCACCTCTACAAAAAATGCAACTATTAGGGGGTGTGGTGGCACATGCCTGTAGTCCCAGCTACGTACTTGGGAGGCTGAGGTAGGAGGAGGATCACTTGAGCCCAGGAGGTCAGGGCTCCAGTGAGCTGAGATCATGCCACTGCATTCAAGTATAAGAGACAGAGTGAGACCTTGTCTCAAAAAAAGAAAAGAAAAAGAGAGAGAAGGAGCAATAAAAATACTAGTCATGCTTATAAAAGGGCAAGTATCCTGTGTCTCTTGCTTATTTCTGAATTCCCAACACCTAGCACAGTGCACATAGTAATACATTAACTCATCCATTCAAAACAGTTTATGAGCACTAGGCTAGGCATGGTGGTTCACATCTGTAATCCCAGCAGTTTGGGAAGTTGAGGTGGGCGGATCACCTGAGGTCAGGAGTTCAAAACCAGCCAGGCCAACATGATAAAACCCTGTCTCTACTAAAAATATAAAAATTAGCCAGGTGTGGTGGTACATACCTGTAATCCCAGGTACTTGGGGGACAGAGGCAGGAGAATCACTTGAACCCAGGAGGCAGAGGTTGTAGTGAGCTGAGATCATGCCTCTGCACTCCAACCTGGGCTATAAGAGCAAGACTCTGTCTCCAAAAAAAAAAAAAAAAAAAAAACCCTCATGAGCACTAGGTAACTACTCATAAAATGTTTTGAATGGATGAGTGAATGTATGTATGAAGGCATTATAGTATAGGGTTATTGGGTTTTTTAAATGAAGCTTGCTGTTAACTGCAAACTACTTATATTAAGAAGGATTTGAAAGGAGATATGAAAAAGAGTTAAAAGGAAATTTTGTAAGAGAGAACTTTGCCAGGGGAATAAATGTATTCTCAGAGAGCATTCTCAATTCCAAAAAGAACTCATTCCTGGTTAGGTAAAGTTTCATTTTATGATCTTATTAGTGTATGACCTTGGACAATGATTTGATTTTTCCTTATTTGGTATGGTGGTTAAGATTAAATGTGCTGACTTGTTTAATGCCTAAAAATAACAAGAAGATGAGTTTAAATTTCTCACCCCTCTTTCTTCTTCCAAAAGCTCTCACCACTGAATCCCACCTTCATTTTCCATGCTGATGATTCAGTCCCCACCCATCCCACTCAAAATCTAAAATTAGCCAGGATCAGTGGCTTATGTCTGTAATCCTAGAAACTCAGGAGGCTGAGGCAAGGAGGGTCACTTGAGCCCAAGCGGTTGAGGCCTCTGCACAACATAGTGAGTCCTTGTTCATAAAAAATAAAATAAAAAGTTTAAAAATCAGGCAGGCATGGTGGTGGGTGCCTGTAGCCCTAGCTACCTGGGAGGCTGAGACAGGAGGATTGCCTGAGCCCAGGATTTCAAGGCTGCAGTGAGCTATGATTGCCACTGCACTTCAGCCTAGGTGATAGAACAAGACCCCATTAAAAAAAAAAAAATTATAGGCAAGGTGAAGTGGCTAACGCCTACAATCCCAGCACTTTGGGTGGCCAAGGAGAGTGGATCACTTAAAGCCAAGAGTTCAAGACCAGCCTAGCCAACATGGAGAAACCTCATCTCCACTAAAAAATACAAAAATTAGCTGGGCATGGTGTCACACGCCTGTAATCCCAGATACTTGTGATTCGTGGGAGGTGGAGTTTGCAGTGAGCCAAGGTCGAGCCACTGCACATTCCAGCCTGGGTGACAGAGCTAGACTCCCTCTCAGAAAAAAAAAAAAAAAGAAGACTGGGCAAGGTGGCTCATGCCTATAATCCCAGCACTTGCACTTTGGGAGGCCAATGTGGGCGGATCATGAGGTCAGGAGTTCAAGACTAGCCTGGCCAATATGGTAAAACCCCATCTCTACTAAAAATACAAAAATTAGCGGGGTGTGGTAGTGCATGCCTGTAATCCCAGAGCCTCGGGAGTCTGAGGCAGAAGAATCGCTTGAACCCAGGAGGTGCAGGTTGCAGTGAGCCAAGATCATGCTACTGCACTCCAACATGGGCGACAAAGACTCCATCTCAAAAAAAAAAAGAAAAAAAAATTAACTCCCTCTAAATCTACTGCTATACTATTGTAGGCCTTACCTATCACCAGCCAATTTCTCAGCACCCACACATACCCCTAGCTCACTGCAACTCCTAGGGCCAGTTTAATGGTCCTCTCAACAGTGGTATCTTTATGTGGGATTTTTATTCATTCATTTAACAAATTTATTGTGCATCAAACCCTGTCATTGACATCAAGAATACAGTGATTCAAATATATATATATATACACACATACATATAGAATATATATAAATATATATATCTATATATAAAAATATATACAGGTATGTATATATTTATATGTATATATACAGAACCTATCCAATTAGAACACTCAGTCTAACATGTTAAGGGAGAGACACAGCAGAATTCTGTTAACATAAGAAGTATGAGACAAAGCAGCAGGTGTAAGTAGCCATGTTAGCTCATTTCTGCTTGCCAGCATAATTTTACAAAGCCCCTGACTCTGTGACAATGCACAGCTCTCCAGAAGGTGCTTTGAAGACAAAACAGGATACAGCATATGGCCCCCACATCTCTTGCTTGAGTCACTGTATCCCTTAAAAGATAAACAACCTCAGTCCTTGCCTTTTCCTATACATAAGATAACATCTAATGGGGAAGATAACATCTGATGGGGTTAGGGATGATGCTTCTGTAATCTATAACCTGGTGCACTTTTACACACAAACCTTGATGTGGCCCTGCTTTAATGTAACTTATGAGAAAGTTTGACCTGACTTTGCAGGTACTGAACCCCCACCACCTGTATATAAGCAGTGGGCTGAAATACGGTGCGGGAGCAGCCTGACAGAACTGATCTCCAGCTGTAGGCCTCAGTCTATCTCTCCAGAGCCACTTCTGAATAAAACTAACTTTAATTCTTCAAAAGCTTGATGTTTTGTCTATTAGGCAACAGAAGAAAGAGAATAGGAAGTGAATTTCAGGAGGTTCCTGATTGTGATGGTTAATTCTACATGTCAACTTCACTGGCTTCCCGCACCCCCACCCCCATGCCCAGATATCTGGCTAAAATTTATTTCCAGGCATACCTGTGAGGGTGTTTCTGAAAGAGAATCACATTTGAAGTTTGAATTGGCAAACTAAGTAAATCAGGTAGCCCTCTTCAAAATGACGGGGCATCATCTACTTGGTTGAGGGCCTGAATAGAACAAAAAAGGCAGAGAAAGGTTGAATTTGATCTCTGCCTGATTACTGAGCTGGGATATCAGTCTTCTCCTACCCTCAGCACTCCTGTTTCTCAGGCCTTCAGGCTTGAACTGGAATCCACACATCAACAGCTCTCAGACTCAGGCCTCAGAGCTTTACCATCAGCTCCCTGGGTCTCCAGCTCACAGATGGTAGGTATGGGAATTCTTAGCCTCTATAATCATGAGTGCAATTCTGTACAATATATCTTATGTATATATCTCCATATCCTATGGCTTCTGTTATTCTGGAGAACCCCGACTTTAGCATTCTAAAGAAAGAAAAAAACTTTTCTACTCATGCAACACTTCTGACACCAAATGTGTGGCGTTTATCCTCACATTTAGCAATTCTCCAACTCTCCAGACACAAACTGGATGTCCTACAGTTCAGCTATGACACTAACTACCTGGAGCTAATGCATACCCCACAAGACTGCTGCCCCACCTTCAGATGTCTGTCACAAGTACCAAGTTATCACCTGTAGTATAAATTGGGACTTCCCACAAACTACTCTTCAGGTTTGATAATTTGCTATAATGGCTCACAAGACTTTGGAAAGAATTTACTTACTTTTACAGTTTATTATAAAAGATGTTGCCAAGGATGAACAGTCAGATGAAAATGTACATAGGGCAAGGCATGGGGGTGAAGCACAGGGCTTCCAGGCCCTCTCCAGGCATGGCATCCTTCCAGCAACTCCATTTGTTCAGCAACCCAGGACCTCTTCACAGCCTGCTGTTTATGATTGTTATGGAGGCTTATTATGTAGGCGTGATTGATTGAATCATTGGCAACTGGTGATTGAGCTCGATCTCTAGCCCCTCTTTCCTCCTCATAGGAGGGGTGTGGGGCTCAAAGTTCCAACCCTTTAGTCACATGGTTGGTTCCTATGGCAACCATCCCCCATTCTCTTAGAGCTACCTCTTTGGCATAAACTCAGGTATGGTTGGAAGGGGCTTATGAGCAACAAAAGATGCTCCTCTCACCCCTACCTATCACCTAGAAAATCCCAAAGGTTTTAGGAAGCCTATGCCAGAAACCAGGAACAAAAACCAAATATACATTCCTTATTCTATCACAATATCACAGACATGCTGATGTAGATGCCAGAAGCCACAAACACAAGTATCCAAGAAAGGCCTGCATAGATGGGTACATATGTGTAGGGTGTGTGACTGTCCATCCTAGAAGCCGGCCTAAGAGGCATGAATGCATGTGATGGAAAGAACTTAGCCTTGAGAGTCAGGAAGTCTGCATTCTAGTCTTGGAACAGCCAAGAATTTGCATGGTGAGCTTGGATACAAACTCCAACCTCTCCTGACCTGTTTATTCATAACTGAAGAGGTTCAACTATGACCCCAAGATTTTTTCAACTCTAAAGTGTCAGAGATTCTAGGATAGCCTAGCATCACCGTTCACATGTATTTTCTGTGCATTAACCACAGTGCTAATTTTTCCCCTTTATGCAAACTTATTATTTGAGTGAGGTGAAATGAGGGCTCAGGGAAGAGGAAAACAGAGAGGAGGCATGTTGTCTGAGGAAGTAGATGAAGACTCCACTTCTAAAGGATGATGAAGGGAATTGGGTAATAGTCACTCTCTCGCACCCTGGACACTGCCATTCCCACTTCAATTCCTCCTATCCTTCATGTTTTCTCACTATACATCCACATTGGCAGTAATTAATCCTTGACTTCATCCAAACCACCAGCCCCTCTTTTTCCACCCAGCCTACCACTCTTTCTCCTGCTTTCAGTTTCTTCTCTATCCAACCTATGGCCTCAAAGCTGAATCCTTTAATTTACCATCTTGTCACTGTCCTCACCCTCCTCACTCCAGTCAGCTCTCTTCACACCCAGCTGCCTCATACCCTACCATCGCCTGCCCATAAGTGCCAGCTACTGAGTACCACTGGACATAGCCACATTATACCACAGATTGGCCTTGTGACAGATTTGAGGTCACGATCAAGAAAACCAGAGCCAAGCAGAAGTTAAAGTGATCAGAACAAATTTTATTCAGGACTGTTGCAATAGGAAAAGCAGAACCTCAGTATAGAACTGAGCTCCATTCTGAATGCACCAGGGATAAGTGGGAATGTATACAGTCAAGGAGCAGGGCATTGATGGATAGAAAATTGCTATGAGGAGACAGCAAGGCTGGGGGAATTCTGGCTGAACCAATCTAAGAGGATTCCTGCTGAAGGCAGGCCAAGGTGATTAGAGAACAAGAATGGTGAGGGAAGAGTTTTGATTATATATCAAGGATGAGCAGATATCGAGGATGGGGGATTCTTACTAAACTGCCTTGGCAGTGTTACTGGCTAAAACTGGGTTTTACAAAGAAGTGCACACGTGGGCCTAGAAGAACGTTCAGAAGCCTGACTAAAGTTTGGCCAAGCAAAGAATCTTTGTCAGTCATCAGCATTTCTTATCCACTGTTTATTCAATATGTCCCTCTTTATTCAATTTGTTTTAACCCTTCACTGCTCTCCTTTAGATCTCAGCCCTCACCTTTCCCCCAGCAGGTGGTCTTAACTCTGACTTAACAAGCATACTTTATTTTATTTTTCATCTTACAAATTCATCCTTGTCCACATTCATTCTTACCTCCTTCTTTCTTGCTCAAAGGGTAAGAGGCCCCTCTTCCTACCTAAGGCTTAAGGTTTATCCTCCAGGATTATGATTTGTTTATTGATTGATTGATTTTAAGACAGGCTGAAGTACAGTGACTGGAGTGTGGTGGCGCCATTTTGGCTCACTGCAACCACAGCCTCCCAGGTTCAAGTGGGCCTTCCTTCTCAGCCTCCCAAGCAGCTGGGACTACCATGCATCACCACACCTGGCTGATATTTTTGTATTTTTTGTAGGAACAGGGTTTTTGTCACATTGCGCAGGCTGGTCTTGAACTTCTGAACTCAAGCAATCTGCCCACCTTGGCCTCCCAAAGTGCTTGGATTACAGGTGTGAGCCACCATGCCCGGCCCAGGATTATGATCTTGATCTCACATGTATTTAAAACTTTTCCCTCCAGGAGCTTCTTCCTTTCAGCCCAAATTAGCAAACCTGTTTAAGCCAGGACCCTCTTAGCCACAAGTGTTCTTTCAAATCAAGCTAGCTTAGGTATAAAGTGTGTCTAGCAAGATCCTTAACTATAAGCAGCAGAACCCATTCTAACTATTGCAGCAAAAATTATTAAAGGACTATAGGTAGCTCATACAATTTCTGAAAGGATCAGAAAATCTGGCTTGGTGGCCACATAGGCTGGACAATGCCCAAATCACACTACCAACCTCTCCGTGAAGAAGCCACCACTACTGGCACCACTGATAGGGCATTCCCACATTAAGTTCACAGAAATTTTAAAAACCAAAGACAGAAATAAAGAAAAATTATGAAGGGAATTGTGATGACCTGCTCAGAGCTCTCCGTCCCATCTTCCTTTCTCATAGGCCAGTGGCCAGCTCTCTCCTTGTGGCAAGAATACAGCCATAGCGTTAGCTCAGTCTTGCCTTCCTCCAGCTCCACAAAAGCCATCTTTCCAAAGCTCAACTTCAAAAAATCAGATTGAAGCAACAAGATCACAGACTTCAGTGGCAGCCCCCAGCCACATGATCTAGTGCAACATTTCTTGGAAGAAAGAAACTCCCTCTGTAAATTAGGGTTTCTCAACCATAGCACTATTGACATATTGAGCTGGATAATTATTTATTGGGGAATAGGGAGTAGGGCAAGGGTACCTGTCCTGTCCCTTGTAGGATGTCTAGCAGCATCTTAAGCCTCTACTCACTATTCACCATTAGCATCCTTCCTCTCCTGTTGTGACAAACAAAAGCGTCTCCCACATTGCTCAATGTACTCTGCAAAGCAAAATCACCTGCATCTGAGAAGCATGTTACCCAACTTGCAATGGCCTGATCATAGCAAACCACGTTTCCAAACTCCCATCTCCAGCTCAGATCTCTCTTCTGAGCTCTAAGCTAATATATCTACTTGCCTGCTACTAATATCTCAACCAAGATATCCCATAGCTAACTCAAACATGCCCAAACCTAACTCATCATTTTTCCTCCAAGACTAGCCTTTTCCCAACAGTTTCTGTCCTGGTTAAAGACAGCACTTTTGATCCATACCAGAATCTTGGCAGTATTCTGGATCCTTCACCCTTACCTCTCCCTCTCCCATCACCACATCTAAAGAAGAGGATTCCAACAACACCTTTCTTAGCTTGTATTGGCCTCCTTCTACTCATTTGTTTTGCAGGTTTTCCTGCTGGGCTCTTCATTTTTCCTCTCCCTAATTTACTTTCCAAAATGCTTTAATATTTACTTTTTTCTAAATGCAAATATGATCGTGTCGTTCCATACTTAAACTGACAGATTTTTATAGCAGATCCAGATTGCTTGTGAAAAATAGTCAAGATTCTTTAGCAAGGTGTACAATGACCTTCCTGAACTTTTTCCATGTCCCTCTCTCCAATCTTACCTTCTTTGCAACCTCTGCTTTCTTGCTAAGAAATTAATGTAAAAATTCCTGGTTTTGCATTTGCTACCTCCCCTGCCTGCTCAAACCCCCTCTCCTACATTCTCAACTTAGTTCACCTGGTGAACTCTTACTCCTCCTTCAAAATCCACTGCAAGCATCTTCTTTTAATTTTTTTTCTCTTAAGGCTCCTCCTTGACCAAGTGTCTCAGTATCTTAACTGCAACCTCATGAAAAACCCAGACCACAGCCACCCTGCTAGTTTGCTCCTGAATTCCTGTCCCACAGAAATTATGAGATTAAAAAAAAAAAGTTTGCTGTTTTAAGCCACCAAATTTGAGATGATTTGTTACAGAACAATAGATGACTAGTCCAAAGTTTACTTACAGAGGTCAACATGACTGACATTCTAGACCCAAGTTTCAAGTTTAGGGTGCTCAGTCTTCCTAACTCAAGCTTCACTTGGGTTTTGAATGTTACCCATGACCATCTTTTATTTCTCCAGTTTCATTTTGAAACACAGTAAAAATTATTACGGTAAGGAATATTTTGAGTGGATTATCTAATCAATATTCACAAAGTAATATGCAAAGGAAGAGTTCTGAAGAAACTATTATTACTTATTATTTAGAGACTTAGGATGGGGATTGAAAGAGCATCAAAACAGTCTCCTTTGACCCTCAAATTTCTATCTTTCCAAAACTCAGAGTCTATGGGATATAAACAGAGAATCTAACTCCAATTTTTTAGATAATCTGCTAGGAATATAATTTTGATTTCAGAAAGAAAACTCTCCACTATAAAGAAGAGTTCTAAACCTTTCTATACAGTTTACTCATTTTAAAAATTTGTGTGTTGAAACAAGTGAAATATCTATCAAAGGAGAATAAATACATTGTGGTTTATTTATATGATGGAATGGTGTTCAGCAGCAACAACAAAGAACACGACAGTAGGGAATAATCTCAAAAATGTGTTCAGCAAAAGAAGCAGGACAGAAGAAAATCCTTTCTGTCTGATTCCATTTACATGAAGTTCAGGAACAGGAAAGCTAAGCTATGATAATAGAAAGCAGAGTTAGGGCCGGGCGCCGTGGCTCAAGCCTGTAATCCCAGCACTTTGGGAGGCCGAGGCGGGTGGATCACAAGGTCAAGAGATCGAGACCATCCTGGTCAACATGGTGAAACCCCGTCTCTACTAAAAAAAAAATACAAAAACAAAAATTAGCTGGGCATGGTGGCGCGTGCCTGTAATTCCAGCGACTCAGGAGGCTGAGGCAGGAGAATTGCCTGAACCCAGGAGGCGGAGGTTGCGGTGAGCCGAGATCGCGCCATTGCACTCCAGTCTGGGTAACAAGAGCGAAACTCCGTCTCAAAAAAAAAAAAAAAAGAAAACAGAGTTAGATGTTTTGGGGGGATGGAAGGCTTTGGAGGGTTTTGAGGGTGAAGTTGACTAAAAGGGGGAGAGAGAGAACTTTCTGAGATAATGGGAAGGTTCTATATCTTGATTTGGATGATGGTTACATGAGTGTATGTATTTGTCAAATTTCATCAATTATAATTGATTATGTTTAAGTAATTTGTGTTAATTAAATTAAACATATTAATTTACGTTTATTAATTAAATTATACATATCGGTTAAATTATGTTTATTAATTTATGTTCATTAATTATTTGTGGTTTATCAACAATGAATGTATTTGTTTAATATAAATAAATTTATGTATGTATAATATAAATAAAATACATTATTTCAATAAATATTTATTTGTTTATACTTACATAAATACTTACGTTCATTTTATCGCATAGAAATTTTACCTTAATCTAAAAAAGACAACATGAATAAACAGTATGTAATACTAAAATCAAATCACGTCTCCCTGTTGAAAGGGCAATCACTCTTTTTGAGAAGACACAAACAGGGCATTCAGAACATCAAATAGAAAGAGCTTCCAAAATCACACAAGTGAAACAAAATTAGTATTTCCAAATATTTTTCAGAAACTGTCCTTGGGAATAGTAAACCTCAGCTGTTGGAGCCATGATAAATACCCTCTGGTTCTGAGCACAAGCCCTGTCCTCTCTGCAGCGGGACTTGGTAAGAAAATTAACCAGCTCGCCTTGCTCCTGAGCCTTTGCTCTGAAGGGAGCTCACTCACAGGGCGCGGGCTGGGCCTCCCCGCTGCGGGGCGGCCTGCAGGGTGTAGCGCAGGAGATGAGTAAGCGGCAGTGGACGGGCGTCACAGCGGTCCGCGGGTGACTCGGCGTCCAGGAATCCCCGGGGGCCAGAAAGAAGGTTTTGGCAAAGAAAGGAGGCCAGAGGGGAAAAAAAGAAAGAAAGAAAAACATTGACAAGTCCTCACAGCTGCCGGCGGGACAGATGTGAGCTGCTGCCGGGACAGAAGGGGAGCGATTGGCACCCTTAGCCAAGACTGGGGAAGGCCAGGGGCCTCTGCATGACTATAGGGAGCCGTAACTGGGAAGGAAGGTATCGCGATCCTGCCCGACGTGGGGAGAATAGAAAAAGCGAAAAAGGTGGGGTTTAACTGAGGCAGAAGACATCAAGTGGGGAGGAAATAATTTTGCAAAGAATTTGAGCATCTACCAATGAAATACAGATGCCAGATTCCTCACCTGGTCTCCAGGATCACTCTTGCCCTGCAGCTCAACGTCCCTTATAACTCACCTTCTCAGGATGAAGTCCATCATTGCGATCACGTCCCTTATGACTCGCCTTCTCAGGATGAAGTCCATCATTGCGATCACGTCCCTTATGACTCACCTTCTCAGGATGAAGTCCATCATTGCGATCACGGTTCATGGGTCCTTCATCGTTTCACCTACGTCACAGATAGACACCCTTCAGAGATACTGAGTTTGTTTGGGAATGCGCAGGGGATTTGCAAATCTGGGATGTGCGAGCTGTGGGGCCCATAGGTATATCCAAAGAGATTGGGAGAAAGCTTATACAAGCAAAAGAGAAAAGTACATGTAATTTGTTTTGAGGCAAAGAGAATATTGCTTACAGGGACTTATGACAGGAGTTGATGCCAGTTCATTAGTGGAGGCAGTGTCCAGAAAGCGTTCTTGTGCATCTGGCTAGCTAGTTTGAGAAGTCCTTGGCAAATAAATAAGAATGAGATTGTGTCTTTTTCAGGAACATGGATGGAGCTGGAGGCCACTATCCTTAGCAAACTAATGCAGGAACAGAAATCCAAATACTGCATGTTCTCACTTATAAGTGCCGGAGCTAAATGATAACTCAGACACAAAGAAGGGAACAATTGACACCGGAGCCTACTTGAGGATAAAGGGCCGGAGGAGGGAGAGGAGCAGAAAAAGTAACTATTGGGTACTAGGCTTACTACACTGGTAATGAGAGAATCTGTGCAGCAAACACCCATGAATGAGTTTACTTATATAACAAACCTTTATATGCACCCCTGAACTTAAAAAAAAAAAAGTTAAAAAAAAAGTCCTTTCCAGAGTTCTTGCTACAGGGATACGTGAATAAGAGCCCTTCAGGAAGTCTTTGTCATCATTCCTATCATAGGCATGTCTGCCTGAGAACCTTCCCTTCTCAGCCTCTTGGCTGTATTTGTTAGAGTTTGGCACAAGTGACTCCATTTTGATTCTGACAACTTTCACACATCAACTACCCTTATCTTCTTAGAGAATTACATCTCCACCACACCCTGTCCCATGCCCAGTCCCCATATGCTTCTCTCAGGTTGTAGCTTAAGTTCATTGTCTTGTTTGGAAGCCTTTCCTTACCAGTCTCCTTAATTTGGATTAGGTACTTTTCTATGGATTATCTAGCACCAAGTTACTTCCTCTATGGTACCTTCCTCTAAGCTTTGCCATGCGGTATTATGGTTGCCTATTAATTTTTTTAACTATATAATATTTAAAACTATAGAAATGTAAAGGTATTTTGCTACCAATTCAACCTTGTTACAATTAAATACCTTGTTAATTAAACCAATTTTAAAATAGAGGAATAAAATATTAAAGACACAGAATGTTAACATTGTTATTCCTGTATATATATTTATTATTTATGTATCTAATCATATACAATATATAGTATTGTTTAATATATTTCAAATTTAATACAATTAAGCATGGCACATGCTATTCAGCTATTTTTTTCACTCTACATTGTGTTTTGACATATTAATGAAGAAATTTAGACCACAAAGAAGAAATCATAAAAGAAAAACTAATAAATCTGACTACATTAAAATGTAAAACTCTGAATGGCAATATGTTACATAAATGAAGTTAAGATGCAGAATGTAATTACTTCTTTCAAAAATATATTATTCTATTAAAGATATTCATTTCATAATTTTAAACATTTACCATGTTAGCAATAAAAAAAAAAAAAAATCTCTTTTCTTACTCCCACTAACTTCCATTCTCCAGAAGCAAAAATTTTTTAACTCTCTTAACCACTTTTTCTGGAATTGACCTCCATGTTTTTAAATAACATGATTATGTTAAGTTTTCAGGATAGTATCTATTGACTCCATACCATTGAAGATAATGATTTAGCTTTCCTCAAATGTCTCTCTTTCTCTCTCTCCATCATTTCAATAGTTGTAATTTCTGGTTGGAGCAATATTCAGTGCTTACGACCATGATTACATAAATATAATTCACAGAAGATTCGTGTTAATGTCCTCTGCTTTCACTCTCTTTCATCTATAACTTTTTTCCTTATTGTTTCCACTACTCTCATTGGTTTCATGTCCCGGATGCCTACAATTTATTTGCCTCTAAACACTCCCTTAAAAGAAGTTCTTTAATGCATTCAACCTCAAAAGGCAATACACACACATACATGCATGCGCACGCGCGCGCGCGCACACACACACACACACACACACACACACACACACACACAGAGGTATGTGTATTCATTTTCCTCTACAGACATCCCTTCTAAAGCACTCTCTGGCCTGGTGCAGTGTCTCACACCTGTTATCCCAGCACTTTGGGAAGCAGAGTGGGGAGAATTGCTTCAGTCCAGGAGTTCGAGACCAGCCTTGGCAACATAGCAAGACCCCCGCCTCTACAAAAAAAATTTTTTTTAATTGGCTGGGTGTGGTGGCATGCACTGATAGTCACAGCTACTCGAGAGGCTGATGTGTGAAAATCACTTGAACCTGGCAGGTTGAGGCTGCAGTGAGCCGTGATCACGGCACTTCTGCCTGGGCAAAAAAGCAAGACCTTATCTCTAAAAATTAAAAAAAAAAAAAATCACTCTCTTAACCAATCTGGTCAAATTGTATTTTCGGCCACCTGCTCTCCAGTTGGGACTTTCCATCATTGTTATTATGGACATAGGATGACAAAGCTATTCCCATTTGCCAGGGACTGTCCCAATTTCATAACGTAAAGTCCCACACCTGGCAACCCCCCAGGCTTAGGCGAACTGGAACAATTGGTCAGTCTATCTGCAGGATTCCCTGTTTCCTAGACCCTATGTTGTGGATTCTTCCCGGTTTATTTCCTTAGTTTGTGGAATCCATTCTCTAGCAGCTTCCTAAAAAAGAATAAAAAGGAGATGATTTTTTTTAAGTGCATGTGAGAAATATTTTTAATATGTCTTCATACTTGTTAGAAAATTTGTCAAGGAATAAGAATCAAGACTGGAAGTAATTTTCCATCTGAATTTTAAAGATACGGCTGCGCTGGCTTCTAGCGTTTCCATGTAGCGGGTGAAAAGTCTGGTGTCTTTCCGCTTCTGGTTCTTTCGAATCTCTGGGAATTTGTAGGCTCTTTGCTTTATCTCCAAGGTTCTGCAGTTTCACATGGCATGCCTTCGTGTTTCTTTGTTTCTAATGCATTATGCAGGGCACAAAGTGAGCTCCCTCAGTCTATAAACTCATGATTTCTGTTCAGGAAAAACATTTTTGCTTATTTCTATGAAAATATCCTACCCTATATTTTTATAATCTCTCTGGAACTCCTGCTTATTAGGGTGCTGAGCTTCTTGAACTCTACAATTTTCCTTTTCTCTTCTATTTTTCATTTCTTTATTTTTGAATGATTTTCTGGAAGATTTTCCCAATTTCCTTTCCAAACTTTCTTCTAAAATTTTGGATCATTTATTCATTAGTTTGCTTTTATGTTTTCCCCTGCTCCATACATAGCTGTTATTTTCTTGAAGAGTTTGTCCGAATTTAGTTCTGTCATGATATAGGCTTTCCTTAAGTGTCTAGTGATCCTTGACTCTCTGCTTATATTTAAAACAAGGCAATAAAAAAGTGACTGGAACATGCTGACACATTCCTGTAAGGTGATCTGGCATGGTTGTTTTATTGTTTGTTTATTTGTTTTTGTTTTTTGGTGTTTTTTTTTTTTTTTTTTTTTGTTTTTTTTTTTTTTTTTTTTTAGCTAGCTTCCCTTACAGAACTCAACCACAATTCCCACCTAAGAAGTAAGTTTGGCTACCAATTCATTTCCTGTATGACTTTGCAACTAATCTTCCCATTTTCAGGACTACCTGTACCCTCTACTCTAATGTTTCTAAGTATTTCTGAAATTCTATAATAGTTCAAAGCATCTTTCACTTCAGCTTTCTCTGGTTTGTTAAGGGAGTTTCACCACTACTCCATCTGCTTTCTAGTTTCCAAAATTCCACTGCTTCTATCTCATCTATGTAGAAGTATTTCACGTATTTCAGTTTTGTCTTTATAGCTTTGCGTACTTCATTGTCCCTTTTCCATAATTCTGGGAAGGAGGGTCAGTGGACATGGTTTCACCCAGACATGTTTAGCCCGAAGTCATGAAATCACCTCTTTTCTTGTCTGTATGTATTTCTTGTTAAATTTGAAGTTAACTGAGGTGAAGTGAAGGCCATAACTAGGTCATAATTAGTCTAGCATCTAGCATAATGCCTGGCATATATTAGGACCTCAATAAGTAAGGATTTATTGAATGAATACATATAGAGCACAATGATATTTTTTAAATGTTAACCAGTATTTGGCTTTTTCTATCCAGTATTTTATTTTCTTTTCAGCTCACTTATTATCATTGTTTCAGAGAACACATAGAACAATAAAATGCAAATTATTCTTGTATTCTGAGTTTCAAAAGCTTAGGTATTTAGGAAAATTGAAAGGACTCAGGGCATAGTAGAAATACTGAGGCAAAGCATTATGATAACATTGTGAAGATACTTGTGTCATTCCCCTAGGACTAGAAAATTGACCTGAAATAGAATCAGAGCTTAGCTCCAGGGAGGCAGCAAAGTCCTGCTGAAAAAAATGGCGAGCATGCCTAGGCAATTGGGACCAGTTTCTCCCTCTAGAATGGCACAGAAGCAGCAGCAGAAAGTCTCCTTTGAATTTCAGAATAAAAACAAGCTGAACAGAGAAAGCCAGAGGATCTAAAGGAGCCTTCTAGGTAAGAATTAATGTCAAGAAATACCAGAATGGACAGCTCAATGAGGAAACATTGCATTGCCCATGTCAATGGATGCAACACTGTCTTAGTCCATTTAGTGCTACTTCAACAGGATACCTGAGACTGGGTAATTCATAAGGAACAGAAACTTATTTATTGGCTCACAATTCAGAAGGTTGGGAAGTTCAAGA
The DNA here is from genome assembly GCF_009761245.1 of Sapajus apella. Lineage (NCBI taxonomy): Eukaryota > Metazoa > Chordata > Mammalia > Primates > Cebidae > Sapajus > Sapajus apella. The sequence goes on along the minus strand of NW_022436967.1, from coordinate 17,356,768 downwards.
TTAAGGAGACACATCTGGTAAGTGCCTTCTTGCGGCAGAAGGCACCATGGTGGTAAGAGACAGATCAAGAGAGGGCCAAGCTCACTTTTATAACTAACCCACTACTGCAATAATGACATTAATCCATGCATGAGGGGAGAGCCCTCATGACCTAATCACTTTTTAATGGTCCCATCTCTCACTACTATTGCACTGGGGATTAAGTTTCCAGCATATAAACTTTAGGGGATACATTTAAACTATAGCAAATGTGAAAAGGTGACACTGAGCATTAGATCCTTCCCCAGTCCTGATGCCTTGGCACTATTGTGATATTGTGCTGGCCTAGAGCCAGAACCTGAGCAAAACTCTTTTTTAAATAAGTTGAAATGGCTGCCCCATTCTCCTCATGATAACTACTGTCCTTGGCCTCTGTAAATAGAACTGCTAGTTTGTTCTGCAAAACTATGTAAAGCTGCTTACCTTTTCTTATCAGTAACTGCTAAAATCTGTGACTTCTATCACCACCCAGACGATGTGTAAACAAATGTATATCTTGACTTCTGTAAACCACTGAAGTAACAAACAGAATGACAAAAGTCCCCTGGCCCTTGGAATGTCCGGAGACCCCCGCCCTTGTCTCCACCCAGGAGGTGAATCACAGAATCCCCTAGCCCTTGGAATGTCCGAAACCTTTTCATCCCCATCCCCGCCCCTCACCCCCACTCCCAAGGTGGTTTTTTCGGGTATAAAAAATCGTGGCACCCTCCTTTTGGCACCACAGGTTGGAGAGACGTGAGTCCTCTGTGGTTGCCGTCATAATAAATGACCCTGCAATCTGGCATACTTTTGTCTTGGTGATAACTTTCTACACTCGGTCCAATACAACACTATGTAAGCCCCTTGGTTCTTTTTTTTTTTTTTTTTTTTTTTTTTTGAGGCAGAGTCTTGTTCTGTCGCCAGGTGCCAGGCTGGAGTGCAGCGGTACAATCTTGGCTCACTGCAACCTCCGCCTCCAGGGTTCAAGCAATTCTCCTGCCTCAGCCTCCCGAGTAGCTGGCACTACAGACACGTGCCACCACGCCCAGCTAATTTTTGTATTTTTTTAGTAGAGACGGGGTTTCACCATGTTGGCCAGGATGGCCTCAGTCTCTTGACTCGTGATCCCCCCACCTCGGCCTCCCAAAGTGCTGGGATTACAGGCGTCAGCCACGGCGCGCGGCCAGCCCCTTGGTTCTTAAATGAAATCCTTGGGAAATCCCAAAATTGACTGAGATTAAGTTTCTGTCACCCAAGTTAAATTAGAGCTCAATATTGAAATTAAATTTAAAATATTAATATAAAATTATATTTCACCAACATTTCTATTGGTTAGTTGAATTTCATATACACTATACAATATGGTAATTCTGACTACCAGATACTTATTTTAAAATTCATCTCAAAAATTTATAAAACAAGTATTTACACAAGAAATGACCAAATGTTTTTTATGTAGCAACATGGCATATTAAAGTAGAGATTTATACTTGTAAATGACATATCAAGAAACACCAGAGACATGGTTAGTAGAATGGGTAGATTTGGGGAATTTTAAAAATAATATTTGTAATCTTACAAAATGGAAATACAGAAACATCTGTCAGGTATGTATGTTGGAACTTCCCCTTTCAGCTGAGATGAAGGCCATTGCTCTCACGGAGACTAAAAAAGCTGGAGAAAATACACAAAATAGCATCTGTTTGAAGGCATTGAAGAAGCAATGAAGAAACTCAGACTTAGGTAACACGTTCTGGAGAATGAGAAAACTTAGAGAGGAATTTTGACACTACAACTGATTTTTTCCTTTGGGGTATTTGCTAGTTCAGAGTACTTGGCAAGAGGAAAAGAATCCAGACAACTGACTTGAGTAGAATTCCACTAAGAGGCAGTAAAGACAGCAGAATTTCTGGCAGTTTGTGGGACTGGAAAAATCCGAATCTCATGGGGATGGAAACCCAATGAGAAGGGTTAATGGAAAACTGAGTCTGACACTTGACCTGTTTTCCTATCGAAATATTTGCCAAATTCTGAGGTGGCATGGAACAGAATATTAAGAAACTAAGCAGAAAAAGTCTAAATACAGTAGAAGTTTTGCAGTCTCAAAAGGCTCACCAGGAGGAAAGGGCCTCAGTGAACACCCCAGGTTCTCAAGGGGAACTCTAGGAGAGCTACTCTCTAGGAACAGGGATAAACCTGAGATGGAAAAGAGACTCCCCAAAACATTAATGTGCAATATGACATTCTGGAAAAGGCAGAACTATGGAGACAGTGAAAAGATCAGTAGTGCCAGGGTATTGGGGTAGGGAGAGATGAATAGGTGGAACATGAATAATTTTTAGGGCAGTGAAAATACTCTTTATGATACTATAATGGTGGATACATATCTCTATTCATTTGTCAAAACCCATAAAATGTACAGTACCAAGAATGAACCCTACTGTAAAGCATGGACTTCAGACAATGATATGTTGATGTAGATTCATAAGTTGTAACAAATACACTTTTTTGGGGTGGGATATTCATAGTAAGGGAGGTTGTGGAGGGTTAACAGGGAATATATGGGAACTCTATAAGTTCTGCCCAATTTTGCTGTGAACCTAAATCTATAGTGCAGTGTGGAATTGGTTCTGTCTCTCACTGGGTTCAGGTGATCAGCTGCCTAGCAGAGGAAAGGATAGGGCATCTCTGAAGGAATCTGTTACCCCAAAGATTTCACAATTTAAAAAATACAATGTCGGGCATTGGATCAAAATTTAGTAGGCATTCCTGGAGCTAGAAACAATTTCTAGAAACCAAGAGGAAATATCTAAAAACCAAAGGCACGATCTGATCCAGATATTTCAGTTATCAAAAAATCTTTAAACAGTTATGATTAATATATTCAGAAAAATAGATAAAATGAATGTATATCATTACTTAAAACTAAATATAGGCATGAACTGTGCAGCATGACATATAACAAAAAGGTAATAATAACAGTATTTCACATTTACTGAATGCTTATTTTGTGCAAGGCATTGCTCTAAGTGACTCTGATTTCTCACAACAGTCCTGTAAAATAAATACAATTGCACTGGCCACTTTACAAATGAGCAAACTGAGGTACAATGATGGTTAAATGAATGTTTATAGTTAAATAACTAATAGGTGGCAGAGGTAGAATTTGAACTCAGACAGGCTAATCCCAGAGTTCTCACTTTTAATCATGATACTATATAGTACATATATCTTATACAACTACAAGAGCCAGGACACAAACAGATGGAGAGACATTCCACACTCATGGTTAGGAAGAATCAATATTGTGAAAATGGCCATACTGCCCAAAGTAATTTACAGATTCAATGCTATCCCCATCAAGCTACCAATGACCCTCTTCATAGAACTGGAAAAAACCACCTTAAACTTCATATGGAGCCGAAAGAGAGCCCACATAGCCAAGTCAATTCTAAGCAAAAAGAACAAAGCTAGAGGTATCACACCACCTGACTTCAAACTGTACTACAAGGCTATAGTAATCAAAACAGCTTGGTACTGGTACCAAAACAGAGATATAGACCAATGGAACAGAATAGAGTCCTCGGAGGCAATGCCGCACATCTACAATCATCTGATCTTTGACAAACCTGACAAAAACAAGCAATGGGGAAAGGATTCCCTGTTTAATAAATGGTGTTGGGAAAACTGGCTAGGCATGTGCAGAAAGCAGAAACTGGACCCCTTCCTGACATCTTACACTAAAATTAACTTCAGATGGATTAAAGACTTAAACATAAGACCTAACACCATAAAAACTCTGGAAAAAAACCTAGGCAAAACCATTCAGGACATATGCATAGACAACGACTTCATGATTAAAATACCAAAAGCATTGGCAACGAAAGCCAAAATAGACAAATGGGATCTAATTAAACTCCAGAGCTTCTGCACAGCAAAAGAAACAATCGTTAGAGTGAACCGGGAACCAACAGAATGGGAAAAAATTTTTGCAATCTACCCATCTGATAACGGGCTAATATCCACAATCTACAAATAACTAAAACAGATTTACAAGAAAAAAACAAACAAACCCATTCAAAAGTGGGCAAAGGATATGAACAGACACTTTTCAAAAGAAGACATATATGAGGCCAACAAACATATGAAAAAATGCTCATCATCATGGTCATTAGAGGAATGCAAATCAAAACCACATTGAGATACCATTTCACGCCAATTTGAATGGCGATCATTAAAAAATCTGAAGACAACAGATGCTGGAGAGGATGTGGAGAAATAGGAATGCTTTTACACTGTGGGAGTATAAATTAGCTCAACCATTGTGGAAGACAGTGTGGTGATTCCTCAAGGACCTAGAAATAGAGATTCCATTTGATGCAGCAATCCCATTACTGGGTATATATCCAAAGGATTATAAATTGTTCTATTATAAAGACATATGCACACATATGTTCATTGCAGCCCTGAGTACAATAGCAAAGACCTGGAACCAACCCAAATGCCCATTGATGATAGACTGGACAGGGAAAATGTGGCACATATATACCATGGAATATTATGCAGCCATAAAAAACGATGACTTTGTGTCCTTTGTAGGGACATAGATGAATCTGGAAACCATCATTCTCAGCAAACTGACACAAGAACAGAAAATCAAACACTGCATGTTCTCACCCATAGGCAAGTGTTGAACAATGAGAACACATGGACACAGGGAAGGGAGCATCGCACACAGGGGTCTGTTGGGCGGGACTAGGGGAGGGACAGCAGGGGTAGGGTGTTGGGGAGGGATGACATGGGGAGAAACGCCAGATATCGGTGATGGGGATGCAGGCGGCAAACCACATTGCCATGTATGCACCTATGCAACAATCCTGCATGTTCTGCACATGTACCTCAGAACCTAAAGTGCAATAAAATAAATATAAAAAAAAAAAGTCAAAGACTGTCAAAAAAAAAACTACAAAAGCCATAGATTCATAATGTTTTGATTAAAGAGATGTAAAAAGTCTGACAGTTAAAATTGTTATAATTATTATTGTTATTATTATTGGGACAGGATCTCACTCTGTTGCCCAGGCTGGAGTGCGGTGGCATGATCAAGGCTCACAGCAGCCTTAACTTCCCTGGCTCAAGTGATCTTCCCGCCTGGGGCCTCCTGAGTAGCTAGGAATACAGTTGCACACTACCACGCCTGGCTCATTTTTCTTCTTTTTTGTAGAGACAAGGTATCACTATGTTGCCTTGGCTAGTAAAACTCTTGAGCTCAAATGATCTTCCTGCCTTGGCCTCCAAAATGTGAGATTACAGGCATGAACCACTGTGCCAGCCTTAAAATCACCTTGGTCACTAAAATTTGTTTCTGTTTTTCTCAGGGCCCCAAACTATGTGAATGTGAAATAGTTCCAATTTAGCCTAAATTGTGTAGAAGTATGTTTTTATGCAATTTAGGGTATTAATTGCCCAATAACGTTTGTCTGTGAGTATGAAAGATTGAAATGTACCTAATTTTAAGTAGACTAAAAATAGAAAATAAAAACATGTATGTAAAATTCAATCAAAAACAGTGTTCAGTGTTCACCACCAACTAAGTTACTTATATAAACTTCTGCCTGGACACTCTAATTATTATAATTGCCACCTGTGGATTTTTAGCTGCAGAAATACACAATTTATTCATCCCACCTGTGGGTAGAGAACTTTGACAGAGAATTCCACCCCACTGTAGATCTCTACCCTTCCCAGAAGGACTCCCTAAATAATCTTCCTTTGTTTGATACACATGGTTCTTGTTGACAGACACGCATACCTGGTTCACCATTTTACTAGGTAAACATTTAAGAAATGAATTTGAAATGACAGTGGACTCAAAGCCAGCAATCGCCTTCCTGCCCCCATTCCCTTCCCCAACATCTTTTTGCTGCTAGAAAAATCTACCATTAGGTTTAATTTCCCCGAGTCTCTTCTATACAGACAAATCAAGCATTTGTCATTCTACTTACCTTGGTATGAATTAATGAATTGACTCAATCTCATAGGCAGCTAGCTGTGGTCAGGGACATGAGAAAGTTTGAGTTTGGAATGCAGTAAGCACAGTCATGAATTTTTGAACATAAACTACTTAGTTGTGATGTTGTGAAGATAAGAATGTAATCTCCCTCTCAGGATTGTTGTGAGGATTGCATGAGAATAATGAGCATAAAAATGCTTAAGATAGTGTTAGGCACACAGTAGGCGCTCAATAAAGTATAACTTTTTTTGATATGGGGTCTGGCTCTGTCATCCAGGCTGGAGTACAGTAGTGCAATCATGGCTCACTGCAGCCTCAACCTCCTGAGCTCAAGCAATCCTCCCACCTCAGCCTCCTGAGTAGTTGGGACTACAAGTGCACTCCACCACACCCAGCTAATTTTTGGATGTTTTAGTAGAAATGGGGTTTCACCACATTGTTCAGGCTGATCTCAAACTCCTAGCCTCAAATGATCCACCTGCCTTGGCCTCTCAAAGTGCTGGGATTACAGGAGTGAGCCACCTCAGTTGGCCAATGATAACTTTCATAATAATATATAATGACTTTGAAAATGATTTTTAAAAATTTAAGGAACTAAATATACTTTAAAATAACGGCAAGATGATTGTGGTAGTAGTTCTGAATAAAATTTAATGAAAGAAAAAATTAATCCAACTCACAGGGTTAGTTTTTGTTATGGAACATCACTTTTTGCTGCTTTGAATCATGTGTAAAAGACTGAGAAACATCTTGTGATCAAATTATTTAGCATACATATCTTGTGGAATCAGAATATCAAGTTTGTAGTTAAGATTGTCTATCCATTTGTTAAATCATCCATAATCTCTTCATATCTCTGTTTATTAGTAAACAAAGTAATCTTATTGGATGGTTTGAATGTTTGTGTTCATTCCAGAATTCATGTTGAAATTTAATACCCAATGCAACAGTATTAAGGAGTGGGGCCTTTAGGAGGTGATTAAATTATAAGTGTAGAGCCTCATAAATGGGATTAGCAATCTTATAAAAGGGCTGTAGGGAAAGAGTGAGGCCGATTTTGCTCTTCTGTCATGTGAAGACACAACATTTGTCCCCCCTGGAAGACAGAATGATGAGGCACCATCTTGGAAGAAGAGAGGAGGCCTCAACTAGACACTGAACCCAACAACACCTTGATCTTGGTCTTTCCAGCCTTCAGAACTGTGAAAAATAAATGTCTGTTGTCTATAAATTATCCAGTCTCAGGTATTTTGTTAGAGCAGCAGGAACACACTAAGATAGTTATCACCTAACATGATGTCCACCTACACAGGGTTAGGTGCATTACTGCTTTTCCGATGTGAAAATTATCTTGTTGGCTCAGTAGCAGCAGGATATCTACACTGAGCTACTTTTCCAGTAACATCATGGAGTGTATGTATAACTAGCATTTTCTCACTGAGTTCCTTTTGTGACTTTTGCCAGCTTGTTGAAAGGTTTTATAGCTGCGGTTTGGCTAAAAATAAAAAATAAGCTAATTGTCTCATGGGATGCAAGAACTTAGGAGTTCGCCTCATTAGCACTGTGTTCCAGTCAACCTAGCTTCTCAGAATGATTCCCCTGGGCTAGTTTTCTGGTTAGCCTTGTGTATGATATCAATTTTTACTGTTACCTGAGAAGTATATTTATCTACGGATTAGTGTGCTTAGAGACAGAGAGCTGAAAAGGCAGAAGCCTGCTGGAACCAGTATGTCACGTGGGGTGGAGGACCGGCTGGAGTCCTCTATGAGCTGCTGATTGCTGGTTAGTGGCCCTGTCACTTACCAGCTGTGTGACTTTGAGCAAGTCATTCACTAGCATCTCAGCTTTTCTCACAGGATAAACAATATTGCTAAAGTGAGGGGTCTCTAAATTCCCCCTCTCGCCCTAGTATTATGTTACTCTTACCTCTGAAAGAGGAAAATGAATTTGAAGATCTTTTGTTTGTTATTAAGAGGTGCCACCTTCAAAGGCTAAGATGATAGCTACATATGTAGAGGGAAAAGTATTTTAACACATTTAGATTACACAGACTAGTGGAAACAAAATTAAAATCAACTAATTTCTCAAGAGTCACACTGAAGTGTACCTTTAAGATGAAATAAACAGCCCGAGCATGGTAGCTCACGCCTATAATCACGCCACTTTGGGAGGCTGAAGTGAGTGGATTACTTGAGGTCAGGAGGTCAAGACCAGCCTGGCCAACATGGTGAAACCCCATCTCTACTAAAAATACAAAAAGCTGGATGTGGTGGCACACACCTGTAATTATAGCTACTTGGGAGGCTGACACAGGAGAATCACTTGAATCCAGGAGGTGAAAATTGCACTCAGCCAAGATTGCCCCACTGCACTCCAGCCTGGGTGACAGAGCAAGACTCCATCTCAAAAATAAAAATAAAAAAAAGAAATGAACTGACCCTACAAATACAGTCAACTGATTTTTGACAAAAGCAAAAGTACAAGAGCAACTCAATGGAGATAGGATATTCTTTTCAACAAATAATGCTTCAACAATTGTCACGTGCAGAAAGAAAAGAAACTAGACATAAATTGTATTTATTTCACAAAAATTAATTGAAAATGGATCATAGGAGGTGAAACAGAACTTTCTACTCCTTAAGTGTGGGCTCCACATAGTGACTTCTTTCCAAATAGTACAGTATAAAAAGGCAGGAAAAATGGGTCACCTTATGGTAGAGAAACCTGACAGATACTAATTCAGCCAGGTAATCAAGAGCATCACCAACACTGATGTCATGCTGATATCATATACTCCTGATACAATTTGATGAAGATTGCCCTTTATCTCTGTGCTCTTTTTTAGAACCCCAAAATCTAGTCTAATCAGGAGGCAAAAAAAATTAAACAAGCCCCAATTGAGACATATTCTACAAAATGTCTGACCAATATTTTTCAAAAATTTCAAGGTTATCAAACACAAAGAAAGTCTAAGAAACTGTCTTAGCCGAAAGGAACCTAAGGAGACATGATGACAACATAAAATATTATATCCTGGATAAAATCCTGGAAAGAAAAAGGACATTTGATAAAAACTAAGGAAATGTGAACAAAAAAGGACTTTGGTTAATAATAATGTGTCAATATTAGTTCATTAATTGTGTCATATATGCCATAATAATGTGAAATGTTAAGGATGGGGGAACTGGGTTGTAAGGTACATAGAACCCTCTCTACCATCTTTGCAATGTTTCTGTAAAGCTAAAATTCTTCTAAACATTAAAGTTTATTTTTAAAATATCAGAATTTTTATGTATTTCCAGGCAAAATGTTCACACAATACCATTGTTTTAAATTTTTTTCTATCCTTTATTTACAGTCAATGATATAACTGCTGCTATGTAATACAGTCCCACCCTTTATTTGGTTCTCCAAGGATCTTTTGATTTTGGAGATAAGTTGCCTCCATAAAATTACATATTTGAAGGTAAAATACCACCAACCAACACTAAGGAACAAAGCAGCTCACTTTTTGTGTGTGAGCATTTCCATCAAAAAAACAGTAACAAGTCAGGCACAGTGGCTCATGCCTGTAATCCCAGCACTTTGAGTGGCTGAGGCAGGCGGATCACTTGAGGTCAGGAGTTTGGGACCACCCTGGCCAACATGAGGAAACCCTGACTCTACTGAAAATACAAAAAAAAATTAGCCAGGTGTGATGTCAGGCACCTGTAATCCAAGCAACTGGGGAGGCTGAGGCAGGGGAATTGCTTGAACCAGAGAGGCAGAGGTTATAGTGAGCTCAGATGGCACCACTATGCTCTAGTCTGGGCGGCAGAACAAAACTCTGTCTCAAAAACCAAAAACAAACAAGCCAAACAACAACAGCAAAAGCAACAACAACAACAAACCACCATCTTAATAACAAGAAACAGACGTACTCAGAAGCCCCCCTGGTTTGGAGATTATCTTACCGAATAAAATTAAATTATATAGAGTGTGTTGAAATAGACAAAAGGGCCCAGCAGGCTGCACTCTTTTGGACTGTTCGTTTCTGTTAGGTTACACTTGAACTTACCGCGTATTGAAATTCTCACCGGGAATGTGGCCTGGCACATGCCCTGCTCAATGCAGTGTTCAGAAACTTGTACTCCGGTCCTAACTGACCCACCAACAAATATCAACAAATATGTAATATTAAATCTCCACTCTTTTCTGTGAGCAAATATGGAATTGGATTGAGCTGACCTCTAAGGCTTCTTCCTATTTTGTGATTGCAGACATGAGGGTAACATTACCACTGGCTGATATACAAGTTTGTTTTTCAGATTAGCTGGTCTCACCTAGCACAGAGTGGAGTCCTGAGGTGAGACAGTATAGGATTGGTAAGAAGAGAACAGCTTAAGTTTAATCTAGAAAAGAGAAGCCTTCGAAGAGGCTTGACTCCAAATATTTGGAGTCAGGTCATGTGGAAAAAGATAACAGACATGTTCTGGGACATTCCAGAGAACAAGCCTAGGGCTAACCCATATGTAGGAAGGCCTACATCTGAACCAGCATAACTAATCTTTCAGGGACAGTGGCCTCAGTCAGACACCCTACAGGAGAGGGGTTCACTGGATTGTGGTGACTCTTCATAGCAGGGAAGGCAGATTCCCACTCACCTGTTTTTTTCTGTTTTTAAAATGCGTAAGTTCTTCCTTCTCTTTCCTTCAGCTCTTCCCTTCTTCCAGTAATCTCCATTCACTCTGAGTTTCTTATATCCACTCCTACAGCTGTTTTTAGTACAAATACTTTGTGTCTCTCAGGTGTTTGGGGCAGAGGGAAAAAAGATAAGCAGCGCTCATCTAGATCACTTAAAAGTCCTTTGCAATGCTAAGAGTGAGTACAATGGAAAGCATGAGCTCTATGTAACCCCATCCTTCACAGTCTTCATGTCCCCTGACAGCCCCTCTCATCTTCACATCCCTGTGTGATATCTCCTTTCAGAACACAAGGTACAGATCTGGGTGTGGTGGATCATGCCTGTAATCCCACCTACTTGGGAAGCTTATGCAGGAGGATTGCTTGAACCCAGGAGTTCAAAATGGGTCTGGACAATATAGCAAGACCCCATCTCAAAAACAACAATAACAGCAACAACAAAAAACAAACAAAACATTGCTTCATAACAACGGTAATTTCACCAGGCTTGGAGTAAGCCCTTCTTGGTTTCCGGGACAACTCTTTTAAATGCTTCAATCTCCTTCTACACATTTTAACCCAGGTACCTAGGTGATCTATGTAAGATGTCTCCTTTAAATCCACAAACTTTTTTTTTGGTGGGGGAAGGCATGCTTTGCCACAGTGCAGTATTGGAATCTAGAGGAGCTCATTTCTTCCTTCAGTTGGAAAGCCAAAGGCACTAAGTCGATACACCAGTGTTCCATCCCTTGAGTGATGACTTGGTTGAAAGCCACAATGCATTACAGATGGACATTCCTGGAACAATGGCTTTTTCTCTGAGACCACAGTTTTCTTCCAGACCATCAGAAAATGTGAAAAGAGCACAGACACATGACTGGTGAGCAGGCTGCTGAGAAGCCAAGCCATTTCACATTTTCCCTAATAACTCAGAAAATAAGCAGTGAGCCGGGTGCGGTACCTCATGCCTGTAATCCCAGAATTTTGGGAAGCCAAGGCAGGCAGATCACTTGAGGTCAGGAGTTTGTGACCAGCCTGACCAACATGGAAATCCTATCTTTACTAAAAAAATTAGCTGGGTGTGGTGGTAGGCACGTGTAATCCCAGCTACTCAGGAGGCTGAGGCAGGAGAATCACTTGAACCCAGGAGACAGGGGTTGCAGTGAGCCAAGATTGCACCCACTGCACTCTAGCCTGGGCAACAGAGCGAGATTCCGTCTCAAAAAAAAAAAAAACAGTCAACATAAAAACAGTCAACATAGAAAGTGGCTTTTATCCAGAGCTTTTTTTTTTTTTTTCTTATTTCCCCCTGCTAAGAACAAACCTTGAGATCACCATTTTGAAGTCTTATGCTGATGAAAACAGTCTTACAGATCATAAACGTCAAACCATGGCACTTTTCTATTTTTATAGAACAAGTTCAGTATCTGTTTCATATAGTTCATCAGTGTTATTGATAATGAAAACACATACAGCAACTAACTGCCTAGCTTCTAATTCACATAGTATTTTATTATCTTTCTTTTCTCAAGAAGGTAACTCAAGTAGTAAAATATTGGGCTGAATGACAAACTAAATGATCTCTAAGTAGGTTTCACACTAGATTGATCAGCAGTCACCCGCCTCTGACCAGCCACAGCAGCTGCTGGGTATTCATTTCTGTAGCAGGGCCATTCACAGGTTCACCGTTTACTTCATTCAAGTGGCCCCTTTCTCTCTCTGGAGGAAATTAGCCATAGAATCAAGTCCTGCCGCACTGGCGCTTCCACTGTACCTAATACTGACCTCTGCTGTTGTTCTAAGCACATTACATGGAAGCCATTTATTTACCTATCTGTCTTTACTAGATTGTGAGCTCTGAGAATTGAAAGTGTGTCTTATTCATCCAGAGAGTTTCAATGATTGGTGTAAAATAACTGCTCGATATGCATTTATTGGGTGAGTAAACAAACAAATAAGCAGCCATCAGACAGTGCGGCCTCATGGTTAAGAAGATGTGCTTTGATGGCAAACATCTGTGTTTTTAAATTCTGATTTCCTGCTTTCCAACTGTGTGCGTGACAGTGAACAATTACGTAATCCGTTTGCACCTCAGTTAACCTGTTAAGGGGGATTAATATTAGACCTTTTTCATAGTGTCGTTGAGTTATTATATAGGAAGCATGTAAAAAAATGCAAGCACACTAATGTTTAGTATATGTTCACTGTGGTTGCTATTGTTATTAATATGATCATTATTACTAGGCAAAAACAACATCCCAATTAAGAATACTGGAAGAATTTATACATGAGTTCATGGTTCTTTGCATCAGAGCCTCTGATAGTGAAGAGGCAAGCCAGACACATGCCACACGGTAGAGAAACAGCAGAAAGATGTTTAAAATGTGCTTTGTCCTGGCTGAGTGTAGTGGCTTATACCCATAATCCCAGCACTTAGGAGGATGAGGCAGGTGGATCACTTGGGGCCAGGAGTTCAAAACTAGCCTGGCCAACATGGTAAAACCCCATCTCTACTAAAAATACAAAAAAAGTAGCTGAATGTGGTGGTAGGCTCCTGTAATCCCAGCTACTTGGTAGGCTGAAGCACAATAAAAGCTTGAACCAGCCAAGATTGCACCACTGCACTCCAGCCTGGGTGACAGAGTAAGACTCTGTCTAAAATAAACAAAGAAAAGTGCTTTGTCCTCCATGAATAACATGCAGCTAATACTGGGCAAGTATTCACTATGGGCCTGGCGTTTGTTAGACCTTTTATACATGTGAACTTATTTCAGTTTCAAAACAAATACAAGCTATTTTTCTTTTTGAATTTTGCTCTGCTGCCCAGGCTGGAGTGCAGTGGTACAATCTCAGCTTACTGAAGACTCTACCCCTTGGGTTTAAGTGATTCTTCTCCTTCAAATTCCTGAGTAGCTGGGACTACAAGTGCGGGCATGACCTACCTAATTTTTGTATTTTAGTAAAGATGGGGTTTCACCATGTTGTCCAAACTCTTGACTTCTCAAACTCTTGATCCACCTGCCTTGCTCCCTAAAGCACTGAGATTACAGGTGTGAGCCACTGTGCCTGGCCATCTTTCTCATTTTTTAAAAGATGAGGAGGCCTGGTGTGGTGTCTCCTGCCTGTAATCCCAGCACTTTGGGAGGCCAAGGAAGGTGGATCACGAAGTCAGGAGTTTGAGACCAGCCTGGCCAAGATGGTGAACCCCATCTCTACCAAAAATACAAAAATTAGCTGGGCATAGTGGTGGGCACCTGAAATCCCAGCTACTCGGGAGGCTGAGGCAGGAGAATTGCTTGAACCCTGGAGGTAGAGATTACAGTGAGCCAAGATAACACCACTGCACCCTGGCCTGGGCAACAGAGCAAGACTCCATCTCAAAAAAAAAAAAAAAAAAAAGATGAGGAAAATGAGGCTCAGAAATGTTAAATAGTTTGCTGAACGTGATACACAGGTAGGTGAATCATCTGGCCCCAGAGTCCATGATCTTTCTGTTTCAAGTTGCCTGCAATGCAGCAGACAGAGAACAGAAGAATCACGGGAATGTTGTTAAATGTTCCCTGTGTCAGTGCCCAACAAATGAGGATGAAGCCAGTAGCACCAGGCCTCCTCACCCTTCGGTCCCAAGAACAGTAATCCCCAAATAATGGTGGTTCTGAAGGCTCCCTCCAGTCCTGAATAAAGTCCCTTGGATACATTTCTGGGAATTAACAATTTGTTTAAAAAATATTTTAAGGCAATTAGTTACTAAATATTACAGTCATAATTAAATAATTCATAATACCTCAAATGTCCCCCTGGGAGACCTCTGTCAAAACTATGCTATGCCCAGCCACAAAACTCCAACGATGAATTGCATATATTCTAGCCTAGCTCATTTCCCAAAGAGGCATTAATATCACTGTGGGGTTTTAAATCATGGCACTGCTGTCAAGTTATAAGCATTATCATCTTCATTTTATGGGTGAAGAAACTGAATTTTTGAGAAGTTAAACGACTTGACTAAGGTCATACAGTTAATGAGGGGCAGAGAAGGACTGAAACCCAGATGTTCAGCTTCTACTTTGCCACTCTGGCAATCAAGCCCTGAGCCATTTACTGCAGAAAAGCTTTGTGACAAGCACTTTGCTAAGGGCCAGAAGTGGAAAAGTGAGTAAGACATAGCTCCCAAACTTCTGGGGGAATAGACTCAGTTCTAATTACAATAAAATGTAAACATGGTGAAAGACCATATCTGTAAAATGCCACTGGGGCACATGGAATTCTTTAAAAGGGATGTGACAATTGAGCTGGGTGTTGGAGAGTAAGAGTTTGCCCAGGAGGGGAAGTGCAGTCTAAGCAGAAGGCGATGCTTGTGCATGGAGTGTGAAGGAAACATGGGGGAGTGGCCCTTTGATTCTCGTGCATTTTGGAAGGTGAGACCTTTTAATTGTCTTATTCATGTTACAACAGTAATAAACCAGAAAAGAGCACTTTTTTTTTTTTTTTTTTTTTTTTTTTAAGTTCTGGGATACATGTGCAGAACATACCGGTTTGTTACATAGCTATGCATGTGCCATGGTGGTTTGTTGCACCTATCAACCCATCATCTAGGTTGTAATCTCCACATGCATTTGTCCTAATGCTCTCCCTCCCTTTACCCTCCACTCCCCGACAGGCCCTGGTGTGTGTTCTTCCTCTCCCTGTGTCCATGTGTTCTCATTGTTCAACTCCCACTTATGAGTGAGAATATGTGGGTGTTTGTTTTTCAGTTTCTGTGTTAGTTTGCTGAGGATGATGGTTTCCAGCTCCATCCAGGTTCCTGCAAAGGACATGATCTTATTCCTTTTTAATGGCTGTATCGTATTCCATGCTGTATATGTGCCACATTTTCATTATCCAGTCTATCATTGATGGGCATTTGCTCTGGTTCCATGTCTTTGCTATTATAAATAGTGCTGTAATAAACATATGTGTGCATGTGTCTTTATAGTAGAATAATTTATATTCCTTTGGGTATATACCCAGTAATGGGATTGCTGGGTCAAATGGTACTCCTGGTTCTAGATTCTGAGGAATTGCCACACTGTCTTCCACAATGGTTGAACAAATTTACATTCCCACCAACAAGGTGTAAAAACATTCCTATTTCTGCACAGCCTTGCCAGCATCTATTGTTTCTTGCCTTTTTAATAATCACCATTTTGACTGGCATGAGATGATATCTCATTGCAGTTTTGATTTGCATTTCTCTAATGATCAGTGATGTTGAGCTTTTTTTCGTGTTTTTTGGCCACGTAAATGTCTTCTTTTGAGAAGTGTCTGTTCATATTCTTTGCCCAATTTACAAGAAAAAAACAACTGCATCACTTCTTGATGGGGTTGTTAGTTTTTTTCTTGTAAATTTAAGTTCCTTGCAGATTCTGGATATTAGACCTTTGTCAGATCAATAGTTTGCAAAAATTTTCTCCCATTCTATAGGCTGCCTGTTCACTCTGATGATAATTATTTTGCTGTGCAGAAACTCTTTAGTTTAATTAGATCCCATTTGTCAATTTTGGCTTTTGTTGCAATTGCTTTTGGAGTTTTTGTCATAAAATCTTTGCCCATGCCTATGTCCTGAATGATATTGCCTAGGTTTTCTTCTAGGGTTTTCATGGTTTTGGGTTTTACATTTAAGTCTTTAATCCATCTTGAGTTAATTTTTGTATAAGATGTAAGGAAAGCATCCAGTTTCAGGTTTCTGCATATGGCTAGCCAGTTTTCTCAGCACCATTAATTACATAGGGAATCCTGTTTCCCCATTTGTTTTTGTCAGGTTTGTTGAAGATCAGGTGGTTGAAGAGGCGTGGTGTTATTTTTGAGGTCTCTGTTCTGTTCCATTGGTCTATATGGCAAGAGTACCCTTTATAAGTTTACACATATAATGTGTGTACGTTGACATACATGTGCATGGAATGTGCAGGAAACATGAAGGAGTGACCCCTTGATTCTTGTTATATGCAGATATATGGATACACATAGTATTTACCTGTATATATTAGTATATACACAGTATCTATATAAATATATGTATATACTCATGTAGCATGTATATATATATATATGGCATTTCATTCAAAATGTCTTAAAATTGACATATTTTGGGACTATTATCTTGGCTCTTCTCTTTAATCTGTCCCAGATTTCTTGATTAGGGACCATTTGTCAATGTCTCTGAACAATTTTGGTTGTCACAACTGGGGATGAGGTGGGGAAAAGGTGCTACCGGCATCCTACAATGCACAGAACAGTTGCCGAAACAAAAAAATTACCCAGTCCAAATAGTCAATCATTCTGAGGCTGAGAAACCCTGCTTCTCTGCTTAGAAAGCCAGGCTTCTCCATCAGACTACCACCAAAGCCCAGAGAAAGGGTGCCAGAACCAAATCAGAGGCATGGGCATTTCAATTTCAGAGGAATCAGCACTGAGGCTGATGACCTTGTTCTTGCTTCACAATCTGACAAAAGCCTGCTCGGTGTTATGCGAGTAAAAAGACACCATAGCGATTACATAAAAAGCAGGTGGGTCAGGGGCCTAAGACCAGATGGTATCCATTAAAAATCAGTTCACTAGTGGTTTACCTAATAAGCAGAACCACCAGGTTCTGCTTATTAGGTAAAATAAGTTAAAAGGCCCTGCCTGCCGAGTGTTGAACAATGAGAACACATGGACACAGGGAGGGAAGCACTACACACTGGGGTTGGGGGGCGGGGAATAGGGGAGGGACAGCAGTGGGAGGGGAGTTGGGGAGAGATAGCATGGGGAGAAGTGCTAGATGTAGGTGATGGGGAGGAAGGCAGCAGATCACACTGCCACGTGTGTGCCTATGCAACAATCTTGCATGTTCTTCACATGTACCCCAAAACCCAAAATGCAATAAAATTAAAAAAAAAAAAAGACCCTGCCTGTTTCTGCAGAGTGAAACAAAGGCAAACAATTCATATATTTTTCTGTGTGCTTCTGTCTTTATTCTGTTTACTTAATAGCAATAACAGCAACCATTGCCATTGCTGAGCACTCACTAGATATCAAGCACCATGCTAACTGGTTTCTGTGAATTATCTCATGAAACTTTCCCAATTATGATATTATTTCCAGGGCATATATTTTTTCCCACTGGAGACTCATCCTTTTTATGAGAGAAAACACTGAAGTGGTTCCACAAAAGAGGCAGTTACACCACTTATGAAACTACGCAAGGTTATCAAAACCAGAGAAAACTCAACCATCAGACGAGCAGAGTTCAATAAGCACTAAGGTCCTCCATCTGGCAGGTATGGTGCTATTTTCTAAGAAGTTTCTTACACTTAAGGAGAATAATAATATTATTATTGTATAATAATAAAATAAAAAGGCTGGGCTCAGTGGCTCACGCCTGTAATCCCAGAACTTTGGGAGGATGACGCAGGTGGATCATGAGGTCAGGAGTTCAAGACCAGCATGGCCAACGTGGTAAAACCCCATCTGTACTAAAAATACAAAAATTAGCTGGATGTGGTGGCGAGTGCCTATAATCCCAGTTACTTTGGAGGCTGAAGCAGGAGAGTCACCTGAACCCCGGAGGTGGAGGTTGCAGTGAACCAAGATCATGCCATTGCACTCCAGCCTGGGCAACAGAGCGAGACTCCATCTCAAAATAATAATAATAATAAAATAAAAAATAAAACTTACCTTCAATTTTTTACAAACATTCACATTTAGATATTCATATGCTTTATATCCCCTTTAGATCCCCTATCTCCCTTACTGATTGTATATTATATTCTGGACAAGAAAAGTATTATCCTTTAAACAAAGCCACTATGTATCAGAATTTGGCTTAACCTGGGCTCAGTGCCAGGGGTTCAGGCCAATTAACTGGTGGGACAGGTGAGAGTTTACTTGTGGGAGTTGCCTTGTTTGAAAACTTAGATTTGAATGGAAAGAGACCAGAGTGGGAAGAACCACTGAGGATTAATGGTGCCTATTCCCAAGCTCCACTTTGCAGTTTTCCAGTGCTTTTGTCCTTGCCTCCAGTAGGATTTGTTTTTCTTGCCCCCAGGAAAAGTTTCACAAAACACTACATTTTCTCTGTGTGACACACTGGTATTTTCTGTTCTGATTCTATTTCATTCCATTTCATTTTCTCTAATGCTAGTGTTGAATTAGTTGGTGATCATGTGTCCTGGTTTGCCTAGTTGATGCCCTTATCCCCTATAATTATTAATGACTCTCCCTTTCAACCATTAAATTGATTTCATAATGCATTGCTCAGGTTTGGAAAAATCCTGCTGTGGAAAAAGAAGCTTCAAGCAGCAAGTGAAGGAACTGTTTTCACAAGGAGAGAAGAGGCCCAGGCCCCTGCAGAGCTGCCTCAGGGCCAAAGAAACAGCACTTCGAGGGATTCACAATTTCTGAACCAAGGTCTGTGCCTTGGCAGGGTACACAGGCAGCCGTGAGATGTCCCCCCAAAGTGGTTTCTCAGTGGGTCATGGACCAGGGTCCCTATTCTTCCAGAGACCACAGACCTGAAAGAGGAGGATCTTTGGTTCAATCCAGAGACTCACTGAGACGTGTGCAGCTTGTTAAGGAATTTGGGATTCCTATACTGCAGTATGCAGGTTAGAGCAATAATAATCTAGGAAGATCAAATTATTTCTGATAATGTTTAAACTCAACGGTTTAAAGAAATTAATTACAATTGATTTTCATAAACATCTGTGTGACCAGGCAGGGTGCAGTGGCTCACGCCTGTAATCCCAGCACTTTGGTGGACTTGCAGTCAGGAGTTCAAGACCAGCCTGGCCAGCATGATAAAACCCTGACTCTACTAAAAAAAAAACAAAAATTAGCTGGGCGTGGTAGCAACAGGCCTGTGGTTGCAGCTACTCAGGAGGCTGAAGCGGGAGGATCACTTGAACCTGAGAGCTGGAGGTTGCAGTGAGCCAGGACTGTGCCACTGCACTCCAGTCTGGGTGACAGAACAAGATTCTGTCCCAAAATAAATAAATAAATAAATAAATCTGTGTAACCAAAATATGCTAGAAATAAATGATAGTTACTTAACAATATTGCTTATTCATAAGTTTTTCGAAAGTAAAAAACCAAAATTTTTCTTTTCCTTAAAAAGAAATTTGTTCAGAGGTACCAAATTTCCAGTAGCTTTTCTGTGAATAACATTTAAATTTGAAACGAACAGATTAAACATTTTAAAAACATTTTTTTCTATAGAAAAGGAAAATTTTAATTACTTTAAACTGCTTTGGATATTCATTTATTTAAATCTTTCTCCCTCTTTCCCCTATCTTAAAATATGTTTAAGATGAGTAAAATCACATAGAATTTGTTAAAGACGCTTCAATTTAGGAGGAAGTATTTGAAAAAAGGACTGACCCATATTCTCTTCAAATAATTTATTCTTACTTAAAAAGAAAAGGAAGGGTAGTTTTTTGCTACATTTAAAAAAATAATTGCTGTGGTTTGAATGTCCCTTCCAAAACTCATGTCGAAACTTAATCCGCAAAGTGGCAATATTGAAAGTTAGGGCCATTAAGAGGTGATTGAATCATAAGGTCTCTGACCTTATGAATGAATTATTAATCCATTGATAGATTAATGGATTATCAAGGATGGGGGAACTAGTGGCTTTATAAGAAGAGGAAAGACCTGAGTTAGCATGTCAGCACGCTCAGCCCCTCACCACGTGATGCCCTGTGCTGCCTCAGAACTCTGCAGAGAGTCCCCACAGCAAGAAGTCCCTCACCAGATGCAGCCCCTCAACCTAGGACTTCTCAGCCTCCAGAATTTCAAGAAATAAATTTTCTTCCTTATAAATTACCCAGCTTCAAGTATTCTAAGCAGCAGAAAACAGACTAATGCAATGATTTTCACATTTCTACTTGAAGTGACTAATAGCAAAATATTTCAATCTTCTCGTCTTTCAAAAATAATTATGTTTTATAATTCCTAGTGACACTTCCCTCTCTACAAGTCTCATTTAAGAAAACTGAAAAGTATTTGGGTTCTCAAAGTCAATTGGTAATAAAAGGAATTTGCAGGATTTTTTTCTTTGCTGCTGCTTCTGAGCATGGCTTTAGCAGTGCCACATCATGAATCCAGCAATGTATAGCAATGTATATTCACACATTCTTCTCATCTACTGCACTAGGCTGTGGGGCTTAAGGCAACAGACAGCTTCTCACTGTTTTTAGCTTTCCAGGCAAGAGCCCAAAACAACTTGTTAAAATAGGTGTTTTAAGAAAGATAGAAATGAAAGAACTATAGCCATGATAGATAGAATGCTTTGAAATGTCTTCTATCCCAGTAGTCCCTCCTCTAGAATACCAGACTGTCCTTGCAAATGATAAGCTGGATCTTTATTGTTTTTTAATACTCCACTGGCGTCAGCTTAAATGATGATGAATGTGGATCAGATTCAAACGGCCCAAAAAAGCAACTCTTGTAAAAATTTCTGAGACCTCATGGCAGGCTACTTCATTCCTTCTGCTTCTCTTCTTGAAGCATTTCTTTCACTTGGCTTCCAGCGTAGCTCTCTGGACTGCCTTTGTCCCACCTCTCCAGTCTCCTGCCTCATCTCTTTTTCTGGGTCCCTTCCATGTGCCCACCTCTGAACATTGCAGTGCATTAGGACTGGCATCTTTTTTCCCCTTCCCACACTCACTTTTTAGGTGATCTCATTTATTCTCACCACCTTCACTTGCTAAGCAGTCTCATTCATTCTAATGGCTTCAAATGCCATCTGTATGTTAATGACTCCCAAATGTAGAATTCTGAATTCAAGCTTAATGCATCTACAACTGAGTTTCTATTATTGCTTCCACCCCCAGCCTGCTCCTTTTATTGTCTTCTCCATCTCAATTGACGGCAACCTCAACTTGCTAGTTGCTCGGGCCAAAAACCTTGGAGTCATCTTTGACATCTCTCTTCCTTCACATTCTGCATCAGCAAATGTGGTTGCCTCTGCCTCAAAACGTGCCCGGGGGTCGGGTATGGTGGCTCACGCCTGTAATACCAGCACTTTGGGAAGCTGAGGAGGGCGGATCACTTGAGGTCAGGAGTTCGAGACAGGCTGGCCAACATAGTGAAACGCCATCTCTACTAAAAATACAAAAATAAGCCGGGCATGGAGGTGGGCACTTGTGGTTTCAGCTACTCGCAAGGCTGAGGCTGGAAAATCACCTGAACCCAGAAGGCAGAAGTTGCAGTGAGCTGAGATAGTACAGTGCACTCCAGCCTGAGTGACAGAGCAAGACTCTATATTAAAAGAAAAAATGCATAACTAGAATTTGACTTCCCCAGTACTGCCACATTTTACAATTCCAAGAGGCCCATCTAACATTAAACATATAGTTACTGGTGCCTCGGGAAGCTCTTGATCTGCGAGTCTCACCACCTCCACTATTACCATTGTGGTTCAACCAACATCGTCTTTTGCCTCATTGTGCAACAGCCTTATACTTCCTTCTTCCCCATTCAGTGTATCGTCAATATAATACCACTGAGATTCTGTTAAACCACACGTCCTGTCATATCACTTCTCTCCTCAAAACTTTCCAGTGGATTCTCAATACAGAGTAAAAGCAAACACTTTACAGTGACTCTAAGAGCCTATCTGATATGGTTGCCTATCACCAACATGATCTCATTTTCTACAAGCATTCTGCCCTTCCCTCACTCCATCCTTGGCATACTGAACACTCTGCTATTCACCAAACATGCCAGGAACCACAGGGCCTTTGCATTTTCTGTTCACCTTGCCTGGAATGATCTTACCCCAGATTTCTCTCATTTTTTAGTCACCTTCTGAATGAGGCCTTCCCTGGCTACCCTATCTAAAATTTTAATCATTCTGCCCAGTACTCCCCATGCCTTTCCCTGCTTTATATGTTCTCATTAGCACATTTCACTATCTAAAGCTGTGGGAAGATACAGCATCATCCTCCAGAATGCAATAAGTACTCTCCACCTAATGACTTTGGTATGGTGCTGTGTCTCCAGCAGGCAGAATACACGAGTCCAGGAATCAAGGGGTGGAAGCAAAAATGACCCTGTTTATGATCATTCTTAGCGATCCACTTGTGAAATTTATGGATATACCCATGATACTGTGATGTCATTAAATAGCTAAGACGTGCTTTTACAAAAGAAGTTTAGCTTTGATTTTGCGAAGCATTTTCACCCATGAAAAGCACAAGTGACCTGTATGGAGGTGGATTTGTTCATAATCACATTGGATATTTTCTCTGGATAGTTCTTTTCAATCCCAATACTCCCACCTGGTGGCCATAAAAGCTTAGATGCTGAATAAAGAATCAGGCCAATAGTGTGTTCCCCAAATACAGGCAGAGTCCTCTGGTCACAAGTCCTTAGACTTGGACTCAAGGGTCCAAGGCTAGGGGCTAATTGGGAACACCATGTGCTGTGGGTTCAAAGTGTGAAAAGAAAGGGAGGTGTAGGGAGAATGATGCCGGCATAATAACACCTTCTTCAGGGCTGTGGTCAGGATTCCGTGAGCAAACCTCACATCAGCATAGGGCCTGCTATGTGGTAGACACCTAATAGATTACACACTTTTATTATCATTAATCCAAGATGAAGACATGTGGTGGGCGTGTCAGTAGACACAATCAAAAGATTACCCAAGAACCCATTTTTAAGGTCTGTGATTTTTGAGTGCAGATCTGAGAGGTGAGATCAATTTCCAGAGATTGATTCCCTCTTCCAGGACAGACGTTTCACATAAGAAAATAAACACTGAGGATATGAAGTTAATGCAATTTAACGAATATGGAGAGAAGCTCAAATATTGTTATAAATCATAAAATTTTTACAGGGGAAAGGATCCAGTTTAGATTAGAGGTACAAAAAAATGTATCATAATTCAGAGACTCTCTTCCAGAAGAAAATGTGTAAGTATAATGAATGTGAAAAACACTTCAATTCTGGCTCCCCCTTTACTGTCCGTCAGAGAACACACACTGGAGAGGACAGATGTGCAGTGACCCTGGGAGCATCCTCACTGCAGCTCTGCTTTGCCTCATGTCAGCAGCCTCGCTGGGCAGAAACCTCACACACATAATGAATGTGGAACCCTCCAGGCCCCACAAACATCAGAGGGCTCGTGCTGGAAATATTTAGATCCCAGCATTGCTTCTCTCTCCTCCCGACTACTCAGATGCTCATTATCTCTGTGTTCACAGATCTTTGGCTCTTGATTTTTTTTAGTTAGGTCAAAAAGTCTGCTGACATTGATCAAATCCTATTACTACTACTAACTTTTAATGGCTCATCTGAACCTATTGAATATAGTCAGAACTCTCCAAAATGTCTCTGTGTGCATTCTGAAGTTCTGAGCAGGAGGCTGAAGGACCTCAGGGCACAGGGTGTGTTTTCATCTTTCCTTCCAGGAGAAGTCTGCGACTTTGCAAGATTAAAAAGGATGTGAGAAGTGACCAATGGCTTTCTTTATGGATAGGGGTGAATACGGATTTCTGGAACAGTGGACTCCTGTGGAGGCTGGACTATTTTTGCATAAGCTAGAAAGAATACATTCAGCATAAAGTGCCAATCTGACATTTGCAAGGAAGAAAAAACGCCCAGAAACAACTGTACACATATGAAGAATACCAGCAATCGCATGGGAAGAACAATAGCATCAGGGCAGACTAAGAAGTCTGGGCAGAAAACAAGGAAGTAGATTAGGAACAATATCATGACTTCAGATATCTATATAAATTATCTAAGTATAGGGTAATTCATAATAAATCTAGTGAATTTAAAACTTTAGCAAAAGGAGAGGAATACTGTGTAAAACAAAAGAAGATATTGTGAAATGGGACAAAAAAGTAAGAATGCAGTGAAGGAAGACTAAACTTTGCCTAGCAGAAACATTAGGTAATATTTATTGATCAGTAACTATACATCACATATGTTCACATATGTTCAAGGTGTTTCACAAGTATTGCTATCTGCATTTTCAGATGTGGAAACTGAGGTACAGAGAGGCAGTCAGGTGATCAATCTAGCATTTAAATGCAACAGCCTGGCTCCAGTGTCTAAGCATACTGCCTTTCTAATAGCGTAGAGCTAGCCAACAGAGAGTGAGAGAAATATGCTGGAGAATGGAATCGGTCATTGTGAGATCATTTCAGTTGCAAATAAAATGAGAGGAAAAATAATAAAATTCATGTAAGACAGGCATCGTGGGCAGGCACTAGATAGAATAATGCAGTATAACTCAGAGAAATAGTTGGCACAGAGACAAAATGTAGTACTGATTGATTATTTTAGCTGTTAGAAAATCTGTTGTCCAAATGTCCTCCCTTCCTCTGTGTGGGTTCTGAGAAGCCACAGCTAGTAGAGGCAGTTGCACATCAAAGCTGCAAGGAATGAGGAGAACTTATGGAGAACAGGGTGAGAACCACAAGTTTAGGAGCTGGCAAATGGTCCTCTCTTCAAAAAGCAGACAGAGTGGGCTAGGGTGAGGAGAGGAGTCTGGAAATTATGAAAGAACAAGTTTAATGTCAACCCATATCAAAATTCTATGTTTAAAAATACAGTCTGTGAGCATTTAGATGTGAAGCCATCTGAAAACCACTAAGCCGTACTTCATATTTTGTAGAAGTGGAGATCAAATTCCAAATGTAGGCCAATCATTTACAGTTCCTTCACAGTAGATAAGACTGGCTAAAATCTACTGTGCCCACCAAGTTAGAAGGTACACCAGCTATCTCAGCATGCCTGGTTGTCTTGGCAATAGGGAATCTGGAATCAGTGACCTGCAGTCACTGACAAACATCCAGTGAGTCCAGAGAAAATTCTGATTTACAGCCTAGACAGTGTGACAAGGCTTCTAACTTGGTTTTTTTGCCTAGCTCTCTAATTCCAGTTTGTCCTGGAGGCTTATCCTTTGCTCTAATCCACTAGGTCCAGCTTCCTTTAGCTTCAGCCACTGACCCAATGTAAATGGACTGATTATCCAGATGTACAATGCTACCTATTCCCTGGATACCTATGATCAGGCTTCATCACATAAGTCTGCCTAAAATATATACTAATTCAATACCTGTCTTTGAACACTGCATATGGTGGAGGCAGTCCACAACCAACTCAGACTTCCAGGACCTCATCTTAATAAGGATCTAGCTTTCTCTCGCTCCCTGCAAGGCATCACTCATTGTCTTCCTGCATCATAAACTGATTTTCTTGAGCCATAGAAAGAAATGCCATAAGAACAGTAAAATATAGTTTTCCCTTGGTATCGGACAAAACCTCATGATTTTCTACTGACAAGATGGGGAGATGTGGTGTGGAAGATAGAACAGTTAGGTGAATTGATAGCTAGCTGAAAGCTAAACTCAAAGTGTCTTGAGACATGAACCCATGTCAATCAGTCTAGAGGGAGGTGTGGGTATCTTCTAAGCCTCTATCTGATCCAAACTTGAACAATGATCTCGCCAAAAGCCAGACAAAGACATAAAAGGCAAAAAAGTTAGCCAAGTTTCCTATGACATCAGCCTAGGAGAGTTAATCTGTTGGATAACTGTATGAAGAAACTTTTATCATTTCCTTGTCAATTATATGTCACAAAGAAAAAATAAGTTTAGAAATATGAGATTTTAACACCTCTTTACAAGTTGGAAAGTTGGGGTTTAACTAAAAACAACCAACCAACAACAAAAATAAAAACAACCTGACCATAAAAAAATAAGGAAAAAGGAAAATACAAGCTGGGACCAGAGCATCTTGTAAGGAAGTAAAAAGTACTCAAAAAAAGAAAGAATGGAATATATCAAAGGAATACAGGAGCCAACCCCAAAGAGCTCACCTCCTGCATCCAAACAACCGTCCTCTTTCACCTGGATTGTGCCTGGGGCCTCCTAAACCGGTTTCGCTGCCTCCATGCCTACCCTTTCAAGTCTTCTCAACACAGTAGAGTGACCTAACCCACCAATCCTTCACTTGAAATCACCAGCCCATCATTCCTCCACTTGAAACTGTCCAATGGCTCCCCATCACACTTAGAATAAAATTCAATATCTCTAACATGGTCCACAAGGCGCTCCACTTGTGGCTGCTTTCCCCCTCAGCACCCCTTCAGGCGCCAGCCCCTGGTGGCTCCCCCCACACTGGCCTGCCTGCTGCAGCTCCAATAATCAGGCAAGCTCCTGCCTTAGAGCCTGTGCGTTCCCTATTCCCTCTGCCTGGAAGCGCTTCCCCCAGATGCCCACAGTGCAGCTCCCGCACCTCCTTCAATCCCTCGCTCAACTCTTATTTCACGGAGGCCTACTCTGACCACCCATTTGACTACAGCTTTTCAGGGGCCCCTTACGCTGCTCGACGTTCTCCTTTTTCATAGCAATGTCTCCTTCTAAAGGCACAAGATAATTTACTAATTATGTTTTGTTTCTTTTTTGTCTCCCTGCTCTAGACTGTAAGTTCCTAAAGGCAGAAATCATCTATTTTTTCACCCACGTACTTGATAACCCAGAACAGTACCTGACACATGGTAAGTACTCAATGTACTAACAATATTTGCTGAATAAATTAATGGTTTAGCTGTTAATTAGCCATTAATGAACTAAACAGACGTCCCTTTAGGTTGCTTCTATTCCTTTGCTTTTAACAGTGGCATCCTTATACATGTCTCTAGTGTGTATGTTTCTCTATAAACATGGGAAAAGGTGGAATTACTGCTTTTGTGCAGTTTAAATGTCAACAGATACTGCCAAATTGCCCTTCAATGTATCCTGAATGATTCACATTCCTTCCATAGTGTATGAGGACTTGTTTACCCACACCCGAGCCAACAGCATCACTTTTTAAGTGGAATATAATCTAACTGGAGGGCTTCCAGAGGATAGAAACAGAATGGTAAAGTCTGGCACCCTCTAAAAGAAACTTCATCTGTTTAACCTAGAGAAGAGAAAATTCTGAAGCGCTCTCGTGAAAAAAGAATTCTAATTATTCTTTGACATCCCTAGTGCTTTTAAAATCCTGCCTTCCCAGACCTAGCCGCAGGCCAACTTAGGCCAACTTGACTCATGCTTGCTTCTGAATTCCATGATGTTCCCTGTCTCTAAAAATGCTAATAATTCAAATTATTTGTTTAATGACCAAGGAGCAAAATACCAAATAAATTCTCTATCTTTTTTTTATATCATGTTTGCTAAGGAGCTGACTTCATATCATAAAGTAGTTGTAACAATGTAATAATTTCTTCTCTCTTTTTTTTTTTTGTTTGGATCCCAATATTAAGATGACATGTACTAGATAAAAATTTTCTAATTGCCAATTAGCTTTTTCAATCTCACCAATAACTTTAAACTATAAGAAAAATTTTTTTAATCTATCACATTGGAAAAGATTAAAAAATCATATACTGTTATGTAGAGTATACATAATTATAACCTTTCTGGAAATCAATCTAACAATGACAGAAACATAAAATGTGCACATGCTTTATGTCAAAAATTCTATCTTTAGGAGTTATCCTAAAGAAAGAATTATGGACATGCACAAGGACTTAGCTAATAAGGACTTTCAAGGTCATTCATTTATACTAACGAAAAAATGGAGGCCATCTAAATATCTATCTATACAAGGTTATGCAAATTGTGTTACTAAGTTTAATGGAATAAATGCAGCCATTAAAATTTTGAAGTAACCAGGCACGGTGGCTCACACCTGTAATCCCAGCACTTTGGAAGACCGAGGCAGGTGGATCACAACGTCAGGAGATGGAGACCATCCTGGCCAACATGGTGAAACCCTGTGTCTACTAAAAATACAAAAATTAGCTGGGTGTGGTGGCACATGCCTGTAATCCCAGCTACTCAGGAGGCTGAGGCCAGAAGAATTGCTTGAACAACGGAGTCAGAGGTTGCAGTGAGCCGATATCGTGCCATTGCACTCCAGCCTGGCAATACAGCAAGACTCCGTCTCAAAAAAAAAAACAAAAATAAAAAAAAGTTTTTTGAAGTAGATCTTTGTGCTGGGTATTTCCCCACTGACCCTCCAGATCTGTCTTTCATCCTTCTCCACCCTGCCTTGTGTCCCAGGTGGGGCATCAGTGGGCTCCCTCATCCTCTGGCTTTGTCTGGGTTTGACCACTGGGAAGCACTGGCAGAAAATGAATCCTTGGAAAGACTGAGGGGTCTGAGTATTCATTCCCTTTCTTCCCTCCCTGCTGAGTCCCCAAATGCTGGCTGTGTTTTTCAAAGCCTTGGCTCCTGTCAAGAGGATCTCTCCAACCACTACTCTCCTGGGTCCTGGCAAGTGCCCCTCCTTTCACTTCTCTAGGCCCAGAGTTGGTAATGGCTCCAGCTACCCACTGTGACTGTCCCTAAGGTGCTTGCCTAGTCTTTGTTGGTTCCCTAAACCCTGCCCACATTCCTGTAATGCAGCTTTAATTTCTGCCATCCAGTACTGAATGTTCAAAGGCAAAGGAGTAAACAATTGGAGAGGAGAGACATACCGCATTTTTGGTTCTGCATTTTCATCCTAACTATTTTGATGTACAAAATTGCACATCAAAACATAGATTGTGTAAGGGACACAAAAAAAATTAGTTATATGCAATGTTTAAAATGCATAAAAAGTTGAAGTTTTCTGTATTAGCTATTATATCTTGCTTTGAGAATGTTATTTAAAAAGAAAGACGATCAAGCTAAGCAGCAAAGAATTAACAGTAATTCATTACAAAATACTATTATGACCAAATGGGAAAGTGTCGTGAAGTGTTAGGGTGAAGAGTAAAGACTCACAGACAATCATGGACTTATATTAAGCCGTAAAAATCCCATTGAGAGGAGAGATACCAGCTGCCTAATCAATTACATAATTACTTTCTCTAATAGACTTAAAAAATAAAATATGTAAGGTAATGAGCCCTAATTTTAAAACCTCAGGAAGACTTTTAAATAATAGGAATAGCATTTTTTTCAATGTTAACACATTTATTATACATTATCTTACATTTTCATATAAATTTTCTAAATATGGTAAAATATATTGTCCAGATTAACTTTTAAACATTAATTATTTAGATTATAGATGGGATAGGAGCAATCTGCAAGTAGCATTAGGTTTTATTTTCACAGGTAATAGGAGTTTCCTCCAGCTGCAAGGCAGAAGTTATCTTCCAAATCTGTTTTATAATATGCAAATCAAGGCCCATGAGTGGGTCCTGAAATCAATTCATGAA
Organism: Sapajus apella; assembly: GCF_009761245.1. NCBI lineage: Eukaryota > Metazoa > Chordata > Mammalia > Primates > Cebidae > Sapajus > Sapajus apella. Next base: position 17,326,850 of record NW_022436967.1, on the reverse strand, counting down.
TAGAGTGAGAAGGGCAAGCAGTATTTTTTTAATGACATTAAATGACTAGAATAGAATTAGAATAAAACAGAAAGAATTAGAGTGTCTTTCACTTAAGTGTACCATATAATGAAACTTGTATTTCATTTATTTTCATGTATAAGTATGTGCACTGGGTCACAAGGCAAAATGCATTTCTTACTGAGTCTTGGTCAAAACCTTTTGAAAGCCTCTGTTCTACTCTGTGCTAACCTCTTAACAATTTCACTGCTTTCAGCCAAGGTTACGGTACAACTAATAAAAGCAGCAGACAGAAGTAAAGGTGAAGATCAAAGCAGAACAAATTTATAGCAAATGTGTTAGGGTAGAGAACATTTCAATGTTATTATTATAAAAGGAATCTTTACACTGATAAAAGCTGTGTATTTAACTGTCATAGCTATAATGACATTAGCTATAACTTTTGAATCCCCATTTTACAACCTTTTAAATTATAGTATTTCCTTTAAAAAAAAATTAAAACCAGCTCTTGGTATGGTAAATGTCTGTTTTTCTCATTTATATTTTAAGTAAGCCATAAAACCTTATCATTATTTTTTGACATAACTATAAAAAGAAATATTTAGTTTTAAATAAATGTGAATAAATTATACGTTGGAAAATTGCAAACTAAGCCTTATAGACACATTGTTTTATTTCATAAAGAGCAATGAGATTATCAACTCTATAGCAATGGTCTCTAGGACAAAAGAATCTTAGTATTTATCCTATTTAGAAGAAACAGAAAATTTTTGTGAAACAAACATTCTCATCGAAATAACTGAAAGGTTTCAATTTACTGGCATATTTGGTTAAATGTGTTTTCTCTAAAATAGTTTATCTCAGACTGTTAACTAATTTTCCTAAAGTGGGAATGGTAGGGGAATAGCTGTATTGCACAACCAGTACTTACTTTTTCTGATATTTCTCCAAGAGGGGCTGTTCATTAAATTACTTTATCTGGTGTGATTGCAAATAACATGCTTCAATTTAAAAAGCAATGTAGGTTAAAACTGTCACATATTATTGAAAAAAGCAATTACAAAAAACAGTATATATAATAGTTTCCAACTTATGACTCAAAAAGTAATAAAAATATGTTAGATAAATGAAAAAACAGGAAAATCAATTAAGGGCATAGGATTATGAACTGTGTCTTTAATAAGTGTCTGAATATTTATACTGAGTACATATTACTTTTACATTTGGAAAAAGAAATAAGGATATATTGGAATAGTCTTCAAAAAAGCAAGTGAAAAGTCACATGGAAGCCTCTCCATCTCAAGAACTCCTGGGACCCAGGTTTTCCAGAATCAGGCAAATCCTGCCTTTGAGCATTACAGCTGGACCAGGGTGGTAAGGCTTCTTCCCCTGAAGACATGTCAGATATGCAGATATTAGGTTCAGAAACAATTTTACAGGCCAGACCTGGTGGCTCACGCCTGTAATTCCAGCACTTTGCAGGGCCAAGACAGGTAGATCACTTGAGATCAGGAGTTTGAGACTAGCCTGGCCAACATGGTAAAACCCTGTCTCTACAAAATATACAGAAATTAGTCTGGGGTGGTGGCGCATGCCTATACTCCCAGCTACTTGGGAGTCTGAGGCAGGAGAATTGCTTGAACCCAGGAGGTGGAGGTTGGAGAGAGCCAAGATCCTGACACTGCACTCCAGCCTGGATGACAAAGTGAGACTCAGGCATTCAAAAAAAGAAAAGCAAAAAAAAATTCACAAGTGGTTTTCTTAAATTTTAATAAATTTACCTTTCCATTATAAAAACAGTAAAGCAACATATTTAAAGCCTGGAAAACAGATGCAGGAATTCCAAGTTACTATTTAACACAACTATTCTTATTTTATATATTCTCTTACAGCATTTTTGTATGTGTATTTTGCATGGTTACCACCATGGTAAATATAATATAAAATTTTATGGTCAGACTTTTTTTCACATATTAGTATGTTGTTCTTTTTTCTACATAGACTTCATACGTTTTATTTTTAAGTGACTGTATATTATTGCATTCAGTAAACATCATTATTTAGTTCATCATTCATCAATTACTGGAATGAATTTCTTAGATATTTATTGAATATTTCTACAATGCCTACAACCTAGATATAGATTATATCTCTATCTACACTTACATAGATAAGTACAGAGAGTACACAAAGACTTTATAAACACTGCCTCCTTTAATTTTTTAAATGAAAATGTCTTTAAAACATATTTCCAGCACTGGACTAGATATTTTCACATATTTTATTTCATCTTATCCTTAAACTAACCCTTCAGTATCAGGCTAACAATCCCTATTATAAGAATAAAAGAAATACAATAAGGAAGACAGAGGAAATGTACAGGTAACATTTAAGTAGCTAAATCTCAACCCAAATCTGACATCATACTCTTAGGACAAGCTATCTTTCTAAAATGTACTTTTCAAATTCCTTTTTTATTAGAACTAAAGGATAACTTAACCCTGTACTACTAAGACATTTTGGAGTCTAAGCATAAAAACTTTGATGTTCTGTTTGGCTATTATGGTATTTTATAAGTTTGTAAACAAGAGCATCTAACAGTAAAGCACATATCATGCAGCTTGCCACAGCCCTTACCTCTCACCTCATGCACATGTGTGCATGTACACACACACCCACACACGTACACATACAAATACAACCATAACCACACACAACCACACATGAACAGTCATACAAACACACACATAGAGACACTATCACATACGCACACAGACCGAAGCATACACACAAATGCACATGGTGTCCTAGGACCTTTATGTTATCTATCTGGCCTCTGAAGGCATCTGAATTCATGTCCCCTTTGTTAGAATTTTAACCAAACAGAGGTGACGCCTGTTAAGAAACTGGGAAGCAGCTGCAGTAAATCTATAATCCACACAAAACTAATAAATTTGGGAGATAATGCTGTTCATAGCAGTAGATAGGTGATTATTGGGATTATTAAATTAACCAAATATATTTACATTTGGGACATGCAAAATTCCTATTTTTTTGTTCTGCTTTGAAGATTATGCCTGTTATGATATTGCCTCAGACAAAAAACTGGCAGGATAACAATACGGTCATGAAATCAATAACTCACATTTGTGAAGACAATTTTAACTTTTTAAGTATTTTTATATCTGTAGTACAAGGCTCAGAAACAAAAATAAGAGCAATTAAAATGATGTAAAAGAGCAACTAAAACTGAAATGCCACATAACCAAACCATATAGTTTTTAAGAGCTCATACAGAAACATCAAAGAAAAAACATTTTTAAAAGAAGATTTTTATTATATTGCCTAACTTGCATTCTTAGAAACCTCTTCCAGTTATTGTCTAATCCTAAAGAATTTCACTGATTGTTTAATTCTTTGTTTCCCTGGATGATGTCAAAGGGTTTCCTCCCTTGAGGAACTGATACATTTCCCAGAAACTTAGGGACCTGGAGATGCCCCCAAGTTGCCTCACGTTCTAATTATGTTTATCTTGCAATATTTGGAACTCAGTAAATATTCTAAGAAAATCATTTTAGGACATTATAATCTGACTTTAGACAATCTTACCATTTTTTATGGCTTTTGTAATTATTATAATTATGAGTGAACCATTTTTTTAAACCTTATATTTATGCACTATCTAAAAATTAGCACTGTGATAATCTAATATTAGCACAAATTCATATCTAATGGCATCCATATTGATTGGATTATAAATTCATCTTTTTTTAAATCTTGAATTAGAAGCACTTAGAAACATCAATTCATAATAGCATGCAGGAGAAATAACTATATTGAGTAATTTGGGCATTTGTCACCTGAGAAATTAAAACTGAACAAGCTGTATCCACATGAAATTACACATACATAGGCGGACACGAGAAGCATTCTTCTTATATTCATCTTACATGTGCTCTGTATGCAGATGCCTCCAGATGCCGGTCCTGGATAACAAAAATCCTGCTTTCTGCTTATTCTAAAGCAATCTTCTGCATGTCAGAATAACTAAACAAATTGAGTCTAGGAAGTGATTGGATTCTGTATTGGTTTGCTTGGGCTGGAAAAACAAAGTACTAAAGACTGGGTGGCTTAAAGAACAGAAATTTATTTCCTCACAGTTCTGGAAGCTGGAAGTCTGAGATCAAAGTGCCAGCAGGGTTAATTTCTTCTGAAGTCTCTCTCCTTGGCTTGCAGATGGCCATTGTGATGGTTAATATTATGTGCCAACTTGACTGGGTGACAGGATGCCCAGATAACCATTATTTCTGTGTGTGTCTGAGAGTGTTTTCAGAAAAGATTAACACTTGAATTGGTGGACTGAGTAACGCAGATGCGCCTCCTGATGTGGGTGGGTCCCATCTCATCCATTGAGGGCCTGAATAGAACAAAAGGTAGAGGAAGGAGGAATTCGCCCCATTTGTTTCTGAACTGGGATATTTCATCTCATCTTCTGATCTGGAACTACAATTTGTACTATCTGTCCCCTGGTTTTCAAGCCTTTGGACTTGAACTAAATTACACCCCTGGCTTCCATGTGTCTCCAGCTTGTAGACAGCACATCATGGGACTTAGCCTCCATAATCATTTGAACCAATTCCTCATAATAAATCTCCTTCATATATATTTATATACATATAAAAAATACTTGGAAGCCTCAGCACAGGCTTCCATTGTCACAGTGGACTAATGTCCAAGGGGCCTGCTGGAGCTGGAATCATCAAGACCATGCTATTTCAGGCAGCAGGAAGGAGGAAGGCAGAAATGGCAATAGGGGATGCCCTAGAACACCTGCCTCCTCAGGAGTCTTCGTGTGTGAATATGTATGTTATGTATTATAATATACATATGTATATATTTATATGTATATATACATTCATACAGTACATATATACATCTCTATATATGTATATATACACATGCATAGTTGTTTTCTTTGGAGAACGCTAAAACAGTCATCTTCTTCCTCTATCTTTACACATCATGTCTGTGTTTTAATTGCCTCTTTTTTGGGATATAAGTCATATAGAATTAGGACCCACCCTAACGACTTCATTTAACCTTAATTACCTCTTTAAAGGGCCTAGAAGTTCCTACTTCAGGACTTCAGGCTGGGCACAATGGTTCATGCCTGCAAACCTAGCACTTTGCAAGGCTGAGGCAGGAAGATCAATTGAACTCAGGAGTTCGAGACCAGCCTGAGCAAATAAGGATTTTACCTGTCTCATTTCCTCTGCATCATTAGTATCTAAAACTGTCTGGAGCAAAGTGTATGCAGAATAAATATGGTTGGATGTTAAATATCTGAAACCCCATTCCTACAAAAAATACAAAAATTAACAAGGCATGGTGGCACATGCCTGTAGTCCCAGCTACTCAGTAGGCTGGGGTAGGAGGATGGCTTTAGCCTGGGAGGTGGAGGTTACTGTGAGCTGAGATAATGCTACTGCACTCCAGCCTGGGCGATAGAGCCAGACCTTGTTTCAAACAACAAAAAAAAAGAATAAATTAGGACTTCAACATGTGAATTTTGGAGAAATACAGTTTAGCCCATAAAAGACTTATTTCTGTATTTTATAATGGTGAAATAAGTAACTACTACCTTTGCAGAGTTGGGTTGGCAATAGAGGATGCCCTAGCATTGTTTAAAACAAAAGAAAAAGAAAAATGAAGTTAGAAGACATCTAGCTTTTTAAACCATATTCTCCACCAACTCAGCCAGACAAAGGCAGTTTGGTCCATAAAGAGGTGCTTTTCATCTTAAGTAGCAGTGGAAAGACCCCTTTGCCAGCCAGTCTGGTCCCCTCTTGCAAAGCTGTATGCACATGCTGGGTGCATAATAAGAACAAAGAAAAACAGAAACAAAAACAGGGTGACTGAATGACTCTCCTCTTCCATTCATGATCATGTGTATTGTCACCACTGGTCCCCAAAATCCAAAATTATAGACATTAGGATAGTGGTGCTCAAACAACTAGGACAAGTCCACATCAAACTATCTAGGAAACATTTTTTATACGTTCTCAACCTCAAACATATCAGAATATGTGAGTGAAGAGATGAAGCAGGTAGGATTATATTCATCTGTATACAACATAAAAGTGAAAATAAGGGTGACTTTACACAGAAGTTCAGAGAAAAGTGGTCTAGAGTAGGTATGGTTGCTCCACGGTCATCAGAGATCCAGCTCTTTCCATCTCTCTGGCTGCTATTCTTAGCACAGGCTTCCATCATCACGGTAGACTAATGTCCAAGGTGGCTGCTGGAGCTGGGGCCATCGAGACCAAGCTATTTCGAGCAGCAGGAAGGAGGAAGGCAGAAATGGCAATAGAGGATGCCCTAGCACATCTGCCTCCTCAGGAGTCTTCCTGGAGATCCTGTCTGGTAGCTTCCTCTTTTAATTCATCAGCAAGGGAGTCTAGGAAAAGTAATGTCTCAGATGCACCATTCTGAATAAAATCAGTTTGGTTCCAAAATGGCCGAGGGATAATGTGTGTTGTAAGTGCTTGCTGAGGGACTCTAATAATTAATACATCTTAACTCCTTGAGAATCACTGTTAAACAGTTTCTTGGAGAATTTTCTTGAGTTTGCCGTCCCAAAGAAATTAATTGAAGGACACTTTTTTCATTTGACTCCCCGCATCCATTCTGCCTGTTCTCAACAATAGCCCAGATTTTCATTTGAGCATTGAGCCCTGTCCCACTCTCAGTCTATATGGTCCAGGTGTAGGCCCATCTTTAGCTCTAGGGATCAGGCAAATGACCCCAGCCTAAACCTCATCAGCATGTATCCCATTGGCCAAGCAATTGGTTCAAGGGTAAGCATATGACCTAAGCCAATCAAATCAGGGTGTGTCTCAAAACTTTTGCTAGAATGTAAACTCAGTAGAAATAAGGATCTTACCTGTCTCGTTTCCACTACTTCCTCAGCATCTAAAACTGACTGGAACAAAGTATATGCTTAATAAATATGATTGGATGTTAAATATCTGAAAATGGAGCTCAGAGATTAGAGAAAAACCAGATTTTGATTACATGGTTTGAATCTCTGTCTCTATGTACCTCAACTAAATCTACCCTTGGTTCATTGAGTTACTAAGTCCATGAATTTTCTTTATTTGCCTACAGCAGCTTGAGTTGGAATTTCTCTTACTTGCACCCAAAAGGTAATAGGGAAGTAGGCAGGACCAGTAAACTAAGCCAGTAAAGGCTTAACATTTTATTCAGCTCAGAATATATTAATCATTTCTATTGAGCAAAAGAACTAAAAACATACAGGATGATTTAATAAGTAGGATTTTGAAATATGAAGAGATGAGGAGTCGCCCTCTGATGCGCATCTTATTTTGTTTTTAACAGTCAGTGAGTCACCCCACAGAAATACAAACTACCATCAGAGAATACTATAAACACCTCTTCACAAACAAGCTGAAAATCTAGAAGAAATGGATAAATTCCTAGAAACAAACACCCTCCCAAGACTAAACCAAGAAGAAGTCAAATCCCTACATAGATCAGTAACAAGTTCTGAAATTGAGGCAGTAATTAATAGCCTACCAATCTAAAGAACCTCAAGACCAGACAGATTCACAGCTGAATTCTACCAGAGGTACAAACAGGAGCTGATACCATTCCTTCTGAAACTATTCCAAACAATTCAAAAAAAAGGGACTCCCCTTATCTCATTTTATGAGGCCAGCGTCATCCTGATATCAAAATCTGGCAGAGACACCACAAAAGAAGAAAACTTCAGGCCAATACCCCTGATAAACATTGATGTGAAAATCCTCAATAAAATATGGGCAGACCAAATCCATCAGCACATCAAAAAGCTTATCCACCACAATCTAGTCTGCTTCATCCCTGGGATGCAAGGCTGGTTCAACTACGCAAATCAGTAACTGTAATCTGTCACATAAACAGAACCAATGACAAAAACCACATGATTATCTCAATAGATTTGGAAAAGGCCTTTGATAAAATTCAACATCACTTCATGTTAAAAACTCTCAACAAACAAGGTATTAATGGAACATATCTCAAAATAATAAGAACTGTTTATGACAAATCCACAGCCAATATCATACTGAATAGGCAAAAGCTGGAAGCATTCCCTTTAAAAACCAGCACAAGACAAGGATGCCCTCTCTTGCCACTCCTATTCAACACAGTATTGGAAGTTCTGGCCAGGGCAATTAGGCAAGAGAAAGAAATAAAGGGTATTCAAATAGGAAGAAAGGAAGTCAAATTGTCTCTGTTTGCAGATGACATGATTCTATATTTACAAAACCCTATTGTCTCAGCCCAGAAGCTCCTTAAGCTGATAAGCAAGTTCAGCAAAGTCTCAGGATACAAATTCCATAAGCAAAAATCACAAGCATTCCTAATATACCAACAAATAGACAAGCAGAGAGCCAAATGAATTCCCATTCATAATTACAGCAAAGAGAATAAAATACTTAGAAATACAGCTAACAAAGGATGCAAATTACCTCTTCCAGGAGAACTACAAATTACTACTCAAGGAAATAAGAAAGGACACAAACAAATAAAAAAACATTCCATCTTTATGGATAGGAAAAATCAATATTGCAAAAATGGCCATACTGTCCAAAGTAATTTATAGATTCATTGCTATTCTCATCAAACTACCATTAACATTCTTCACAGAATTAGAAAAAACTACTCTAAATTTCCTATGGAACTAAAAATGAGCCCACATAGCCAAGACAATCCTAAGCAAAAAGAACAAAGCTGTAGGCATCACACTACCAGACTTCAAACTATACTACAAGGCTACAGCATGGTAGTGGTACCAAAACATCATGGTACTGGTACCAAAACAGATATATAGACCAATGAAACAGAAGAGAGGCCTCAGAACTAACACCACACATCTACAACCGTCTGATCTTTGACGAACCTGACAAAAACAAGCAATGGGATTCACTATGTAATAAATAAATGGTGCTTGGAAAACTGGATAGCCATATGCAGAAAACTGAAATTAGACCCCTTTCTTACACCTTATACAAAAATTAACTCAAGATGGATTAAAGACTTATGTGTAAAACACAAAACCATAAAAACCCTAGAAGAAAACCTAGGCAATATCATTCAGGACATAGGCATGAGCAAAGACTTCATGACAAAAATGCCAAAAGCAATTGCAACAAAAGCCAAAATTGACAAATTGGATCTAATTAAACTAAAGAGCTTCTACACAGCAAAAGAAACTATCATCAGAGTGAACAGGCAACCTACATAACAGGAAAAAATTTTGCAATCTACCTATCTGACAAAGGTCTAATATCCAGAATCTGCAAGAAACTTAAACAAATTTACAGGAAAAAAAAAATAAACAACCCCATCAAAAAGTGGGCAAAGGATATGAACAGACATCTCTTAAAAGAAGACATTTATGGAGCAAAAAAACATGAAAGAAAGCTCCTCATCATTGGTCATTAGAGAAATACGAAACAAAACCACAGTGAGATACCATCTCATGCCAGTCAAAATGGTGTTAATTAAAAAGTCAAGAAACAATAGATGCTGGCGAGGCTGTGCAGAAAAAGGAATGTTTTTACACTGTTGGTGGGAAGGTAAATTAGTTCAACCATTTTGGAAGACAGTGTGGTGATTCCTCAAGGATCTAGAACCAGAATTACCATTTGGCACAATAACCCCATTACTGGGTATATACCCAAAGGAATACAAATCATTCTACTATAAAGACACATGCAAGCATATGTTTACTGCAGCAGTATTTACGATAGCAAAGACGTGGTACCAATCCAAATGCACATCAATGATAGACTGCATAAAGAAAATGTGGTACATATACACTGTGGAATACTATGCAACCATGAAAAGGAATGACATCATGTCCTTCGTGGGAGCATAGATGAAGTTGGAAGCCATCATCCTCAGCAAACTAACACAGCAACCAAAAACCAAACACCACATATTCTCATTCATAAGTGGGAGTTGAACAATGAGAACACATGAACACAGGGAGGGGAACAATACACACGGGAGCCAGTCGGGGAGTGGAGGATGAGGGGAGGGAGAGCATAAGGATAAAGAGCTAATGCATGTGGGTTTTAAAACCTAGGTGACAGGTTGATAGGTGCAGCAAATCATCATGGTATATATATACCTATGTAACAAACCTATACATTCTGTACTTGTATCCTGGAAATTAAAGTAAAATTTTAAAAAAGAAAAGAAAATCATGAGTCTTTTCAACAAATTGGTACTGGAATAACTGGACATCTATATGCAAAGAAACAAATCTGGACAAGATTTACACTTTACACAAAAATTAATTTAAAACAGGCCACAAGCCTAAATGTATAATGCAAAACTATACAACCCCTGGAAAATACCTTAGGAAACAAATCAAGGTGACCTTGCGTTTAGTGATGACTTTTAGATATAACATCAAAAGCATGATCCATGAGAGAATAAATTGTTAAGTTGAACTTCATTAAAATTAAAAACGTCTTCTCTGCAAAAGGCACTGTTAAGAGAATAAAAAGACAAACCACAGACAGAGATAATATTTGCAAAATACCTATCTGACAAAGAACTGATATCCAAGTTATACAAAGAACTCTTAAAACTCACAATAAGAAAAAAAATAACAACCCAATTATATAATGCGCAAAGGTCTAAAGAGACACCTCAGCAAAAAAGATACACAGATGACAAATAGCATATGAAAAGATGTTCAGCATCATACATCATTAGAGAAATGCAAATTAAAACAAGAAACCATTAGACAGGTATTAGAATGGCTAAAATACAAAACACTGATAACATCAAGTGCTGATGAGAATGTAGAGCAACCAGAACTCATTCATTGCTAGTGGAAATGCAAAATGGTAAGCCACTGTTGAAGACAGTTTGGCACTTTCTTACAAACTAAGCATTGTCTTATCACACCATCCAGCAATCCTATTCCTTGGTATTTACTCAAATGAGTTGAAAACGTCCACACAAAAACGTGCATGAGAAAATTTATAGCAACTTTATTTGTAATTGCCAAAACTTGAAAACAACCAAGATATCCTTTAATACACATCTGTGCAATGGACTATTACTTAGTGATAAAAAGAAAAGAGCTATCAAGCCACAGAAACACACGGAGGAAACTTAAATGCATATTGTTAATTGAGAGAAGCCAATCTGAATGGCTGCCTTACTGTATGATTCCAATTTTATGACATTCTAGAAAAGGCAAAAGTATAGAGACAGTAAAAAGATCAGTGGTTGGTTGCCAGGGACTCAGAGGCAGGGAGGGACAAATATGTAGAGCACAGGTGATTTTTAGGGCAGTAAAACAATTCTATGTGATACAGTAATGGCGGATGCATGTCATGGTACATTTACTAAAACCTATAGAACATACATCAAGAGGGAACATTAATGTAAACTCTGTAAACTTTTGTTAATAATGTATTAATATGTGTCATCAATTGTAACAAAAGTAACATGCTACTAAAAGATTTTAGGCCAGGTACGGTGGCTCACGCCTGTAATCCCAGCACTTTGGGAGGCCGAGACTGGCAGACAACCTGAGATCAGGAGTTCGAGACCAACCTGACCAACATGGTGAAACCCAATCTCTACTAAAAATACAAAATTATCCAAGCATTGTGGTGCATGCTTGTAATCCCAGCTACTCAGGAGGCTGAAGCAGGAGAATCACTTGAACATGGGAGGCAGAGGTTTCAGTGAGCCATGATCACGCCATTGCTCTCCTGCCTGGGCAACAAGAGGCTGAAACTTTGTCTCAAAAAAAAAAAAAAAAAAAGATTTTAATAGTAATAGAGGAAACAAAGTGTGGGGATGATATGTGGGAACTTTCTGTACTTTCAACTCAATTATTCTATAACCTGAAAACTGCCCCTCAGTTATGAAATCTATTTAAAAAAACAAATCGATAAAGTTTTAAAATAATGAGAATAAATTTTGAAGCAATATTTCCTCTATTTTATGTTTCCAGTTTCAATAACAAGTTTGTACAAAAAGCCGGGGGCGGTGGCTCAAGCCTGTAATCCCAGCACTTTGGGAGGCTGAGGCGGGTGGATCACGAGGTCAAGAGATCGAGACCATCCTGGTCAACATGGTGAAACCCCGTCTCTACTAATAAAAAATACAAAAAATTAGCTGGGCATGGTGGCGCGTGACTGTAATCCCAGCTACTGAGGAGGTTGAGGCAGGAGAATTGCCTGAACCCAGGAGGCGGAAGTTGCGGTGAGCCGAGATCGCACCATTGCACTCCAGCCTGGGTAACAAGAGTGAAACTCCGTCTCAAAAAAAAAAAAAAAAAAAAATTTTGTACAAAATGTACATGCCTAAATAGTCCACATCTAAAAGTTTATCCTGTAGATATATGCACATACTGATCAAAGATTTATGTCAAAGATTACCGTACTATTTTCCGTAGTAGCAAAGCCTGAAAACAACTAAATGTCCATTAACAAATAATTGGTTCAGTAAATTATGCTTTTTTACACATGAAATACTACAGAGCAGTTAAAAAGGGGCAACCATATGTGCAGAAGATAAGTAAGCTCCACGATAGGGAAGGTATCGTTTTGTTGTTGTTCACTAATACAGCCTAAGTAACCAGAATTGTGCCTGGCACCAGGTAGATCCTCAATAAGCATTTGTTGAATAGATTAATAGAGAATAATTGCTAAATTTTTTTAAAAAACAAAGTAAAAACAACATGCATATAGTTTGTCATGATAGGTTGAAACCTGAGGGCATACCTCTTGACCAAGAGCTACCCCAGACATAGACTCTGATTTTCCATGGAGCTAAGAGCAGGGATAAAGGAAGCACAGTTTTTAAAAATGAATTTGAACCACTTTCAACAAAACTACTCAAGCTTCTTAGTATGTGTAGACTCAGCCTTAGTAGGAGTTTATTATAAAGGTTCAAATTCATAGTATTTTATGGTGAATACCAAGACTTACAATAAAACTTAACAGTAATCAAGAGACTGTGGGAATGATGTAAGGTTGGCGCTATGGAACAGAACAGAGAAACCAGAAAGAGATCCACACTTACATGGTTATTTGATTTTGACAAAGAGGCCAAAGTAATCCAATGGAGAAAGTCTTTTCAACAAATAAAAACAAACAAAAACAGAAACATTACTTCTATATGGAGGAAAAAAGAACCCCGATCTTCACCTCATACCATACACAAAAACCAATTTTTTTTGAGACAGAGTCTCACTCTGTTGCCCAGGTTGGAGTGCAGTGACAGGCTCACTGCAGCCTCAGCTTCTTGGGTTCAAGCGATTCTCCAACCTCAGCCTCCCAGGTAGCTGTGATTACAGGCACCCACCACCATACCTGGCAAATTTTTGTATTTTTAGTAAAAACAGGGTTTCACCATGTTGGCCAGGCTGGTCTTGAACGCCTGCTCTCAGATGTTCCACTCTCCTCAGCCTCCCAAAATGCTGGGATTATAGGTGTGAGCCATAAGGCCAGGTCAAAAATTAATTTATTATCGATAATAGACCTAGTAAAAGTTAAAACTATAAAGTTTCTAATTTAGAAGAAAACACAGGAGAATATTTTTGGTGACACAGTATAGGCAAAAGTCTCTTAGGACACAGAAAGCAATCAACATAAAAGAAAAAAGTGGATAAATTAAACTTTAAGGCCAGGTGCAGTGGCTCAAGCCTGTAATCACAGCACTTTGGGAAGCGAAGGTGGGCAGATCACGAGGTCAGGAGTTTGAGACCAGGCTGGCCAACATAGTGAAACCCTATCTCTATTAAAAATACAAAAAATTAGCTGGGTGTGGTGGCAGGTGCCTGTAATCCCGGCTACTCAGGAGGCTGAGGCAGGAGAATCGCTTGAACTTCGGAGGCAGAGGTTGCAATGAGCTGAGATTTCGCCATTATACTCCAGCTCGGGAAACAACGCCAGATTCCATCTCAAAAAAAAAAAAAAAAAAAAAATTAAACTTTAAAATTAAAAATACATATTTTGAAGACATTGTTAAGAAAATGAATAGGCTACCGCAAAGTAGGAGAAAATATTCACAAAGCATGTATATTTGATAAAGGACTAGTGTCCAGAAGATATCAAAAATTCCTATAACACAATAACGAAAGAAAAACAAACAACCCAAAACAGGACACGTGTAGAGAAATAAGGTCCAAGTGATGCGCAGTGTGATGAAACAACCAGATACCTGAGAAAAGAATTAATCCAGTAATGCTATACGACCCTCATACTTTATCCAAACTCTGAATATATGAAAGAATCATTTAATATTTCAAGAAGATAACATTAATTGGCATATAGATTTGCCCATTAAAAATTAAATTTAACATAAAAATAATTATTTCTTTTTTTTTTTTATTTGAGTCTCGCTCTGTCGCCCAGGCTGGAGTGCAGTGGCCCGATCTCAGCTCACTGCAAACTCCGCCTCCCCGGTTCAAGCCATTCTTCTGCCTCCCAAGTAGCTAGAATTCCAGGCGTACGCCATCACACCCAGCTAATTTTTTGTATTGTTAGTAGAGACGGGGTTTCACCATGTTGGCCAGAATGGTCTCAATCTCTTGACCTCGTGATCCACCCACCTCAGGCTCCCAAAGAGCTGAGATTACAGGCGTGAGCCACAGCGCCCAGCAAAATAAATATTTCTATCTATGAATCTCATTCTAATTAACTGTTAACAAAGTTTGGTAATAATAACTCACCAATAAAAAGCCACATTAAAAACTGTGTTAACATATAGTTTATTTTTATTTCATAGCATTTTAAAAAATATAAGCCACCTAATATTTTGAAAAACTTACACAGAATAATCATTTAGCTGCCACAATATTACAAAAATAAAATGACACAGAATAAATTGCACAAGAGAACAAAATAATCTCTGCTGAGTCATTCTGACTAGGAACACATAATAGTCACTAGAAAGGTGAAGTGGAGCAGTATGGCCATTTCTTCATGACCAGTTATCACTAAAATCAATCACAGAGCCTATTCCCAGGAGACCATTCCATTCACTATACAGGAATATGTGCAATATATAGATGTCAAGTTAACATCTTGAATTTAATTCCAAATACCATTCTTTCTTTTCCTCTGGGAGACAAGTTCAATGGCAAGGTAGAATAGTGAAGACCATGGGACATCAAGCCCATGACTGGCCCACATGTCTCCCAGCTGGTTCTACAATATAAGAAAGAGAATAAAGTGTACTGTGCTGTCTAATATCATAGTCAGTAGCCCCATTTGGCTATGTGAATTTAAATTAATTATAATTAAACAAAATTTAAATTTTACTTCCTCAGTCACAATAGCCGCATTTCAAGTGTTCATGCGCCACACGTGGCTAGTGGTTACCATATTGGACACTGCAGATATAGAACATTTCTGTCATCACAGAAAGTTCTTTTAGACAGCCCTGGATGTGGGAAGTGTTTCTTCTTTGCTTAGCTAGGATGTAGGCTGCTTATGGAAGCAGTTTTGAGAGGCAATTCTTCTCCCAGGATATTCCTAGATTGGTGATGGAGTCACAGAAGGGAGTAAGGTAGATTTTCTTTGCAAAGATTCCCCTCCTCCACACATGAAAGTGATGGTCTTTTTATAGGAATCAAATACACAAACCCAGACTCCACCAAAATATAACTGACAGGAAAATTAGGGAGGACAGAAATGATGCAGATGAGGGAGCAGCACAGTAGAACATTATTTATCTTATACTAACCCTCCATTAAGAGGTTATGGTCACCAAGGAAGTGTGCAGGTACCCAGAGCCCTCTAGAAAATCCTGATGTGTGACAAGGATATTGACTGAGAGAGAAGGTCAGTCCCATCAAGCGTTTTTTGAGAAAACTGGATATGCCTTCATTCTGCTCACTCTTTCAGAGGGAAGCAGTGCTGCTTGGAGCTTTGCCAGTTGTGAAGGAACTACATTTTGATATTTTTGAACTTTATGCTCCTCTGCAATTGTATTTTGTAACCAGGGCATAAACTGTTAGTTGTCTTCCCAAGATCCACCACCACTTTCTTCCTTATCAAGAGAAACTGGATTTTTGTGAAAGGCAGTTATATCTCCAGCAACAAAACCTGCATTTCTCAGACAATCTTGCAGATAGCAGTAGCCACAGTTCTGGCCAATGAGATGAAGGCCAAAGTTACTGGGGTGCTGAGGAAGCTCTTTAAAAGGAAGTAGATTTGAACTGGCATGGCTTGTTTTCTCTGTGGCCTCCCTCCTTCTTGTGGGGAGCTGCAGGGACCATCTTGGAACCTGAAGGAAAAAGCCAAGGGAAACTCAGCAGCTACCTTAATTAAGCCTGACACCGGTGAGCTGCTGAACCAACACCAGCAGCTGCCTGCCTTTAACCTCCTCGTTCTGTGAGAAAAGAACAAAGCCTCTAATTTGTTTAAGCCACTGTTCAGTCCAAAACTTCCTATTCGATTATCAAGATAATAATTCATCTTGATTCCCAATAGGAAAGTGTGATTTTCATCTGAAAGGAAAAGACATCTTGCTTGAAGAATCTGTACCTATTCAATAAATTCAAGTAACTTCAGAGTCATACTAATAAAACAAGAGACACATATAAAGGTTTTAGCTCGGACCCACCCATGTCTTCAGGATCTATCTTTACAGACCAAGAATGACAGAAATGTTCAGGCTCATTACATAAAGTGGCTACTATTAAGGAAAATAAGGCAGTTTTTTAACCTTAATCCATCAGAAAGCTTTTCCGCATGTCTATTAGGTTCTGATTACTGGGTTTAAATGCCCTTCTGATAATCCAGCTTCCTATATGGGAAGATGCTTGTGACTCAGACACTTAATCAGATCATTATTAACCCATAACATTATTTATTTTGTGTAGACAAAATAAAAAATGGAGGACTGAGAAATTTATTTCACTGATTCAAACAAGAAAAGAACTACATCAAAGATTTACAACTCAATCCTTAACCTTCCATTGTATGTGACACAGACGCCTGACAGTGACATTCTAATGATCCTAAAATTTTAATTGTGGATTTAGCTTCAATATGCACAAATACCTCAGAGTAGCTGTCAAAATTAAAAGCAAACAACAGCACAGTGTAGATACCTTATGTATTACATTAATATCTTCAGTATTCTAAAAGTCTCTAGATTAGTAAGTGTTACTTACAAAAAAAAAACCAAATATTTCCCACTATTCTAAATGGTTTAACCATTTACAATCTTTAACATTTTGGCCATTTAAAATTTAACTCTATTGCACTAATTTTGAAACTATAGACAAATTGGAAACATGGAATGTCAAACTAAAAATAGAGTGTTTCATATTTTGTACTCACCTAGTTCCAAGCTTCCACCCCTGCAAGTGAACCAAAAACAAATCCTGGCACCTTGCCATTCCCAGAAAAGCCAGTGCATGGCACACTCTGGGTAAATTTTCTCTCTTATTCTGTAGAATCACACCAGATGGCATCAGTTCTGCATCTACAGCTGTGCCCTAAAATTGAAGTTCAGACATAGGAATCTACTTTATTAGACATTTTAGATTTTGCAGGTGTGAGTATGATGTCATTCTCATTCAACTTAAAATGGTTGTCTTGCCAAGTAGAACTGTAGATCCATTGCACTTATAAGTTTGGAAATTAGTGCAACAACCAAGATTGTCCTGATAAGATCTGAAGTCATTTTGAACAGCTGAAATTTAGAAACAATGATGAAATAATAGCATTTGAAGTAGAATACGAATATTACATAATAGAATTATGGCTCATTTCCTTATAATGTAAGAAATTCAGGTCAGCTTCTAACATTGCTGAAGAATCACTAAAAACTTTTTTATTGAAAATAAAACATAGGAATCTTCTATAATCAAGTTACACTTATATAATAAGCAGTTATTTTAAATGTTCTTGACTTTTCAAGTGCTTTAATGTCTAGCTCACAGTTATACAGTCTTTAAAAACAGACATGGCACATAGTGATTGTCAGAACAGGGGGTAGTCAGGGGATGGAGTAGCCAACATGTAGAAGCCTGGAACCTAGACCATTGTGGGTGTCAGAGTATTCTATCTAAGCCAAGAAGTCATAAAGGTAGCCAAAAATGTGAGTTTGAAAGTAGTTCTAATTTGGGAGATTGGTCTATGTCAGATCTTGGGGAAATGATGATTGAATAAATAAATAGCAAAAGATGGCTCATCTACAGGTGTCAAAGTTTCAAAAGCTTTGAAACTCTTTTTCAAAAGAGTCTCCGACAAAGCAAGGGCAGGACAGCAGATCTAACAGCAAATGTGAGTTACCTTAATTCCCAGAGCTTAGAGTCAAGTTCCAAGCAGAGGTTGAGTAATAGGAATAAATATTTATTGTGGGCTAGATAAATGGGAACTTAGTCATTAATGAATTTGATTACAAGGAGGTTATAAAATGGCATTGGACACAAGTTAGAAAGGCACCCCTCCTTTCTTAGGAACCTAAGTCAGTAGAACCAGCTGAGAGACTGGACTAATACTGAGATGGCAGCAAACTACTCACCCTGACTTCTCGATAGTCTCCTGTCTAGGAAGAATCATGGGCAGGTTAAACTTCTGGATACCAGTGGTGCTGCTAGGAAGATTAAAGGATTGCAAACTCAAGAAGCCAAGCATGTGGTTAAGATAATTTGCATTCTGGTTATTCTAAAGTGTGAAATGATTGTTTTCAATCCTTACAAACAACTATAATTGCTAATTAATTACTCCCACGCTCATCTTCAATGTCCATATTAACCATGCAACCCTTTAACTAAATGCCCCTACAGAGATACCAACCAATTAGAGAACTATTGTTCAAAGCACAATACAGAATCACTGCAGTTGATTTGGGGAATTCAAGCTGGGAATTCAAATCAAGTTTTACCATAACTCTGAAAAAGAGGTGAGAGTTTGTTCATACTATAATAATTAAAGTAAACCACTTATTTCATTAAGAACAGGTCTATTTGGGGAAAGTGAAATAGAAAATGTGGGAAATTAATGATGTCTTGGGCCAAAATTATTCACCTGAGACTGTTTTTCCCTTGAAGCATTAAAACAATTGTCTTACACTTCACTTTTATATTACCAACATAGGGAAACTTTACTATTTCATGTTTTTTAGCCTCTCTCCATGGTCTTTCTTTGTGTCTAAAATTAGTGTTTTCAATACTACAATTATGACTTAGCTTATCCCACACTAACACGACTAAGCCTAAATCTTCCCTTACTGAAGACCATGTATATCTGCAACACATATTTCACCCCAAGAATCCTTGCACTGTGTTTCAAAAGAGCAGAATGATTATTAAAATTGCAAACACTCCTGACATCTCATTTAAATTTCCATAGTCCTCTACTGAGACACTGATTCTTGCAATGAGTTAGGAGTCAGTTTGGCTTTGTGGTCCTGGTAGAAGCTCACCAGTTTTGAGTGGGAGAGAGTCCCTTCATTTCTTGTACCCATTTCCCCCATCCTGAACCTACACTTTTTTAGGCCCAGGATCTTTAGAAGTTTAGTCTTAACTAAGGCCAACATGAAACCATGTGTCATTCCCAACTTACCATGTGCAGAAAGCTTCCCTCTCCTATTGTTCCAGCCTTCTCTTCGCAGGCCCAAACTGTCATTGCAGCTGTGGTCCTCTATGCACCAGTCAAGGGCAGAGGCTCTAGGCTCTAGAAAGAGAGACAACATAAATATAGGGAAACGCTTCTGAAGAACGAAGTTATTTCCCAAATTAACATTACCGAGAGAGTACTTAGGGCATACTGGTACTCGAGTTTACTCCTGCCTGCCCATCTTTTACAAAAGCTCTAGTAATTTAACCTGAAACCACAGACCCGCTTCTTCGTCCTTTTCCCTGTTTCCCTACACTATGCATACAGTGCCTCTCTTAGCCGGCCCTCCATGCCATCACCCAAAAGTTCACACACCGGCTAACCCTAAGGTATCTGCCAAATAACTCTCACTGCAGCGTTCATCCTCCGCTGTCCCAGATTCAAAACCCACCCTGCACAGCAATTCGCAGGCACTACCCGTGGTTGGTGGCTAGAATATGAGTAAGGATCACCAGGAGGAAGGGATTCCTCCCTCCAAACGGACCACTGAACCTTCTCTCCCCCGCCCCCAACCCCAGCACCACCAGATGAACTCCATTTACCATCTCCCAAAGAGCAAAAATATGTAAACTAATATTTAAAATACTTCAAGTGCGCCCTGTTTCCTCATGCCAGCCCTCCCAAATCTCACACACTCTTTCTCAAAAATGTGGATATTCAGGTTAACCTTCAATTTTGTTCGAAAGTGGCTGAACTGAATTCTCTGAATAATTTAGTTTTCCACTCCTTGGGTATAACTAAAATGCAGTTGAACTGAGAAGAGCTTGCAGATGTCCAAACTCATTCCGGCTCCAAAGAGCGAATTCTCTTTTCGCCATTTCTCCCAGCCCTGGAACAGCTGGGGGTCCCTTCCGAAGATCTCAGCCCAGAAATACATACATCCACCGCCCCTGCCACCCGAACGCGCTGGCAGACCCCGGCCTCCCACAGGAGCGGAGACTCGGGTCCCCGCGCCTCACGCCGGAACAGACCAGTCAGAGCCGCCGAGACCCGCACCTGGAAGCTGGGAGGCAGCGAGGACGGAGAATCCAGGCGGAGACCCAGCCCAGCGCCCGCGCAGCTCGGTGCCCTCCCGCCGGTGCCCGCACTCGGGTCACACCGCTTGCTCCCGAGAGAAGCCCCAAGGCTCGCGGTGCACCGAGAGGCGCCCGGGCTGGAGCGCCCCGGCAGTGTTGGCCACGGAGTTCTTAAGCTGCTTGATGACCACGAAGAGCAGGAGGAAAAGTAAGAAGAGCAGGAAGAAGAAGAGCGCCAGGTAGAGCAGCAAGTTGAGTTCCCACTCCATGCTGGAGACGCCGGCGCTCGCTGGCGGTGCGCGCTCCGCGCGGGCTGCAACTGGAGGGCGAGCGCGCCGCCCGCACACCCACCTCCCCGCACTCCCGCCCCGCGCGAGGGCGCCCCGCTTTGGGCGCCGACTCCGGGGTCCGTGTTCGGCCTCCCCCGCCTCCGAGGAAACGCGCCAAGGAGCCGAGGAAATCCGGCGCCGACTCTCCCAGCTGGCACCAGAGCCTTCCGCTTCGCCGAGATCCTCTCCCGTGCTCTTGAGGACGCGAGCGACTTCCCTAGGAGCGAACTTCCGCGGGCAGGGACGCCGGGAGAAGAGGTAACAACAGCTCAGTCTCCCAGAGGAGATCGGGACTGGTGTTTTGTAAATGATTTAAAAGTTCCACCACCAACATCCAGCAGGGTCCCTAGCCCAGTCGCTTCCCAAATTATTTCGTTATATCCCTCCGTTTCTGCTTTCCGAAACGGCAGGGGATGCGGTGGCCCAGAGACCCAAAAGATTGAAAGGTGACAGTGAAGATAGGGTCTGAAAGGCTATGAGATGATTTCGTGCTATGAGATGCCTGAGTGAATTCCACTTCGAGCTGTCTTGCTCTTCAGAGTAGCAGAAGCATTCAGTGTTGAGTGTACTTTTCTATGGACAACAGGTCATTTGGGAACGCATTAAGAATAAAATGTATTTCAGAAGTTATATAGTACAAAGCTTTCAAATATTGGCCTCGAATTCAATTTCGTTGGTGAAAAGAGGAAAACAAATTTACTCAAAGTGTTTCTTGAGTCCCTCATGCCTTTCTCTCTCTGGTTGACGTGACCCATAACCCATATCGTTCAGCTTTGAAAGCAATTCAGTGTATCTATTACTGCTTAACAAATTACCCCCAAATTTAGTGGCTTCAAACAACATAAACATTGATCATCTCTCACAGTTTCTGTGGGTCTGAAATGTGGGACCACTGGCTGCGTGATTCATATGCGGCTCCGTTCAGGTGTCAGCCAGGTCTGCCCTCAGCTGACGGCTTGTCTGGAGGTGGAAGATCCACTTCCAGAGTGGCTCACTCACTGGCTGCCAGGTAGGGCTGGTTGTTGGTGGGAGGCCTCAGTTCCCTTCCATGGGTGTTTCCAACACAGCCGCCAGCTTCCCCTCAGAACAAGTGATAAAGGAAAACAAAGCAGAGGCTGCAGTGCTCTTTACTACTAGCTTCAGAAGTCACATGCCATCACTTCTGCTTTATCCTCCTGGTCACACAGGTCAGCCCTATTCAGTGTAGGAGTCCAAGAGCATGAACGCCAAGGAGTAAGGATCACTGGAGCCCATCTCGGAGTCAGCTCTGACAGCTGCTAATACAGCCAGTTACCATTGCCCATTTGTGGGCCCAACTTAACTTTATTCTTTATATATGAAGATACGGAACTGCCTCCTAGACTGAATTCTGGGGAGGAGGCCTTACAGCACCCCAGATTGTAATAAGTGGCTGCTCCAGGGATGACAGGGGTTCAAAGAGACAGGCTGGTATGAAAACCGTCTGTGAACTGGAAGTGTCATGGACCTGATTCTAGTGTCAGCTCCACCTGTCAGGGGTCACTTTTGCTGGGTGATTCTCAGTCCCCTCATCTGTAACATGCCTTGCTTCTCTTTCCCTTGAATTTGTTATGAGGCTCAAAAATGAGTAAATGTTAAATAAAAACGTGTTTTGCTATATAAATGTCAGATACTGTTGTTACTTTATTACCAAGGGTCCCCAGTGTTACAAGCTACTGTAGGAAATTTCCAGGGCCTGGGCCTCTCCATCCAAACATCTTCCTGCATAAGCATAAATAATCTTTCTTTCATTTTCTCTTTGTCTCTCTCTCAACAACATTATATTGATCCACTTCGTAGGCAGTGGTAGGCTGGAGCTGGCTCGTAATGACTCACAGGAGCTGATTGTTCAATTTTGTAAACCAATTGTTAAATTCCAGCTACTATTAAAAATTAACTTATAGAAACTACATTTCTGTTAACAACAAAGGTAATTAATACCGTTTAAATTGCCATTAAAAGCAAAAACTGTGATTGCATTTGCACCAGCCTCAGTACTACATTTCACTATTGTCTGTTCATTTGAGGTTATTTACATCTGTTGTAGCTGTGTGGTAAAGATGCTGCATGGCGGTATGTTACTGTGTATCTCTTCCCAGCTGTGTTAAGTGCTGTCATGTTGGCAGCTTGAAATTAGCCATGATGAGTGGGTTCTCCCTGAGAAAATGGACAAATGCTACAAATCAGGACCAGGGAGGCAGTTGTTAGATTAACCAGCACAACACTGCTCATGGGGCTATTGAGAGAAATTTGAAGCCTTATACAAATTTAGCAAAGATTTGTGATTTTTTTTTTTGACTGCCCAGAATCCACACACCTCCACTCTAAGCACCACATGTTCCTACGGATGGAATTCTCCATTTTATGTAATCTTGGCAAGAAGACAGATCCCAGTGCCTACTTTCCCTTGCCACCTCCTGTTATGGAAACCAAGGGGATCAGATATATCTTTTACCCACTCCTGATACAGTGTAGGGAGGAGGGCAGGAAGAACTATGCCTGAAACTTAGCCAAATACCCTTGCCTCCAGGACTCTGAATCTTGCGAGCTGTCGGAACAGGAGGAATGTTTGGAAGTCAGATGCATCCCAGTTGCACGGGCACTCTGAGCGCCAGAACAGTCCCAAGAGTGACCTAGGCGCGCCTTCTGCTGCCTGCTGCCACAGCATCCTCAACTCCCAGCCCCGGGTGGGCACTCCTGCTTTCTTTCCACTCTGTAGCCTTCCACTGGCTTTCCAGGAAATCTTACTGCTGTGAGGCAGAGTGGTTAGCGCCAGTTTGCAAGGGAGAATGCTGACTAATTAAGAAAGCATTGGTTAAGTATTTTGCACATGTTAAGCACTCTTAATTAACAAGTTGTTTGGTAGGAAAGGCATATGATTTGGCACATTGCCATCCAGATATCCAAGCTATCAAAGGATGAAAATTGCAGTATGGAGAGGTTAAGTGACCTGCTGAAGACCACACAGCTGGCACTGGCAAGTGGCAGGAGAGGGATGTAAACCCAGGAAGTTTGGCCCCAGAGCCTGCACTCCCAACCCTCATGATTGTACTGCCTCACAGGGAAAAGTATTCTTCCTTTTTTTTTTTTTTTGGCAGAGTCTCGCTCTATCACGCAGGCTGGAGGGCAGTGGTATGATCTCAGCTCACTACAGCCTCGACTTCTTGGGTTCAGGCAATTCTCCCACCTCAGCCTCCTGAGTAGCAGGGATTACAGGTGCATATCACCATACCCAGCTATTTTTTGTATTTTTAGTAGAGATGAGGTTTCACCTTGTTGGCCAGGCTGGTCTCAAACTCCTGACCTCAGGTGATCCACCCACCTCAGCCTCCCAAAGTGCAGGGATTACAGGTGTGAGCCACTGCGCCCTGCTGGGGAAAATATACTTTTATGTGCATGACCATCAAATTAATCACCATATTTTTTTCTTTTGAGCGTCAGACTAAAAAGAAACACATTTCAAAAGACATATGCCTTTTGCATCTCAGCTCCTACTTTTGAAATCTTGAAGGTCAGAACTTCAAATGAGCCAGTGTTTGTCTGCAGAATGCTGGGGGAAAAGGCCAAGGGATGAAGGTTTTATGTTGTGAAGCTCAAACCCATGTCAGCCTTTCTAACCATAACTATTTAGATTATCCATTTATCTGACCAGCTTAAATGGATTTATAAGTATTAATTAATAAATTCTTATATTCACTCTCCATATAATTTGTACTTAAAATAATATTGCTGCCATGGAAAATAACATATTACATAGTTAGTAGATGCTCCCAATGCTTTTCAGCCTCTGGTCATATTTATGTACCTCACGAGGCTCTGGACTTCAGTCGATATTGTATAAATGACTCCATATGAATAAAGCAGAATCTTTCTCTTCCTAAAGATGCATGTTAGTGGAAATTCATAGAAAGAAAATCCAAGCATTTTAAAAAGCAGAAAGGATACTCATTATAGATAAGAGCATAGCTGCTTCCAGCAACTAAAAGATGCACAAATGGGTAGGTGGAGGGAGCTGTGTCACTACAATCTCATACCACTGCCCACAGTGTGGACCCCACACATGCTCCCACATACAGCATGCCTCATCCCCCACTCAGAATTAGACTTCATGCATGTTTCATCTTCCTAGTCTCCTTTCCGTGGGTCTCAAAACAACTAGATATTGCCCCAGGGCTGCCCAAGGTCTTGGCCTAAGGACCTCTATGGCATGTGGCAAGATGAGGGTTCCCCTTCCCGTTTCCTGCCTTGCTCCTCCTCGCTGTTGCCACTTACAGGAAGCAGGTCTTTGATCATAAACATCAGAGGTATTTATGAGAAACGATTAATACCAAGAACAGAAGGGTTTATGTGTCTTGCAAATGTGTTTTTCTAAATCGTCTAAACTCCTAAGAAGACACCCAGAAAGGGCTGTAAAAATCTACTGACACAATCCTACCTGGACCTGCCTGTTGTGGGCGCCTGGAGGATGGAAGCAGCTCCCCCAGAAGGGCAGGAGAAGAGAGTGGGACACAAGAGAAAAAGATTTCCAGACACCTTTCTAAGGTTGACTCAACTTTGAACCCCTCCAGAAAACAAAGAAATGTTTTGTAACATGCTCTGGACTTAAAATGTGTTGTTAACCTGACCAGTAAGACAGGTTCTTAAGTAACAGCACACCTTCCCAGGTGTTACAGGCCATAAAAATTGAGTGATCCACAGATGATTTTTGCTTAGATGGGATCTCCTTAAAGCATGTGCTGAAGATGAGGTCCATACTCCAGGGAAACTTCCAGGCCCTAGGACACTGTCCTGGCTAGTTAGGGCCTGAATCAGCCCCAGTGATCTTGGTAACTCCAATGGCCCAGAAATATCCAGCCATACTATCCATGCCTCTGTGGCACTCCACCTCCCTTGCTTCTGCCCCATACACAAAAATGCAATCGTGTTCATTTCTGTGAAGGAGATAGATACAAACTGGGCCTCCTTGAAATTGCTCCTTGTTTACACTCTTAATCACCCCTACAACTCTCTAGATCAGAATTAGAAAGGCTAAGAGAATGTTCACTGCTGTAGGAGAACAGAAAAGTGAATTGTACCTGAGGGAGTGGTGTGAAGCTAATCACACCTTTACTGTAACACCCCATGATAGGATTTACTCTTTACACCTTGACCTCTTCCCAGATCCTATCCTCAAATGAATGACTTCAGTAGTTATGCACTGCATATAAAATGAGATGCTCTTCAGGAAATAAGTAAAATTTATATGATAAGCTATTTAAATTTCATGTAGTCATTTAGGAATTCCAGTGAGAAGGAAGTAAGGAAGAGTGGGAGGAAGGGAGGGAGGGAGGAAAGACAAAGAAAAGAAATCTAATGAAGAAATTTATTTGAGGGGTATGTGGGAAATTGTTCTATGTGAGTATCCCTTGAAATCCAGAATTCACCGCTAAGAATAGTTCTATGAAAAATACTCTGGATTCTGCCCTTGATTTAGAATGTCTTTAAACACAACAGGAGATACACTAAGTCTATTCAATATTGAAAAAGAAAAATATTAAGTGACAGATTGTAATTGCAGCCAAATGCTCTGTCTTCAATTTGAATTCTGCAGTAAATTATCAGGAACATTGAAAAAAGTCGATGTGACTGTGGCCGACCCTGGACTTGATCAATACTATGTCATGTAGCAAAATAAAGACTCTGAGCATTATCGAGCAATGTATCTTTTGTTCAGCACAACTTTAATGGCAATGAAGAAACTGTTGCTGATGATGACAGGTCTGCAAACTCCTGCATGAGTTGATGATGACCAAGAGCAATGAGCTTGCACACACACACAACACAAAAGTTGGACAGTCCTGAGGGGGAAAAGAATCAATAAAAGTAGATTTTGTCTGTAACCCTTACATCCTTAGTGAAACACCAGCTTGTGAGATTTAACCACCTCAACACCTAGGGCTTGTGCTCCCAGCCCTGGTGACCCAAGCTGCCTTCCAGACATGTGCAGGTAGACACTGTTTCACAGACTGGTAGCAAACACACTTGGGTCCCAGTCCCAGCCTTAGATACCTTGTACTACACCATATATTGTTGTGCTGCAAGTGGCAAGAAGATATTTTGAAACCTATGGACTTGGACATGTATT
Source organism: Sapajus apella (assembly GCF_009761245.1). Taxonomy (NCBI): domain Eukaryota; kingdom Metazoa; phylum Chordata; class Mammalia; order Primates; family Cebidae; genus Sapajus; species Sapajus apella. Next base: position 17,299,684 of record NW_022436967.1, on the reverse strand, counting down.
CTGACTTCGTCTCTTGCTCTCTGAGTGACATTGGATATCTTTGGTTGCCTATCAAGTGCCTCATCCCTCTTTCTTCTTTATTAATAGAATCCTGACTTTATTTAGGTATCTACCTCTTCCCCATGCATCCCATGTGACTTAAAGGAAACTGTCCCAGGGAAGTGGGTCCAGAATGGTCTAAAATTCATTCAGAGAATATGAAAACTATTTTTGTACAGAAGGGCACACATGATGTAAATTGATCTTATCTAATTGAAGTATTTCAGTCGGTGTCCAACAAAGAAAATAAAACCACGATAAGTATCTAAAGTAGGGGAATTTAATACTGGTTAAAGTAGCAAAATTAGTTACAAGGCTGTTGAATGGTAGGAGGAGTAAAAAGGAGACAGTAAGTTTACCACAAGATTGTAGCTGTCCTGGACTAGAGGAGCAAAGAGGAAAATGGGATTACACAGAGTCCATGATCACTGTGTCGAGAAAGCCCCTGCAGTGTCCATGGCTGCCACTGCCAGTGGAGAAAAGTCAAATCTCCCAGCTAGATCCAAGGACTGGGCTCACCAGCTACCTCCCAAGACACTGCTAGAAGCCAGGAAACAAAGATATCTTCTCCCTTCCTCTCATCTTCCAACCTCCTGGCAGTGCCTCCCATTATGACATTATCTAATAGGAATCTGGGTAGCAAGGGAGCCTAGGCATTCAGCAAGATGGTCGAGAGGAGACAAGGGCAAGAACGAAGCTGAAATACAACAGGCACTACCCAGCACAGGAAGTACACATGATCCACACACTGGGGAGAGGGTTCTCTCTCATGCATGTCAAAGATAAATAAATAAGAATGGCAGCCCAGTTTCTGGTGGCACCCACCTTATGTCCGTGGGGAGAACCAGCCACAGGATGCAGCTGACTTGAGAAATGGCACAGCAGAGAGAACCTGCTTCCCTGATGGCACTAATGGGCCAGTAAATCCATCATCTTGAAGGCTTGCCTCCCTCTGGTCATTCTATTTTGTACAAAAACACATTTCAGACCGGGCGCGGTGGCTCACACCTGTAACCCCAGCACTTTGGGAGGCCGAGGCGGGTGGATCACGAGGTCAAGAGATCGAGACCATCCTGGTCAACATGGTGAAACCCCATCTCTACTAAAAATACAAAAAATTAGCTGGGCATGGTGGCGCGTGCCTGTAATCCCAGTTACTCAGGAGGCTGAGGCAGGAGAATTGCCTGAACCCAGGAGGCGGAGGTTGCGGTGAGCCGAGATGGCGCCATTGCACTCCAGCCTGGGTAACAAGAGCGAAACTCAGTCTCAAAAAAAAAACACATTTCATTGTTGTTTAAGCTGGCTTGAGTTTATTATGAACTGCTAGAGGTACCCTAAGCTACATTCAAAAACCTCAGTTTCCTTATCTGTCAAATGAGGTTAATAGCATAATAATGACATTTGCTTGAATAACGGTGTAACTGTTAAATGGAATAATGCATGTAAAGCACGTGGCATTTAGTAGGCACCTAACAAATGGTGGTTTGTATTATTATTATTACTATCATTGTTAATGGAGGTAACAATATTTCTAACTGTGTTGCCATGTAAATATAGCCTAATAATAAATGTGGTCAGCCACAGACTGCCAGCCCTCCATCCTTGCCACATACAACTTGCCATGCTGAGGCCTACGCACCGCCATCCACCACACAGCCTCCATCTCCCTTTGGTCTTCCTTGTAAGAACACTGGAACCACCACCAAGACCTGGAGACTGGATCAATCTGGAGCTCTTCAACTCCCAGGGCTCTACTTTCCATACCTCACTATGGAAGTGGTAGGATGATGTGGAATGAAACCATGGTGAGAAACTGGTAAAACAGTAGAGCCAGTAAGGCGGCCTAATCTTCAGATCATCAGGAAACCAGACCATGAGAATTAGGAGAGTAAGCTGAGTACAAAGGAATACATGTTTTAAAGAGTGTTGAGTCTTTACTGAAATTATCTAAATGGGCCACTGAAATTACCCAAATTACAAAACAACCCTGGGTTGTGTGACTTTCTTGCGAATCATTACCTGAATAAGCAGGTGTGTGCAGCTTGCACGAAGTGGCAGCCATGGAATCTGGAATGTGGAACATCTCTTTGACAAGACCATCCTAGGCTTGAGGCTGGCAACTCATGTCCACGGGGTTAACTTTCCATGGTCATCAATATACTACACACATCTTTGGGTTATCTTCACTCTTCCCATAGACTGTACCAAACCATCTACCTGTTTTCCCCTTCAATATTTGTATCATTCTTTTCAACAAAGTAAGTTGCTAGCAGAAAAAAAAAGGAGGAAATGAAACCCTAGCCCCAAACTCCTTGAGGGGATGGATTTGAGGTTTCCTCCTGTCTCCACCTTGGACCAGCCCAATGATTAAACCTCGTTTGACCAAGAGTGGTGGCTCATGCCTGTAATCCCAGCACATAGGGAGGCTGAGGCAGGTGGATCCCTTGAGATCAGGAGTTCAAGCCCAGCCTGGCCAACATGGTGAAACCCTGTCTCTACTAAAAATACAAAAAATTAGCCAGGCATGGTGGCGCATGCCTATAATCCCATTTACTTGGAGGCTGAGGCATGAGAATTACTTGAACCCAGGAGGTGGAGGCTGCAGTAAACTGAAATTACGTCACTGCATTCCAACCTGGGTGACAGAGGAAGACTTCATTTCCAAAAAAAAAAAAAAAGCACGAAGGAAGGAAGTTAATTTCCAAATGATTCTGATAATCAACCAATGTGGGAATCACTATTCTAGTTCAGCTTCTTTATACTGCAGATAAAGACCAATTAAAATTTTTCCACCAAAAATAATATTATTTTTTAAATTTAATGTAAATAATGTGTCTGTCTTCCCAAAGTACCTGGAAGTTCTGCAAATGAATCACTCACTTGAAAGGTTTTGAATATGAAGCTAACCTTCTCCTGTCTGTGTTAGATCCTTTCCATGTGCCTTTCCGGTCCACTCTCCACCCTGCTGTGTGTCCCATTAGCTCATGTTGATCACCCCTTGCCCTATATCTTCTGTTAGGCGTTCTCCAAGGGAGGCACCACTGGAGGATGGACACAGAGAGAGGTTGTGGTATTTATTCCCTGGCCCCTCCCTGCTAGGCTGGAGGTTAATCATAGCTGACTCCCTCCACTAGAATCGTCAGTACCCAGTAGCTGCTGATCTCACCAGGTTTCAGGACCCCCCTTTTCCCTTTGCCTCTTTGAGATTATGGATGGTAACAATTTGCCACTGTTGCTGTCATCCCTTCATTACCAACTGCTATGGACTAATTGTTTACTATAGTCTGAATGTGTCTCCTCCAAAATTCAAATATTGACAATGTGAGAGTATTAAGGGGTGAAGGCTTTAAGAAGTGATTAAGTCATGAAGCCTCGTCCCCCATGAATGGAATTAAGGCTCTTACAAAAGAGGCTTCTTGCAGCATTCATTTGGCTAGCGTGCCCTTCCACCTTCCATCCTGTGAGGGCACTGTGTGCCTCCCGATAGTGGGATGTAGCCCTCACCAGGCAACCAAACCTGCAGCACCTTGATCTTGGACTTTCCAGCCTCCAAGTGGGAAATAAATTTATCTTCTTTATAAATTATCCAGTCTCAGATATGTTGTTCTAGCAGCACAAAACAAACTAAGATAATATTTGTGTCCCCCTGCCCCAATTCATGTTAAATTCTAATCCTGGATGCATAGGAGGTGGAACTTTGATACGTGATTAGGTCATGAGGGCAGCACCCTCCTGATTGGGATGAGTGTTCTTAAAAAGAGTACAGAGAGAGCTCCCTCACTCCTTCTGACATGTGCGGACACAGTAAGACCGCCATCTAGGAACCAGGAAGTGGGCTCTCACTAGACATGTAATCTGAGGGAACCTTGACCTTGTACTCCCCAGCCTCCAGGACTGGGAGAAGTAAGTTCTTGTTTAAGAACTTAGTCTTAAGAACTTTGCCACCCAGTCTATCCAACTTTTGGTACAGCGGCCCAAACAGAGTGAGACACCATCTCTTTGATCATCCCTTTAGAGGATGCCTGTCTCTTGGCAGGCCCCTGAGTGATACTCCACCCAGGTATTTCTCTTCTGCCTCTGCATCCCTTGAGGGATGACATTCTAGATGGTTCCACTGTGGATTAGCTATGTGTCTTCAGAAAAATTGTTTGACCTTTCTGACACTAAAGTTCATCAATAGCAAAAATAAAACACTGCAGGATTGTTTTAAGAATCAAATGAGATACTTATGTGAAAGCATTTTATAATGATAATCTACTACATTAGAGGTAAAACAAATGACTGATGTTTGTTTTTAATTTTATTAATTTTTACATATAGAAGTACATTGTTGAAACTTTCCCTATTTCAAAAAATATCAATATATCAGGGGACTGAAAAAGAAGCTATTTTATGTACAAATGCCTGTGCAGTAAACTGACGAACTAATATTGATTCCATCCCTACTGTCTGGTAAAACAATCTCACAGCTTTTTCTGTGGAAATTGTGAATCTGCTTGTGTGATGACCTTGATAGAGGGAGTGTTTACATCATCCAGGTACTCTCCTGAAATATTTGGAAACATTATAATCCTTTTGATTTGCATCTAGATAAATGTTTCTTGTAGATAGCATTTTTTTTCTTTTTTCTTTCTGAACATGATAAAATACATTTAACCTAAAATTTGCCTTCCTACTTCCTTTTAAGTCTATAGACAGTGGTATTACATATAATCTCATTATCATGCAACCATCACCACCATCCATATCCAGAATTTTTTCATCTTGCAAAACTGACTCAATACCCATGAAACAACTGCCCATTTCCTCCTTCCTCCAGCCCCTGGCAACAGCCATTCTACTTTTTGTCTTTATGAATTTTACTACTCTAGGTACCTCATGTAAGTGGAATCAGTTTTTTTCTTTTCTGTGACTGGCTTATTTCACTTAGCATAATGTCCTCAAGGTTCATTCATGTTGTAGCATATGTCTAAATCTCTTTCCTTTTTAAGGCTGAATAATATTCTGTGATGGTTAATTTTATGTGTCAATTGGACTAGGCCATGGGATGCCCAGACATTTAGTCAAACATTATTCCAGGTGTGTTGGTGAGAGTGTTTCAGGAGGACATTCACATTCTCCTATTGATTTTGTTTCTCTAGAGAGCCCTGACTAATACATATTCCATTATATGCATATATCGCTCCTGTAGATGTATTTTATTTTGATTAAAACTGTAGTTTCGCCATATGATCTAAAACATTAATCTGTTTTAGTCATAAGTTATAGGAAAGCATACACATATCCTACTGGACTATTTCCTGTAGAGTTTAAGTATGCTTAACATAAAAAGCCACAATGCTGTTTTGCATATATGAATAATATTTCTACTTGGTTTTCTATATTTAGAGAGGCCAGTTCTGCAGTGGCTAAAGTATAGGCTTGGTATGATTGCCTTTGTAATATGTCATGTTAGAAGGCCCATCGTCAGGAATACCAATTGTAATTTATAGCAGAAATGCTTGGTGAGAGATTCTAAGGCCTCTAGTTGAAGATATATCTGGAAATTCATTTTGTTATCCCCATAATAACCCAGCTATCAAATGACTGCCTACCCAAGCCTCCCTCTGGCTTTTGTATCAGCCATCTGGAAGCCACTGTGAATCTATCCAAGAAAACTTCTAACCCTCCCCTCTGAAATCCTTCCCGACTAGAAGCTGCTGGCTTGGAGAGAGAGATCTTTTTATCACTTTATGCTTATATGCTTTGTTGTAGCTTAGTGGCTCTGAACACCTAAACACCAAGACGATCAGCATCATAGAGATGGCCAACTTGAAAGCATTTTTTTTCAACAATTCAAAAGCTATGTTTATAAACTCAGCAACAGGAAATTGTCTTATCTTTTATATATATATAACCTGTGAATTATTATAAAAAGAATATGTTCTGGGTGTTTGTGAAACTCACGTTATTTGAACACTAATACTGTGTTGAGGCTTTCTTCTGCTCCATCACAGATAGTGTTGGTTGAACTAAGTGATGCTATTATAGTCATTACTCAACAATGAAAAAGAGGCCTTGTGACATCTGAAGAAAATGCATATTCCTTGTCACTGATACACATCTGGCTCTTGTGTGTGGCCCCTCATAATCATGACCTCTTCAGGCTCTGTATGGCTGAGCCAGTGGGTTATGATTTTCACTATACATCACCAAGAATTACGTTTCTCCACCCACCCCAGCTGTGGTTGAACTGTTTCTCACCTCCAGGAAGAAATGAACACACAACTCATTATAAAAGCTCAGCACCTGCTACTTACATATTTTTCACATTTAATGTTTTCGTCTATCTGTGGATCTTGTCAGATGAAAAAGTACTTTGCAAGAGGAAAACAGCTATATATCAGTTTCACCGTTTTGCTGATGCCTTATATTTGCTGGTATGACTTTTCCTCCTTCTCCAAATTTCTTCAGATTGTCTGGTTTGTGGAAAGATTATTAGTTGAAAGCCTCAGAGGCCTGGATTCTCACCATCCCCTGCCAGCATAAGCCATACAACATTGCACATCTCTTTAACTTCTCTGAGCTTCTGTTCTTCAAATTGGGGGATTAAACATAATTATCTCCATATCCCTTCTAGTTCCAAAATTCAAGTGGCTTATCAGTTTTACTGCCAAAACCAGGGATGGTGGAAGACAGAGATTATCGGAGTGAGTTGCTGCCAGCTGCCAGGATGGCAGAGTAGGCGGGGGACCCAGAGCGCCTTCTTTCAGGGTAGTCATTGGCTCCAGAAAGGGCCTCTGACACATTTGCAGAAGAGGTTCCTTCACCACCATGGCTCACTGCTCCTTCTAGCCACGACATCATTCCTTTTTTAAATACATTAAGTAAGTGGGCTTATTCACACGTCACATACGTATTAGCCACCTTTTCACTGTGTGCAAACCACAAAGCAGGACTCAGCACAACATATTGTTTCCCTCCAGGAGAAAAATCACTGCACAAAGCTCAACTGAACAATGTAGAGAGCACCGGGAATTGCCTCCTTTTAATAACCTTTCTTTCCCAGCAAAGTTGCCACTTCTCCCTCCTTTCCTTTCTTTGTTATGCAGGAAACCTGGGTGCCAACCTGAGCTAACTTCTACCTGTAGGTTTATCAAATTGCCTTCTAAGTAAAATTGTCTCTGCTCCCAAGGAATTCTCCTACTAGCTGAGAAGAAGATATTTTTCCCCTGAGTATTACATATACCTCTTCAACTTCTCTGATCCAGCCCAAACCATTTCCAATTAGAAAAGGATGTGAAAGAAAGAAAGCTATGTTGATAAGACCTCCCAGATTCAGTCTCTTTCAGGTTATCTATTCAAATAAATAAAAATTAATTTGTACAGGCTGACGAATGAAACTGTCACCATCTCTACCATTCTAAGAAAAAGGCTTCTCTTAGACTTGATTTAATTTTGAACAAAAATTGGTCTTATCTTACAAATTCCTTTTTAAATACTAAAGAGCATTAGGCCAGGCTTGGTGGCTCATGCCTGTAATCCCAGCACTTTGGGAGGCTAAGGTAGGCGGATCAGGAGGTCAGGAGTTTGAGACCAATCTGGCCAACATAGTGAAGCCAAGTCTCTACCAAAAATACAAAAAAATTAGTCAGGCATGGTGGTGGGCACCTGTAATCCCAGCTACTTGGGAGGCTGAGGCAGGACAATCTCTTGAACCTGGGAGGTGGAGGTTGCAGTGAGCTGAGATCATGCCATTGCACTCCAGCCCAGGTGACAGTGCGAGACTCTGTCTCAAAAAATAAGTAAATAAATACTAAAGAGTGCTAATAGAGCTTTTGTTATCAAGCGTCAATCCATTATTTTATATCTTCTTTAACATAATAATAATTATTTCACAACACTCTTTTTTTTTATTCTTGAGACCAAATTTCACTCTTGTTGCCCAGGCTGGAGTGCAGTATCGAGATCTCGGCTCACTGCAACCTCCATCTCCTGGGTTTAAGTGAGTCTCCTGCCTCGGCCTCCCAAGTAGCTGGGATTACAGGCACCTGCCACCACACTCAGCTAATTTTCGTATTTTTGATAGGGACGGGGTTTCACCATTTTGGCCAGGCTGGTCTCGAACTCCTGACCTCAGGTAATCTGCCCATCTTGGCCTCCCAAAGTGCTGGGATTACAGGCATTAGCCACGGCCCCTGGCCTCACTACAGTCTTATAAAGCTATTATATTTGCTATGCTATTTGATATTTATGCATTTCTATAGAGATTTGCAGATTTACTCTGCCAATGTAACATTTGCTCCCAGCTTCAACACAAGCAGAATGCTAATGCAAGGAATGACTATTTTGTCTACCGTCCTTTGATAAACTATTGATAGTAATAATTGTCAAATAATTCATACATAATAGCAATGTGTTTCTTGTCTATGAGCTATGATTTTTTTAATACTATAAAATTAAATTGTGACATAAGCTTTGTAGAGATGTCAAAATTATACTCTCCTAGTGAAATATATAAGGGATAAAATAATATGTCCTTTCACTGAACTATTAAATAAAGAGAGTCATCTTTTTCTAAAGGAAATATACAAATTGTTTAAATCTATCACTGCAGATTCAACTTTGTCAAAATTTAACAGTTATTAATCTGATATGTCTAGCCTTTTTAAAAGGTGCATTGTGAAAAACATTGTTTCATAGTCAAGTGTGGTGACTTAGTCCCTGGGCAAGCTGCCTATATTAATCAATCTTGGCTTTCCTCCTAACTAGTATGTGAGTTCAACTCTTGGTGACTCAGTTGCCTCATCTATAAAATAGAGGTAATAATATGAGAGCATCATTGGGTTGTTGTGAAGATTAAATCGTTTAATACATGTAAAATGCTTAGAATATTGTCAAGAACGTAATAAGCACTCAATAAAGGTTAACTATTATTCTTATTGTTAACATGTAACAAATCAGGATATTAACACACCAGTGTCAGTGCCAATCTATGAGCACTCTTGTGACCACAGAAACCAGCTGTATGCTTCATTGCCCTCCTCACTAATCACTTTCACCATTCTCCAGCTATTGTTTCTGCTGGTATGTGGTATGCTTATAGGGGTTTTTTTAGCTTTTTTTTTTTGAGACAAAAGTTTCACTCTTGTTGCCCAGGCTGGAGTGCAATGCCATGACCTTGGCTCACTGCAACTTCCACCTCCCAAGTTAAGGTGATTCATCTGCCTCAACTTCCCGAGTAGCTGGGATTACAGATGCCCAACACCACACCTGGCTAATTTTTGTATTTTTAGTAGAGACCGAGTTTCATCATGTTGGCCAGGCTGGTCTCAAACTCCTGACCTCAGGTGATTCGCCCACCTCAGCCTCCCAAAGTGCTGGGATTACAGGCGTGAGCTACCACACCTGGCCTAAACTTTTACATATACATCTATCTGTAAGGAAATATAGGCTATATATTTTTAGAGACAGGGTCTCTTTACATTGCCTAGGCTAGCCTTTAACTCCTGGGTTCAAGCAATTTTCCTGTCTCAGCCTCCTGAATAGCTGGGACTATAGGCATGCATCAGGGTCCACAGTTGTTTTTTATGTTTAAATTTTTCATGCATCCAGAATTTAATTTTTGATAAGATGTAGAGATCCATCTTTTTTTTTCCATTTGACTTCCCAGTTCTCCAATAATCACTTATTCAGTGAATAATCCATCTTTTCTGCCACATTTTCCTTGTTCGTTCACTCTCTACAACCTTAGACCAAAAGTCTTCAAACTAGGTTTCACATATACCTGAGAGTATATGAAGACTTTCTAAAGGGCACATGAAGGTCAGACACAATGGCTCGTGCCTGTAATCCCAGCACTTATGAAGGACAAGCTAGGAGGATTTCTTGAGCCCAGGAGTTCAAGAGCAGCCGGAGCAATACAGTGAGACCCCCTTTTCTCTACAAACAAATCAAAATAAATGAACGAATAAAGGTACATGAACATAGTTAATTTTATGACTATGTCCAGATACTCAACTTCCACACGCTTTTTGCTAAAATCATTTATCTAAGAAGATGTCTGTCACCAAGGGTACCCCTGCCTCTCTTTTTTCCTCTCTCTCACCTTATTTCTCAGAGCAGTTTTAGGTGCACAACAAAAATGAGCAGAAAGTACAGGGTTTTCTCATATACCGCCCCCTGTCTGCACACACAGCCTCTCTGTCAACAGGTCACTATCACTGTCCCCCACCAGAGCTGCACAATTGTCTCCACCAGTGAACCTGCATGGGTACATCATCACCCAGAGTTTGTAGTTCGCATCAGGGTTCATTCCTGGTGTTGTATACTCTATGGGTTTGGACAAGTGTATAATAACAAGTATCCATCATTACAGGGTCACACAGAATAGTTTCACCGCTCTAAAAATCCTCTGTGTTCCACCTATTCATTCCTGCCTCTCTCCTAATGTCTGACAACCAGTGATCTTTTCACTGTTTCAGTAGTTTTGCCTTTTCCAGGATGTCATATAATTGGCATTATACAGTATGCAGTCTTTTTAGATTGGCTTCTTTCACTTAGCAATAGGTCAAGGGTCTGTTTTCATAGTCTGCTTTCCAGATTTTTTTCCCACCTTAATAATCTCTTACTGACTCCTAACTTATCCTAACTCCTATCACACATTGCCAAATCAAGAGGAAATCCAGCAATTCCTTTGATCAAGGCACCATAATACATCCTCTCCTATCCCCCCATTAAGAGATAGGTTTCCAATCAATTTTACTTTTTAGATGACCAGAAACAAGCTCTTCCTCACTGCACAGCTTCAGCGGCTCTCTCCCTACTCCATCAGCTTCTGGTCAACGTCAGCCTCATTGAGCTCCAACTATTTTCTTTTTCTAAGACAGTCATCCCACCTCTAGGAAACCTCTAGGAAAGTGCTCCGTCTCCTCTCTGTGCCCCAGGTTTCTATAAGTAGGGCCCTGAGCCTACACAGCCCTCTTGATGGGATGATAGAAGAGATTCCATGTGCTTTGCTGCTGTCTCTTTGATATAAGAATTCCCAATAAATCTTGCTTACTGCTCCTTCTGTGTATCATACAGGGAGATTGTACCAACTAATAGTCATGTAAGAATGGTTTACCAAAATTTATAATGTATACTGTTTTAATCAAATGTATATTACTAGTATTTAGAATAACAAGTAAATCCAAAATAAATTGTTTTACACATAGGGTCACAAGACCCTTCATATATTTTTTATGAAGAATGGTAAAATTACCAATTGAAGATGTTCAATATAAATATATTACTTTAGGATAAACGTCTACAGGAGATATAGAACAGAAATGGAAATTGAAAGAGAAAAAGGACGATGTGAAGTTTCTGACTGTTGGAGAGGAGCTTGTTTATTAGTGTTTTAAATGGATGGTGGTCATGGGTTCCAAATTACTATGGTATTTGTATTTCCACTGGAGAGTGATAGAAATGCTTCATTTTAAACTATAAATATTTGCAATGTGCCATAAACAACATCTTTTGTTACTGTTTAAATTTATGATGAAATATTTTCAATGTCAATTTTAAATATTTGAGAGGGTATCCCATTTTTCAGGAAGCTTTTGGAGGGACTGATTTTTAAAGAATCCTAAAACATATCCTAGGCTGCATTGTTTCCTAGATTCCAATCCCAGTACTTTGACAGGGCAAGAGAGGAGGATTGTTTGAGGTCAAGAGTTAGAGACAAACCTAGGCAACATAATGAGATCTCATTTCTATCAGAAAAAAAAAAAAAAAAAAAAAAAAACTTAGCTGAGTGTGGTAATGTGCCTATAGTCTCAGCTACTCAGGAGGCTAAGATGAGAGGATCACTTAAGCCCAGGAGTTCGAGGCTGCATTGAGCTATGAGCATACCACCGCACTCCAAGCTGGGCAACAAAGTGAGATCCTGTTTCTAAAAATAAATAAATAATAATAATAACACTTATTTGTAGTCCAATTAACAGGGCACTTTTACATACATTATCTAATTTGATCCCAACTACAATCTTCAATTCAGAACAAAGTGTTTTCTGCAAAGTACACAAATTCAATTCCAACTATGTGAAGAGACATGGGTAGAACTTCCTGAATTGTTTCCAAAGATGAGCATAGTCTAAGCCCAAAGAGTTATTTGGCATTATTTTCCAATTCAATAATGTCAGTATTCTTCATTCAAATATATTTGGTTCTTATGGTACAAAAGGTTTTTTTAAAATATAAGAGTGATAGGGGATTGGTTTTATTGTTACATCATTAAAAATTTAGATCTGGAAAGCATGTTAATAAAACTATGTCAGGAAAAGTCAAATCACTTGTCCAAGGTAGTGGCAGAACACAAGCTGGAAACTGGGAAACTCTGATTCTCTGTTAAAAAAAAATCTATCGTTTCAGAAAGAATTAGCTGGGCGAGTTGGCTCACGCCTGTAATCCCAGCACTTTGGGAGGCCGAGTCGGGCAGATCACCTGAGGTCAGGAGTTTGAGGCCAGCCTGACCAACATGGTGAAATCCCGTCTTTAAAAAATAAAAATAAGAAAGCATTTATCTTAACTTGGACACATGGATGGACACTTTCTCTTTTTAAATACAGATTTATTGAAATATAATTTACATACACTCCTTTAATTATATATATATTATATACTAAGTACATACCTTTAAAGTATACAATTCAGTGGTTTTTGATATATTACAGACTTGTGCTACCATCATCATAATCTAATTTGAGAACATTTCATCATCCCCCAAAGAAACCTTGGAACTACTGTCAGCCACTCTCCATTTCCCTTTCTCCTTACCGTCTCCTTCCTTCCACAGTCCTACGATACTACTAATCTACTTTCCATCTCTAGATTCTTCTTTTTCGGATGTTTTCTATCAATGAGAGCATACACTATGTGGTCTTTCTTGACTGGCTTCTTTCACTTAGCATAATGTTTCTGAGGTTCGTCCATATTGTGGCATGTAACATGTATCAATAAAAAATTCCTCTTTATTGCTAAATAACATACCATTTAATGGTTATAGTACATTTTGTCTATTTTTTCTCTAGCTGATGGACATTTAGATCATTTCTACATTTTGGCCATTGTGAATATTTCTTTGAACATTTGGGTACAAGTGTTTGTGTGAGCATGTTTTCATTTCTCTTGGGTAGATAGGTAGGAGTGGACTTGCTGGATCATACATTTAACTCTCTGTTAACGCATGTAACTCTATGTTAAACGTTATGAGGAGCTGCCAAACTGTCTTCCAAAGTGTTTGTACCATTTCACCTTCCCACCAGCAATGAGCAGGGATCCCAATTTCTCCACATCCTCACCAACAGTTCTTATGTCTGTCTTTAATATTATAGCCAACCTAGTGGTTTTGAAGAGTAGATTAACTTAATCCAGATTCACCAAATAGTTGTGGAACTCCCCACTTTATATCACCTAATAGATTCAAAATAAAAACCACAAACTTTCATTAACATACAGAGTTACCTAGTAAATCAACAAAAGCTTTCTAAAATCTGATTGCAAGTGTACTGTGTTAGGCACTAAAGAAATAAAAAACACTTAACATTAACCTGTATTGTCCACAGTTAACTCTATATTGTCCATATTAACTCTGTATTGTCCACAGTTCACCCTTTATGCATTAGATAGAATGCCAATTAATAAAAGATGAATCCTGTTATAGACCGAATATATGTTCCCCCCAGAACTCATATGTTAAAACCCTATACTCTAATGTGATGGCATTTGCAGGTGGGACCTTTGGGAAGGTAATTAGGTTTAGATAATGTCGTGAGGTTGGGGCCCCCATCTTGAGATTAGCGTCCTTATAAAAAGACGAAGAGTCTCGAGTTCTTTCTCTCTATGCCATGTGAGGACACATCAAGAAGGCAGCCATCTGTAAGCAGGAAGGGAGCCCTCACCAGAACTCGACCATGCTGGCACCCTGATCTCAGACTCCCAGCCTCCAGAACTGTGAGAAATAAACGTTCGTCATCGAAGCCATTCAGTCTATGGTATTTTGTTATAGCAGCCCCAGCTAACTAATGCGTAATGCACATCGTCATCTTTAAGGAATCCTTAAGGAATTTTTATTTTCTGATTGGGAAGAGACTAAATGTAATAAAAACAGAGCACAATATGGAAATTAGCTACAGAATTTGATATCATATGTATCAAAGTGATACAAATAAGCAGAAGGAGGTGGGATTTGTAGCAAGGACTGAGATCAACCTTTATTAGGTATTTTTCTAGCTAGGAAACTGTTTGGCTTTTGGGGGACCCATTGCTTGTTTTTAGGCACTAGGAAAGGATGATAAGTGGGTGGATGGGTAGAAAAAAAGGGCAAAAGGAAGAAACAATGCAAGCAATAGACTAAATATTAATATTTCCTGTCTCCAGGGGGTCATTCATTCATAATTAGATTCTTATTTTCACGGGATCATGTCTGGTAAATTGGACTATTACTCTGCTTTGGCAAACCTGGTGCATTCCTGGGATGCCACAAACATGCCTTCCTGATAGTCATGAAGTGCTTTTCTGGTCCAGAAGTCACAGGAGAGCCTTGTGGCTCTAGCAAGTCATTTCCCTATTGTTCCAAGGGAGCTGTTGCAGAGATGCTAGCAGAGTCCTAGAGATGCTAGCAGGTCAGAGTCCTGAATCCCTCTCTGACCCTACGTGGAGTCATAGCAAGCACACAAAGCCCATCGTAGCGTTTTAAGAACTGTGTCTCACACACAGCTCCTCAAGCAAGCTCTCAACTTACCTTATTTGTAGGTAGCTCACTTAATACAGATGGTGTCACCCCCAGAACAGCCACTGACACATCACATATCCTAGGGCATCTTCTTTGTTGCTTATTTCTCACCCCTCCTTGGAAATGGGCTTTCGTTATTCCTTTTGCCTTTTTGTTCTACCCACCCACCCACAAGCATTCTCTCTTGCACAGCTTGAAAAGCCCTGGCACTCTCAATGTAACTACGAATGGCACTCTTTGCCAAGTGGGTTCTGACATCACGTTCTGCTGCCAACAGCTCTGCCTCACTCCAGCTGTTCTGCCTAATTCTTTCTGAGCAGTAGAGCTCAACCTAAGGGGCATCTCTATTTCTGCCCCTGGGCTCTGCTGGAGGCTGTTAAATACTGGACACGCACAACCAAATATGTGCATATGACTGTGCACTGGGCACAGGGCTTTTGCAGAGTGTGGGCTAATCAAATGATCAGTTTGCTTTGTAGCTTGGGACAGAATGAGATCTTGTTAACTGGTGTCACAACAAGCCAAAATAGACATCAAAGCCTGAGGGGTGTGGCCACAGGGTGAAGCTACCTACTCTAGTCCACAGGGCTGCTTTTGCAGAGTTCACCTGGACATACGCCAGATGCTTGAGCCTGCCCCTTGCACATGGTGCTAGGCAAACCTTGTATTTCTTCCCAACTTTTGTCTATGAAACGTATAACATCTCCACAAAATTAAGGGGGGAAAATTCCACCATTCTAATATCTTCACTGGTTTAAATTTCATGTGATTACTTTGAGTTCTAACTGCTATGAATTTATTTTTACACAATGTTAATCAACCAGCATGTATTTCCTTCAGGGCAAAGCTCAAAGTGTTGCCATCTAAAGCCACTCCATCAACAAATATGCACTGATCACCTTCTCTGTGAAAAGCAGAGTTTTAAATTGGCTTCCCAAAGCCTGATTACCAAAACATTGACTAATCTCCTAAAGAAAAATCGAGTGCACTGAGAAGCTTGTGAAATATATTTTGGATGGCTAGATATGTTGTGAGGTTTTTTTGGATCCTGTAAAATTTTCCAATTCTGAACAAATGTCTTTATGCATCTTAAATCACTAGCCTGGCTCTATCATACTTAGTTCTTTGCCTTACCTCACCTGACTTTGGTGTCCTTCACATTATTGTAGATGATTGAAACACCATCTATCCTTCTGAAGGAGACTTTGAAACTATTTTAAAGGAAAGAAGGCAGTTTCATTGAAATGTTTCACATTTCCATTGTATAATGTCAACTAAAAGTTCTGGAGAGTAATTAATTCTGTTTAACAGTTTTCTCTGGCCAGGTGCCATGGCCCACACCTGAGTAATCCCAGCACTTTGGAAGGCCAAGGCAGGAGGATCACTTGAGCTCAGGAGACCAGCCTGGACAACACAGGAACACTTTGTCTCTACAAAAAAATTTAAAAATTAGTGGGGCATGGTGATGCACACCTGTAGTCCAAGCTACTCAGGAGGCTGAAGTGGGAAGATCGCTGGAGCCCAGGAGGTCAAGGCTGCATGCAGTGAGTTGTGATTGCACTACTGCACTCCAGCCTGGGTGACAGAGTGAGACTCCATTTCGAAAAAAAAATTGAAAACAATTTTCTCACATCAAAGATGTATGTTTATTTTAAATATTTTCTTTTTTTAAATAAAATATTTTCTAACGTAATGATTTAATGTATTTATTTGTTAGTTTCAGAGAATCTGAAGCCTCACACTGGAAGTCTGTTATAATCATATTAGTCTTACCTATATGCAAAATATGACTAGTAGTCTATCTTGTTAGACCGTCCTGAACATGCACAGCTTCCCCACTAAAGAAGAGAAAGCATCAGACTGATAAATGTCTGACTTATTTATCTAAGCATCAGAATCCTCATCCAGTCCAGGTTGTTGGGAGTTGCTTTGAACAGTGCCTGGAATATGGAAGGAATGCAAAGGTGGCTATGAAGATTACTTTTGCTAGGCAGTACCACTTAGGCTTGTGGCTCCAGGTAAACATGTTCCCATCTTCATCCTCTTCCTGCTCTTCTCTCATTAATTCATTCATTCATTCACTCATTCAATATTTACTAAGCTCCTTCCATATTCTAGGCCCAGGCAATGTGGACTGAAAAGTGAATACAGCAGAGCTTAAAGGGAAATACAGCCAGGCAAACATGCCACTTTAATCCACACCATAAATGTGAAGATGGAGGAAGTATTAAATCCTCAGGAGCACAGCAGGGGCTTAACCAGGTCTCGGGTTTTAGGAAAGGCTTTTTGCTTTCTCTGAGATGTAACCTCAAGAATGCTTAGGAGTTGGCCAAGCATAAAATGTAGGGGAAAGTCTTTCAGACAGGTAACCCTAATGTAAATGGCTGAAGTTAAGAAAGAACTTGGTACCTCTGAGTAACTTAAAATAATTCAATAAAGTCGAAGATTAGATAAATAGGAAAGTTTTTACAGATGGGTCCCAGGAAATAGAAACTAGATCATAAAAGACATTGTAAGCCATGGCACAGAGTTTGGAATGTATCATAAAACCAGTGGGAAGCCATAGGAGGGCTATATATAAAGCAGCATTGTTAGATTCGTGTTTTGTTTTCTTTTGGGGGTATGAGGTCTCACTCTGTTGCCGAGGCTGGGGTGCAGTGGTGCAATCATAGCTCACTACAGCCTTGGACTCTGTGCTCAAGTGATTCTCCCACCTGTCTCCCCAGTGGGTGGGACTAAGCCACCATGCCTTGTGTTTTAGAAGCATCATACAAGATGTGGAAAATGAACTATTAGAAGGCAACACTGGAGACTAGGAGGTTAAGTTGGAGGCTGATAGAATAATTTAGGCAAAAGATGACAGTGACTTGAATTATGGTAGTGAGAATAAAATTGGAGAAAAGGCATAGGTTGAGTGTTTAGTAGGTGGCCTCAACTGGACTTGGTGATTTGTGAGGAGTGAGTGTGGTGAGGGAGGAATCAAGAATGATACTGTGGTTTACTAGCTACTGGGATGTTGCCATTCACTCAAGGGAACACAAGGAAGAACAAGAAGAGAGTTTGGCTGTGGATACAGTGAATTTGAAATGTCCCTGGAACATCTGGAGACATTCAGAGCCCAGAGAAAAGGTCTAAGCTGGTAAAATAGATTTGGATGTCATCAGTATATTGCTGGCAATTGAAACCATGGAAGTGGAAAACTAAAGAAAGTATATAAAAGAAGACATTTTTCTAGGACAGAATCCCATGAAACACTGGCATTTATGAGATGAACTGGGGAAGAGGAATCCCCAAAAGGAACTGAAAAGGAATATCCAAAGAGGTAGAAAAAACAGAAGTATAACAAGTCACTAAAGTCAAGAGAAAAAGGTACTTTGAGAAGATCACTAAAGCCAATAGAAAAAAACTATTTCAAGAAGACAGATGATATTAAATGATACAGAAAATTAAGAGACTCAATATTTATCAGTTTTCACAAGGAGATGTAAGCCTATCTAGATTCCACAAACATACACAGAGACACTTACATACACATACTCACAGACTTTAAACCCTCAGATAAGAGACTAATGTTCCCCTAAGAGCAAACAAGGACTGCTCTCTCTTGTTTTTTTTCTCCTACCACCTCCATCTTTTGCAGTTGCTCTGTGACTCATCTGTAGCCCTCAGCATACCAAAAGCAAAAGCAGAAAAGAAACACGGGGTAGGGTACAGCCTGAAAGTTCTGTGACTAACACTGAATTCATATTAGTGGTATCCTGATACTAGCTGGGTTTTGGGGGTTTGTTTTTTTGTGTTTTTTTTCAATCACAGCATACTACAACCTAACTTCTGGGCTCAAAGGATACCTCTGCCTCAGCCTCCCAAATAGGTGGGACCACAGGTGCATGCCACACCTGGCTAGCCTTTTTTTTTTTTTTTTGTAGAGACAAGATCTTGCTATGTTGTCCAGGCTGGTTTCCAATCCTTTGGCTCAAACCATCCTCCCCCGTGGACCTCCCACAGTGCTGAGATTACAGGCACGAGCCACTGTATTTGGACAATTCTAGCTATTGAGCTGAAACTCCCCAACAGAAGCGAGTTATCATTATTTTAAAAGTAAACTGCAGAGATAAAATGCTAACTTGACCGCTGAAGTCATGAAGTTTAATTCTCATCTCCTAACAATGCAATTGACTCCTAGAAATTTTAATAAGGGAGATCATGAACTATACATTTTAACATTTCAGAACTTTTACTACTAACTTTTGATTCAGGCAATACCATCTAGACAAAACAACAACAACAACAAAAGTACACATAGCTCAATTTCTTTGCTATGTTTAAATGATCACAAATGATTTAATTTAAAAAATGCAGTGGGAAAAGCTTGCCACAAAGAAAATGACTGACTTATTCCCAAAATCCAATTATAACTCTGAGAAATTCAAATGTATGAAAGATATAATTGGTCAAGGGGTTAGAGATGTGAAAACTTTTACATTTTCATTTTTTAAACTCCTTTAAAACATATGGTTTAGTTAAATCGGATTTATTTACAGGGCAGAAGAATGTCATATTATATGACTCACATGCTACCTAAATTTTCCTGTTGGAGCTTTTCCTCTGACAGATGAGTAATCTCATTTTATGTTGGATCAGGCCCACAATTTGATACAGAGTTATGGCCTGAAATAGGAGCCAGTTGCTAGCTGTATAATTCAAACGCTCTTCAAGTACAATATAGTCATCTCATTGCTTTAATAAAAAATTAACATTATGTAGGAAATTTTTAATGATCTTCATCACTAATGAAGTATACCCAATTTTCATCCTAAAGAGAATCAGAAGTTTCTCTAAATTCCAAAAAATGTAAATACTGTACACTAAATACTGAATTCAGTGAAACAGCTGACACTAATCAGATTAAAGACCTGCACAGAGGAACGGAATCAGCATGAGAATACAGCTTCTTTATCTCCCTCTCCCAGGCTCCACCTGAACTCTTCAACCAATCAGTGATCTCTGCACTTCGGCCCACTCTCAAACCCTTAAAAACCCTTGCCCAAAATCATTGAGGGGATGGATTTGAGGTTTCCTCCTGTCTCCTACTTAGGCCGGCTTAATGATTAAACCTCTTTCACTGCAAAGAAAAACAAAAACAAACAATGGTCAAGTGAGGCTGTTAAAGAAAGAAAGAAAAAGAATGAAGAGCTTTATACTGATTGCTGACAAAATTCTAAAACAGGTGATCAGATAGTCTGTAATCATTTACGAATGTAAGTGGTGCTGATTAGGCCTCAGCATGGGCTCAGCACAGTTGAATTTTACTAGATAATATAATGTTCTATCAGAATAGGGTATCTTTTGGAAATATTTGCAAAGCTGCGATCGTACACATCAGAGAACCTAAAAAAATGACAATCTGAATTATTTAGTCATAACAGAGTATACAAATATTCTATTTACTATGTTATAATTTACTATGACTTAGCAAAGTCACTCATTCAACAAATATTTATTGAGCGCTTGCTTCATGTCTCACACTGTGCTGAGTGCTTATCTACAAGGTAGAAACTGTTATCATCGAGAGACAGCAGTGTGTGACTTAAGCACACAGACTTGAATCAGATAACGCGCATTCAGATCCTGACCTTATCACTTAAATGTCCATGTGACCTTGAAAAAGTAACTTAATCTCTGCCTCATTTTGCTCATCTGTAAAGTGGAGTGTAAAGGGATTGTGAAGATTAAACAAATTAATAAATGAAAACATCTTAGAACAGTGTCTGGCATATAATAAATGCTCTGAGCATCAGCTGTGACAACTCCATTTTAGAGAGATGCTATTGACAATGTTTGTATTTCTCTCAAAATAATCCCCTAATAATCCCCAATGTGATGGTATTTGGAGGTAGTGCATTTAGGAGGTAATTAGGTCAGAAGGGTACCCTTCTAAGAAGAGACACAAGAGCAAGCCTATCTTTCCACCATCTGAGAATACAGCAAGAAGGTGGCCCGCTGCAAACCAGTGCCTTGATCATTTTGTCACACAAAAATGTGTGACATTTTTGGCTGATTTCAAAAAAAACCTTTGACATCCACTTCTGCATACTTTTACTTTAATAATGTATCCAGATGTGTAAAAGACCTAATGTGTCTGGGAAGCTATTTCTGGGTCTCTGGGCTGAAACTTTCCTAGAGGCAAGGAAAGTTACTTAGAAGATTGGACTTGCAATTTTGAAGGCTATACCCTTCCTATTTTAAAAGGTATGTCATGGCTGGGCATGGTGGTTCATGCCTGTAATCCCAGCACTTTGGGAGGCCGAGGCCGGTGGATCACCTGAGGTTGGGAGCTCAAGACTAGCCTGACCAAAAGGAAGAAACCCTGTCTCTACTAAAAATACAAAATTAGCTGGGCGTGGTGGCGCATGCCTGTAATGCCAGCTACTCGGGAGGCTGAGGCAGGAGAATCGCTGGAACCTGGGAGGCAGAGGTTGTGGCGAGCCAAGATCATGCCGTGGCACTCCAGCCTGGGCAACAAAGCAAAACTCCATCTCAAAAAAAAAAGGTACATCATTATACCTGTGGAGAGCAGCCTGTGTTGATGTCCTCTAATAAATAATAAATATTGACATGAAGGAAACTCATTAACAATAGTAGTTAATATTTATTGTTGCTAAATATGGGACCAGGCCTGTTCTTTTTTTTTTTTTCCCCATTTATTTATTTTATTGCATTTTAGGTTTTGGGGTACATGTGAAGAACATGCAAAATTGTTGCATAGGAACACACATGGCAGTGTGATTTGCTGCCTTCCTCCCCATCACCTACATCTGGCATTTCTCCCCCTGCCATCCCTCCCCAGCTTCCTACCCCCCACCCTCCCTCCCCTATTTCCCCCCAACTGACCCCAGTGTGCAGTGCTCCCCTCCCTGTGTCCATGTGTTCTCATTGTTCAACACCCGCCTATGAGTGAGAACATGCGGTGTTTGATCCTGTGCTCTTCTGTCAGTTTGCTGAGAATGATGGTTTCCAGGTTCATCCATGTCCCTGCAAAGGACCCAAACTCATCGTTTCTGATGGCTGCATAATATTCCATGGTGTATATGTGCCACATTTTCCCTATCCAGTCTATCATCGATGGGCATTTGGGTTGGTTCCAGGTCTTTGCTATTGTAAACAGTGCTGCAATGAACATTCGTGTGCATGTGTCCTTATAGTAGAACAATTTGTAATCCTTTGGATATATACCCAGTAATGGGATTGCTGGGTCAAATGGAATTTCTATTTCTAGGTCCTTGAGGAATCTCCACACTGTCTTCCACAATGGTTGAACTAATTTACACTCCCACCAACAGTGTAAAAGTGTTCCTATTTCTCCACATCCTCTCCAGCATCTGTTGTCTCCAGATTTTTTAATGATCGCCATTCTAACTGGCGTGAGATGGTATCTCAGTGTAGTTTTGATTTGCATTTCTCTGATGACCAGTGATGATGAGCATTTTTTCAAATGTTTGTTGGCCTCACGTATGTCTTCTTTTGTAAAGTGTCTGTTCATATCCTTTGCCCACTTTTGAATGGGCTTGTTAGTTTTTTTCTTGTAAATCTGTTTTAGTTCTTTGTAAATTTTGGATATCAGCCCTTTGTCAGATGGGTAAACTGCAAAAATTTTTTCCCAATCTGTTGGTTGCCGATTCACTCTAATGACTGTTTCTTTTGCTGTGCAGAAGCTGTGGAGTTTGATTAGGTCCCGTTTGTCTATTTTGGCTTTTGTTGTCAATGCTTTTGGTGTTTTGGTCATGAAGTCCTTGCCTACACCTACGTCCTGAATGGTTTTACCTAGATTTTCTTCTAGGGTTTTTATGGTGTTAGGTCTTATGTTTAAGTCTTTAATCCATCTGGAGTTAATTTTAGTGTAAGGTGTCAGGAAGGGGTCCAGTTTCTGCTTTCTGCACATGGCTAGCCAGCTTTCCCAACACCATTTATTGAACAGGGAATCCTTTCCCCATTGCTTGTTTTTGACTGGTTTGTCAAAGATCAGATGGTTGTAGATATGTTGTGTTGCCTCTGAGACCTCTGTTCTGTTCCATTGGTCTATATCTCTGTTTTGGTACCAGTACCATGCTGTTTTAATTACTGTAGCCTTGTAGTATAGCTTGAAGTCTGGTAGTGTGATGCCCCCCGCTTTGTTCTTTTTGCTTAGAATTGACTTGGCTATGCGGGCTCTCTTTTGGTTCCATATGAAGTTTAAGGTGGTTTTTTCCAGTTCTGCAAAGAAGGTCATTGGTAGCTTGATGGGGATAGCATTGAATCTGTAAATTACTTTGGGCAGTATGGCCATTTTCACGATATTGATTCTTCCTAACCATGAACATGGAATGTTTCTCCATCTGTTTGTGTCCTCTCTCATTTCGTTGAGCAGTGGCTTGTAGTTCTCCTTGAAGAGGTCCTTTACATTCCTTGTTAGTTGTATTCCTAGGTATTTTATTCTCTTTGTGGCAATTGTGAATGGAAGTTTGTTCTTGATTTGGCTCTCTTTAAGTCTGTTATTGGTGTGTAGGAATGCATGTGATTTTTGCACATTGATTTTGTATCCTGAGACTTTGCTGAACTTGCTTATCAGTTTCAGGAGGTTTGGGGCTGAGACGATGGGGTCTTCTAGATATACAATCATGTCGTCTGCAAATAGAGACAATTTGACTTCCTCCTTTCCTATTTGAATACCCTTTATTTCTTTTTCTTGCCTGATTGCTCTGGCTAGAACTTCTAATACTATATTGAATAGCAGTGGTGAGAGCGGGCATCCTTGCCTGGTGCCACATTTCAAGGGAAATGCTTCCAGTTTTTGCCCATTCAGTATGATATTGGCTGTTGGTTTGTCATAAATAGCTTTTATTATTTTGAGATATGTTCCATCGATATCTAGCTTATTGAGTGTTTTTAGCATAAAGGGCTGTTGAATTTTGTCAAAGGCCTTCTCTGCTTCAATTGAGATAATCATGTGGTTTTTGTCTTTGGTTCTGTTTATGTGGTGAATTACGTTTATAGACTTGCGTATGTTGAACCAGCCTTGCATCCCCGGGATGAAGCCAACTTGATCATGGTGGATAAGCTTTTTGATGTGCTGTTGCAATCGGCTTGTCAGTATTTTATTGAAGATTTTTGCATCTATGTTCATCATGGATATTGGCCTGAAGTTTTCTTTTCCTGTTGAGTCTCTGCCGGGTTTTGGAATCAGGATGATGTTAGTGTCATAAAATGATTTGGGAAGAATTCCCTCTTTTTGTATTGTTTGGAATAGTTTCAGAAGAAATGGTACCAGCTCCTCTTTGTATGTCTGGTAGAATTCAGCTGTGAACCCATCTGGACCGGGACCAGGCCTGTTCTAAGTGCTTACTACACATTGACTTATTAAATCTTCAGGACCACTTTGTGACAAAAAGTATTATAATTAGCCCTGCTTTTTGTTTTTTGAAGAGGTTTACAACTTGCCCAAGGTTGCCCAGCTAATAAGTCGCAGAACTGGAATTTAAATCAGGCAGGTTAGCTGTGAAGGCTGAACTCTTAATCTATTAAACTCCCTCCTATGAGACCACTTCTAGATATGCTAAAGACTCATCCAAGAACCTTAAAGAAGTCACTGACCTCATCAAAACTCAGTTGCCCTATGTTTGCGGGAAACTTTCTCATAGCCCTCTTGGTCATTTTGAATACTAAAGTCCACTTGCTTTATTATTATTATTATTATTATTATTATTTTGAGACAGAGTCTCTCTGCAGCCCAGAATGGAGTGCAGTGGCACAATCTCGGCTCACCACAACTTCCACCTTCCAGGTGCAAGCGATTCTCCTGCCTCAGCCTCCTGAGTAGCTGAGACTACAGGCGCTTGCCACCACACCTGGCTAATTTTTGTAGTTTTAATAGATACAGGGTTTCACCATGTTGGCCAGGCTGGTCTTGAACTCCTGACATCAGGTGATCTACCCACCTCAGCCTCCCAAAGTTCTGGGGTTACAGGTGTGAGCCACTGTGCCTGGGCCCATTTACTTAATTATTGACTTCTCACATTTTCAGGTTTCCTCAAATGCCATCTCATCAAAGAGGCCTCTCTCCTGATTACATTACTGCACAGTAACTTCTTGGCCACCCTCTCTCATCCGGCTTTACTTTTCTTTGTGTCACCTCTCACGACCAGGCATTATTGTTTCTTGATTACTTTATTTTCTACCTGTCTCTATAATATAGGCTCCAAGTGACCTGTTCTATTTTGTTTACATTATCCCAGTGCCTAAGATAGAGCCTGGCACATAGTAGGTTCACAAATAATACTCACATAAATGACTGAATTCTTATAAATATTTATGTGTTACAAATCTAATTTTTTAGATTTGTAACACATCAAAGGAAACTCCCAGTATCAAACGTTTTTGTTTTTTTTTTTTTTTTTTTTGAGACAGCGTCTCACCCTGTCACCCAGGCTGGAGTGCGGTGTCATGATCATGGCTCACTGCAGCCTCAACCTCCCCAGGCCCAGGTGATCCTCCTACCTCAGCCTCCCAAGTAGCTGGGACTATAGGTGTGTGCCACCACACCTGGCCAATTTTGGTATTTTTGATGGAGATAGGGATTTGCCATGTTGCCCAAGCTGGTCTTCAATTCCTGGGCTCAAGCAATCCTCTTGCCTCAGCCTCCTGAGTATCTGGGATTATAAGTGCACACCACCATACTTGGTGTTAGCAATATCCTGATAACCTCAAATGTTGAAAAAATTTGGCAAGTAGGAATTTTATTTATACTATCATCAAGATGAGAATAGTCTAGTGAATCATGAGATTTATAAGTAATGCCCACCTGAGAAGAGTTTGTGCTCAAAGTTGCATTAGTCATCTTTTGCTTCTTAGAAGCTTAAAGCAGCACATACTTGTTATCTCATGGTTTCTGTGAGTCTGGAATCCAGGCACAGCTTAATGGGGTTTGCTTAAGCATCTCGCTTAAAGCTACAATCAAGATGTCAGTGAGGGCTAAAGTCTCATCTAAAAGCTCAACATAGGAAACTCAACAAGCTCACTTCTGTGATTGTTGTCAGGCTTCAATTCCCTTTGATGTGTATATTGAGGTCCTAAATATTTACCTGGCAACTGGCTGCAGAACACCCTCAGCTCCTTGCCATGTGGGTCCCCCACAACATGGAAACTTGCTTTATGAAATCCAACAAGAGAGGGAGTCTGCTAGTGTGATGGAAGTTATATTTTCTCATAATCCAATAGCAGAAGTGCCATCCCCTTAATGTTGAGGTATTCTGTTCATTATAAGTAAGTCATTCAAGTGGAAGGGATTACATAAGGTCTTAAATACCAGGAGGTATGAATCATTGGGGGCCATCTTAGGGGTCTCTTACCACTGAAATACTATCTCAAAATAATATCATATTACTTGCTAGAGAACTGTACCCTTGAGCCAGTCACTGTGACTCACACCTGTAATCCCAGTGACTCAGGAGGCCAAGCTGAGACGATCACTTGAGGCCAGGAGTTTGAGACCAACCTGGGCAACATAGTGAGACCCATCTCTAAAAAAATAAGATAAAGAAAAGAAACATATTTACCTAATGCCATCTTCCAGCCTAGGCTATCTATGGTCACCTCACGGGAGAGTCAGCATTGTCTGGTGTTCTCCTACTTCTGCTGAAGCTGCTGCCCCTGAAACAGCCAAAGCCTTCCTTGTTAGACAACTTTAGGAAGAAGTAAGCAGGGTGAGAACAAATATATAGAAAATAGAAACTTTTTCTCTTAAGTCATTTATTTGAGTAAAGAGTTGATCAATGTATGGGTACAGCATCCCTGGGAGGTGAGCTAATGGAGAGTGGCTAAGGTTATACAAATGACATATTCTGTAAGAGCCTCTCCATCAAGAACCACGGCCACTTCTGCACATATGACTCCTCTTATTGCTTGTGATAAAAGCTCAATATCAACTTCACTCTTGCCTGCATGCTAGCTTTGGAATTGTAGTCAGACTTCATATGTCTCTTTGCATTAATGAGCCCTACTTCATCATTATACTTCTAATTGTGTGTCAAGTTAAAGCATAAGAAATTGAGTTTGGATAATCTAATAGCAGCTTTATTCTCTACATAGATGTCAGATGGCAAAGTAATTAAATGAGGAAAGTTAAGATCCTCATAGAGAGATAGGCATAATCTGGTTTGGTGTTAAGAATGAAGAGAATACACTTGCCATAGAAATGGATTCCCACTTACAAGAAGCAGCACAGTGTGGCAGAGTACAATCTCCGGAGTCAGGCTGTGTGGGTATGAATCCTGGTTCTATGGCTACTAGCTGTGCAGACTTGGACAATTTTTACTCAATCTGTCCGTACCTTGTGACACGGGCATCTGTAAAAGAGAGATAACAAATACTGGTTCACTGTAACAAATGTACCACACTGGTGAGGGCTGTTGATGGTGGAGGAGGTTGTGTGGGGGGGAAAGGAATATGAAGACTTGGTGTACTTTCTACTCAATTTTTATCTTAACCTAAAATTGTTCTTAAAATCGTCTATGAGTTTCTAAAATCATGATGTTAAAATATGCCTCAAGATTGGATTGTCACTGAAAGTGCTCTTTTACAAACATTCTGAAAACATTTGGCTTTGCAAACCCTCACTCCTTTCTTTCTCTCTTGCTTCCTATACTAGAAAATATTTCAGAGCCCATAAAGCTTTAAAATTAAGAGATGTTATCTACAGACTTTCCCTTTTGCATCAGAGAACAAGTTCCTACAAGCACAGAAAAGAGCCATTGTCATCCAGTATTTCCAATGACATATCCTTATGCTGCAATGAGAATTTCTCAGGTAAAAATCTCTTTATAAATACTCCCCAAAACAACAAAATTTATGTTGAACAGAAGCACCCTTTTAAAAGAAAACTTGACATATAAAATTGGAGTTCAAAATTAATACATAAATGAATATACAGGGTGCATGATAATAGTTTATGGTTGCCAGATTTATTTTTTTTTAAAGATGTCTAGTTACATTTGAATTTCAGATAAATAACAAATGACTTTTTATCCGATGTCTCATGCTTCTGAAGGCCAATTCAAGTAAAAAGAAGAAAAAAAAGTATGTCCCATGCAATATTTGGAACAAATTGGGCATACTTTTACTAAAAGAAGCATTGTTTATCTGAAATTCAATTTTAGCTGAGCATCTTGTATTCTATCTGGCATTCTATATTAGTTTTCTATTTTTTGTATTATAGACTGAATATTTGTGTCTCCCAAAAATTCGTATGTTGAAATCCTAACTCCCAATATAATGGTATGAGGTGGGACCTTTGGGAGGTGATTAGGTCATGGGAACAGAGCCCTCATGAATGGGAATCTGAGGTTCCTTATTAACAAGACCTCAGAGAACTCCCTTTCCCTCCCATCATGTGAGGATACAGCAAGGAGATGGTCATCTGTGAACCAGGAAGTTGGTTCTCACCAGATACTAAATCTGCTTGTGCATTGATCTTGCACTTCCCAGCTTCTAGGACTGTGAGAATAAGTGTTGTTTATAAACCACTCAGTCTATGGTATTTTGTTACAGCAGTCCAGACCAAGGCATTGCTGAAATACTACAAATTTACTTGCTCTAAACAACATGAATTTATTATCTTATAGTTCTAGAGGTCAGAAGTCTAAAATGTGTCTATAAGGTGACATTCTTTTTGGAGGCTATGGGGAAAATGCGTTTCCTTGCCTTTTCCATCTTCTAGGGGCCCCCTACATTCCTTGACTTGGGGCCACCTACCACTACCTTCAAAGCTAGCAGTATAGCATCTTCTCTCTTTTTTTTCCTGCCTTCTTTTAAATTAAGATGGAGTCTTGATCTGTTGCCCAGGTTGGAGTGCAGTGGCACGATCTTGGCTCACTGCAACCTCCATCTCCCGGGTTCAAGCAATTCTCTGCCTCAGCCTCCCAAGTAGCTGGTATTACAGGTGCCCACCACTAAATCCAGCTGATTTTTGTATTTCAGTAGAGACAGGTTTTCACCATGTTGGCCAGACTGGTCTCAAAACTGCTGACCTCTGGTGATCTGCACGTCTTAGCCTCTCAAAGTGCTGGGATTACAGGCATGAGCCACTGCAACTGGCCATCTTCTTTTTTTTGACCTCTGCTTCTGTCATCCTCACTTCTCTCTCTCTTTACTGCCTCCTTCTTGGGCTCATCCAGCTAATCTAAGATAACCTCCCTGTCTCAAAATCCGTGATTTAATCACTGCTGCAAAATAACTTTTGCCACATAAGGCAACATATTCAGTTTCCAGAGATTGGAACAGGGACATCTTTAAAAGATGTCATTATTTTGCCTACTAAACAACCCTGTAATAGTTGTTTACATTATAATTAATTTAACTCACAATAGCAAATTCTACTTATTTGTAGAAAACTAATTGACAAGTAACTTTTCCAGATCATATTTATGGCTTAGACATTTAACAACATAATTTCCTACAGATTTCTATCAATAAGCATGAATCTTCTTTTAATAGACGAGAATAGATCCAATAGCATCAGTGATGTGTCCAAGACAGAGCCATATGCATAATCTGAGTAAAGTGAAATGAAAATTTCCTTCCCTGCCTTCCCCTCCAATTTGTTGTAT
This sequence comes from Sapajus apella, assembly GCF_009761245.1. Lineage (NCBI taxonomy): Eukaryota > Metazoa > Chordata > Mammalia > Primates > Cebidae > Sapajus > Sapajus apella. Next base: position 17,270,254 of record NW_022436967.1, on the reverse strand, counting down.
TTTTGATAAGCTGAAAACTGATAATTTTTTATTCCTCTAAATACATTGGCAAGGCTTAAAATCATGATAATATGAGAGATCACATATAGCTTTCTGGATATAATAAATGATTCAATAAGAGTGAAAGGAAAAGCTCTTTTCAATATCCAAGGAAGCTAGAGATGGAGTAGATAATTTAATGGACTCAAAAATCTATAATTCCAATATAACATGTGTGAGGCAAATTTGCACTACATTTGACATATTAGTGTTCAGCTGTCAATACATAAAATCTTTTCAACATATTAACTGATAAGTGGTTTCCAGTTTGAATCTTGAAAAACAATAAAACAAAAGTCTTTGTTAAAACGTAGTTGAAAGTCAAAATTCCCTTAAATCAACAAAAAGCAAAGTATGGCAGAACAATAAAAAATGACATAATACTTTTTAACTTTTTCTGATAATAAAAGCTATTCACATGCTTTACAGAAGATTTGGAAAGTTCATTAAAAAAAATCAATATGAAAAAAAAATCTTTTCCCAGAATCCTACCATTCAGAGATAACCATTCTTAACATTTCATATTATTTCTTTCCAGGATAATCTTTGGTACACCAAATTCTATACAGAAAAACTGTACAGCAGACTTATGGTAAATAAAATGGTAAGCTTTCATTTGTTCATTCATCCACCCATTTTTTCTTCTTTTTCTTTTCTTTCTTTCTTTTTTTTTTTTTTTTTGAGATGGAGTCTCACTCTGTCGCCCAGGGTGGAGTACAGTGGCACAATCTCCACTCACTGCAACCTCCACCTCCCAGGTTCAAGCAATCCTCCAGCCTCAGCCTCCCAAGTAGCTGGGATTGCAGGTGTGTGCACCATGCCCAGCTAATTTTTGTATTTTTAGTAGAGACAGGGTTTCACCATGTTGATCAGGCTGGTCTCGAACTCCTGACCTCAAGTGATCTGCCTGTCTTGGACTCCCAAAGTGTGCAGTGGTACAATCTCAGTGGACTGCAACCTCCGCCTTTTGGGTTCAAGCAATTCTCCTGCCTCAGCCTCCTGAACAGCTGGGACTACCAGCACACACCATCATGCCCGGCTAATTTTTGTATTTTTAGTGGAGATGGGGTTTCATCATGTTAGCCAGGCTGGTTTCAAACTCCTGACCTCAAGTGATCTGGCCACCTTGGCCTCCCAAAGTGCTGGAATTACAGGCACGAGCCACCGCGCCCAGCCTCCAACCATTAATTTTTTCACCAGATGTGCTGTAATAGGCTATTCATACTCTTATTCACAAGGTTCACTACCAGTCTTAGTGGATGCCATAAAAGTTAAGAAGACATGGACTTAGACCGGGCAGCTGTGGTTCACGCCTGTAATCCCAGCACTTTGGCAGGCTGAGGAGGGCGGATCAAGAGGTCTGGAGCTCGAGACCAGCCTGACTAATATGGTGAAACCCATCTCTACTAAAAATACAAAAATTAGCCAGTCGTGGTGGCATGTGCCTGTAGTCCCAGCTACTTGGGAGGCTGAGGCAGAAGAATCGCTTGAACCCGGGAAGTGGCGATTGCAGTGAGCTGAGATCGTGCCACTGTACTCCAGCCTGGGCAACAGAGCAAGACTGTGTCTCAAAAAAAAAAATAAATAAATAAAAGAAGACATGGACTTTACAGTAGAAATGTATTAGAATTCCTTTCGACACAATTTTACAAAGACCAACTCAAATGTATTGGCTCGCCTAACTGGGAAGTCCAAGTGGAGCAAACTAATAACTTTACATAAAGACTCCACTTCTCTCTCTTCTCAGTTCTGCTGCCCCATCTCTCACTTTTTATCTTCAAATAAGTTCTCTCCATGCGGTGGTAAAATGGCTCCTGCCAGTTCCAGACTTGCATGGTCTTTAGAGTATATAAACCAAGAGAAAGGAAGACCTCCCTCCCAGGGTTCACATGTCAAGACTGAGAAACTCTGCTGGATCCTACCTGGGTGAACAGTTAATGGGGAGACCAGGATACGGTTCCATAACTGGTAGAACCTGGTCATAGCCATCTTGGCTATTAACATTAACACTAGAATCACATGAGGTCAGGCAAGGGCATTTCTCCAAGAAATAGAAGAATGCTGGTCAGACAAAGCAAATAGTTTGTCAAGAACTACGTTATTTTTAGACAGATCATTCTAATCAGATTAATATACTGATTCCAAATTACTCTTTTTTTATGAACAGAAGGTAAGGCCAGATGCTTTGGCTCACGCCTATAGTCCCAACATTTTGGGAGGCCAAGGTGGGCAGATCACCTGATGTCAGGAGTTCGAAACCAGCCTGGCCAACATGGTAAAACCCTGTCTCTACTAAAAATACAAAAATTAGCCAGGCATGGTGGTGCATGCCTGTAGTTCCAGCTACTCGGGAGGTTGAGGCAGGAGAATTACTCGAATCCGGGAGGTTGAGGTTGCAGTGAGCCAAGATCACATCACTGCACTCCAGCCTGGGCGACAGAGTGAGACTCCAACAAAAAAAAAGAAAAAAAAAAAAAGAACAGAATGTATTACATTATCTGAACCTCTTCTTAAACTTCCAAACCTATTTTTTATGAAACAGATTTTCCTTTGGCATTCAAAACTTTCTTATAAACACAAGGTTGTAAAGTAGATATGTTTTACGATGGTATGTAGATTAAGTAGAGGTGGGTCATACATCTTTGGATTAACTCAAAAATAAAATGGCAAAAGCAGGAGTGTTAAAATTACAATATAAAAGTGAAAGTAGAAAAAGAACAGTGGTCAACAAAAGTGGAAGGAAAGCAAAGTAATAATTAAGCAGCAATCTCAGAAAAGCAATCTGTCATGCTGAGTTTGGGCAGTTTCATGGGAACCTTTGCCAAACCAACAAGGAAAGAGGAAACTAACATCTGAATAGCTATCATGTCCAAAATGTTTCGTTAGATGCTTTCATTCAGACCACTTAACACAAAATAATTATCTCCAACCTGAAGATACAGAACCCCAAAATCAGAAAGATTATTCAGCTCACTCCAAGTCCATTTGAGCTGAAGTTTATCTGAAGTCAAAGTCCATTCTCTTTCCACTACCAAGCTGCCTTGCAGGAAATAACAGACTATTTCAATAAAGTTCTATTTCATCACTGAAGGGAAAATTTATTAAACTGCCACTGAAAGAACCTATGGATTTAAATGAAGAATTTATCAACCAGGAGTTTTAGTGTGAAACTGCACTATAAAAATGAACTTACATTGTTAAAGAACTTAAGTGGTTTGTACCCTGTAATCTTGACAATTCTGAAAATTAATCATTTCTGTCTACTTTCCTCCTTCTTCACAATTTTTATCTCCAGACCATGTGGAGCTCGCATCCCATCTCATTTTTGCATGTGTTACTTTCTGCTTGAAACACTTTTCCGCTCCTCCAGATGGCATCAAGGTTGCTCCTGCTTAACATCAAAGATTTATTTTACTCAAATGTCACCTCTACAAAGTCACCTGTTCCTGCAACTACCCCTATTAAGATAACATTCCTATCCTCAGATAGCACTTACCACTGTATGAAATTGTTCTATTTGGTTTAGGGTTTTTTGTCTCTTCCAAAAAGAATATAAATTCCTTGACAGAAAGGATCTTGTCTACCCTGTTTCTCCAGCAGTAGGCCCTCTTCAAGTATTTATTGAGTACATGGATTGCAAGTGGTACAAAGTGAGACTAAAATGTACCACTGGTAAAAAAAAAAAAAAAAAAAAAAAAAAAATTGTGTGAGAAGCTACCAAAGAAGCCTAAGAGCCTGTGTAGGAGTTACAGTGCCTACCACCCTCTAAAGCAAAAGGAAACAAAATAATAATATGCAAACACTTAAATAGTGCTTACTCCATGCCAGGCACTGTTCTAAGCATTATATGTATATGTATGTGTATATATATATATATATATATATATATA
>NW_022436967.1:17082131-17266225 GCF_009761245.1 Sapajus apella | reverse complement strand
TATATGTATGTGTATATATATATATATATATATATATATATATAAATTCATTCTTATCCCTCATAATACATAGGTTTCTCATTCGCATTCCCCCGGCTTTTTGTTTTTTTTTTGCAGGTAAGTAATGTGAAGCACATAGCTCAACTTGCCCAGGGTTATAGTAGTTAACAACAGACTTACAATTTGAACCCTGGCAGTGAACACTTTTTAAAACTGTTATTTGATACTGCCTCTCCAAAAAAGCTGAGTGGTTGGCAGCATGGCCCCACTAAGGTTTCTCTGTGACCGTAAAAATAAGTCTACGTTTATTATATAATAAATAAGCGAATAATAAACGTATACTTAGTTTTGTCCACAGTAGCAGTAACGCCATTAGTTATTACATGCCAACGTTCTCTATTGTCGTCAGCTTTTCAGATCCCACAAGATTTCATCTTTGGCCGCAATAACATCCCATTTCACCATGTCAACTTTCTCCCCCATCCCGTATACCCCCTCATTCCAGTGTTTGTTCATTTAATCTGCTCCGAACCCTGCATCTGCGGCTTTCTAGGAGCCAATGTTAACTCATCTGTGAAATAGCAATAGTATCTGTCTAGTCTCCATCCCAAGAGAGGACTGAGCGAAGGGTGGAGTGTGACAGCGGTCTACTGATATTAATTTCTATCACTCTGATGGTTATTGTAAGTATCCTTTTCTCCTCCGCATTTTATAAGAAAAGAAACGCAACTTCACGTTCACAAAAAGCCACCATAAAGCCGCATTGGCTTGCCCTAGTCACTTAGAGTCTGCGCAGTAGCGAAGGCCAGAGCCCTTGCTTTCTCATTTTCCTCCGCCGCGCTTCGATGACGTAAATTTCCTGCGGCGCGGGACCAGCAGCGGCGCCTCAGGAGTTAGGTTCCGTTTTCGTCTGGAATTTTGGTGCCGGTGTGGCCCGTGACCCAACACTATGAAGGAAACGCCACTTTCAAACTGCGAGCGCCGCTTCCTACTCCGTGCCATCGAAGAGAAGAAGGTATGGTTTGGTCCCTGCGGAATTGCGCGCTGCTTGGGCGCCAAGGTGTGAACTCATAACCTGGCCCGCCTCGGCCGGGGGAGCAGCTAGGGGAGCGACCGGTTCGTGCACCCCAACCCTCAGGCTTTATTATTATTTTTTGGACAGGTTCTTCTCAAGGCTCCAGTCACCCTAGCAGTTGCCTATGCCGTAGTTTCCGCTTTCCTATATGGGCGGGGTGGTTAGGATTCCACTTTCCTCCAAGTGCTTAGCCCAGGGCCAGAAAAAAGTAATTAAGAAATATTTGTTGAAGGAATAAATGAATGAACTTGTGCTTACAGCGGCTGGATGGCAGACAAACCTATGATTATAGGAACATCAGGATCTCATTTGGAACCGATTATGGATGCTGCATTGTGGAACTTGGAAAAACAAGGTAACAGGATTTAAATAAGGTATACATTCAAAAGGGAGAAGTTTGAAAAAAGACCTGTTGACTCGGTTGTTTATAAACCAGCTAAGCCTGGACGGTATTCTTTGTTTAGCTGACAAAAATAAGTATTTTTTTATGCAAGATATTTTGGTTTTGTGGTCACTATTGAAATTTTTAATCATAAACATATTTTCTGCCACGTATTGCATAGTTCTTTCTGACTTCTATAAATCGTATAGACAACCAGTAGTGATCACACTGAATTTGTTTCTCATACTAGTATAGAGATCTTGAGCGTCGTGTCATTAAGTATACATCCTGCTTTCCTCTTTTTCCTGAGTGACATGAAAATTAGGTTTTCTGATATTCATTTTAAAGTTGTGAGACTATTTGGTCAGTTAATAGTGGTGAACCGTGCCATGTGAAAACCCTTAAGATATCTCAAGTTTTCATGCCATCTTGTATCAATAAATACTTGCTTTAGAGGTAAAGGTCATTGATTTTTAAAACAATCTGTGGAATAGTAAACATTGTAATAAGATTTTTTTCTGTTGTGTTTTTAGGTGTACCAATTTATGTTTTATTTCTGTGTATATTATACTTTACATATAATTTTTATCTCCCATGATATATTTGGCTGAGTATGATATTACTCAGAGTAAGATTGAAACCCATTATCTGTTTCAGATTTTTTTTTGGAAGGAAGATCTATTTAGTTAATACTTTGTATCTTTATCTTTTCAGAGTTCTTGGACAGGTTTCCTGTGAACTTGTGGCTCCAAAACTCAATAGGGCAACAGAAGGTATTCTTTTTTTTAACCTTGAACTCTCTCAGATGGCTGCTCCAGCTTTTGAACCTGGCAGGTACTTAAATCTTTTTCTTAAGCTACTTTAGTCATAGGAGAACCTCACAGCAGTCAGCTTTTTTTTTTTTTTTTTTTTTTTTTTAAATACCTGGTGTTGTATTTCATGACATTAGCCCATTCCTATTTTCCTGTTATAGGCAGTCAGATCTCTTGGTGAAGTTGAATCGACTCTTGGAACGATGTCTAAGAAATTCGAAGTGTATAGACACTGAATCTCTCTGTGTTGTTGCTGGCGAAAAGGTGGGGAATATGCCCAAAGTTCTTTTTTTTTTTTAACCCCAAACCACATGGAATGGAGAATATGCCCAAAATTCTTAATCTTAGGATGAATATTATTGATTCATGGATCCCAGTATCTGTTCTTTTATTCTCAGAACTTTAGTTAACTCAGTTTTGTACTGGTTCACTTCTCTTCAGATGTGATACCCTTAGAACTTTGTGCCATCTCTCTGTCTCTGAAGAGACAAAAAGCATTATATTTAAAGGGTGAAAATAGTAACTTAGATTTGTGTGTAAAATATTTAAAGAACTTGTGGCTTTTTCATATAATCTCTCATTTATTTTCTTTTGTTACCTACATGAGTTCATAGAAGCAGGTAGTTTTCTTCTTTCATGCAGAACTCAAGAACAGATGAAATACTTCATTTTGATAGATTTATCGATTTACACAGGGCCACACCATGTCAGTAGCAGGGATAACTTTGGAAATCTTAGTCCCAGTAAATTGTGCTGCATTAGGATATTAGAATTGTATTATTATTATTATTATTATTTTTTGAGACAGAGTCTCCCTCTGTTGCCCAGGCTGGACTGCAATGGTGCAATCTCAGCTCACTGCAACCTCTACCTCCCCTCTTCAAGCCCTCCGAGCAGCTGGAACTACAGGCACCTGCCACCATGTTCAGCTCATTTTCCTATTTTTAGTGGAGACAGGGTTTCACCGTGTTGGTCAGGCTGGTCTTGAACTCCAGACCTCAAGTGATCCACCTACCTCAGTCTCCCAAAGTGCTGTGATTACAGGGGTGAGCCACTGTGCCTGGCCAGAATTTGATTCTTGATTAAGGTATTTTGACAAGCTTTTTACTCCACAGAAATCATTTAGCTTTCCATATTCCATACCTAAGTATAATACTTTGTATTTGCATTACTTATAAGCTTATTAAAAATACCACAAAACCTAAAAGTTTAACTTCTTAAAATTTAAAAAAAAAATTTATTTATTATTTTCTCTTAGGGATAGGGTGACACTCTTGTCCAGGCAGGAGTGCAGTGGTGTCATCATAGCTCAATGTAACCTTAAACTCCTGGGCTCAAGGGATGCTCTTGTCTTAGCCTCCCAAATAGCTAGGACTACAGGTGCATGCCATTCCACCTGGCTAATTAAAAAACATTTTTTTCTTTTTGTAGAAATAAGGTCCTGCTGTGTTGCTCAGGCAGGTCTCCCACTTTGGCCTCCTAAAGTGCTGGGATTATAGGTGTAAGCCACTGTGCCTAGCCTAGGGTTTGTGGTTTTTAAATTAACAAACATGATAAAAATATCATTAGATTTGAGGTTAGGAAAATCTTAGTATTAAATATTAGAGTGGTTCTGTTTATTTAAAGTATGTGTTTTACTGTTGTTAAATGACTCACACAGTATTTCAGATGTTTGGCTTAAAATTTCTAAAATGTATTTTTTGATGACAAACTAGAAGGAGTAACTGCCTGTTTTAACAGGAAGAAAAAATTTGTACACGATGTTACTTTTCCTGATAAATAGCCACTGATTGTAATCAGGATTTATTTTTTTAAAATTCACTTTCAGGTTTGGCAAATACGTGTAGACCTACATTTATTAAATCATGATGGAAATATTATTGATGCTGCCAGCATTGCTGCAATCGTGGCCTTATGTCACTTCCGAAGACCTGATGTCTCTGTCCAAGGAGATGAAGTAACACTGGTAAGCTCTTATGTGACCAGGATCCTTGATATGAATGAATGAGGAGTGTCCTAAATGTGCAGGCAACTTGCTTTTAGTGAAGTTATGTTGCAGATGGCAACTTGGTTGGTTCTAAAATTTGTTCCTAGGACTAAAATTGCACATGGTCAAAATTGCCCTTGAAATCTCTTACATTTCCTCTATTGAAACATCTGTCAGTAAGAACATACCCTAGCCTGGTTTTCCAGAATAGAATCGTTGACTCTTTTGGACTGAGCATTAAATGAAGTGGTTGACTTATGTTTAGGGGCCATATGTGTAAAAAATACATGACTCTCAGCACAGTGAGTTGCTTACCCTCCAAGAGGCATGCAGTAGCTGAAAAGGACTGAGGAATCAGCAGATTTATATTTGTCTCCAGGACTTTTGTTCATTAAGCAGATGGCAAAAGTCCATCAGAAATACGTGGAGGGCTTGTTAAAACATACTGCCAGGCTCTACTCCTAAAGTAAAACAGTGCTAGGACTTAAGAATTTGTGCTTCTAACTTTGAATTCTTAGGTAATACTGATGTTGCTGGTCCAGGGAGCACATTTTGAAAACCATTGACCTATGTTGTCTTTATGTTTAGTGCTGAGTATGTCAGTTTTGATTTATGTAAATTACATGCTAGAGGCCAGGCACGGTTGGCTCATGCCTGTAATTCTAGCACTTTGGGAGGCCGAGGCAGGCTGATTGCCTTAGCTCAGGAGTTTGAGACCAGCCTGGGCAACATGGTGAAACCCCGTCTCTACTAAAATACAGAAAAATTAGCTAGGTGTGGCAGTGTGCACCTGTAGTCCCAGCTACGTGAGAGGCTGAGGCAGGAGAATTGCTTGAACCCTGGAGGCAGAGGTTGCATTGAGCCGAGATCGCATCACTGCACTCCAGCCTGGGGGACAGAGCAAGACTCCATCTCTTAAAAAAAAAAAAAAAAAAAAAACAATAGTGAAAGTACACAAGTGCATTGTATTTACAGTTTGAGTCCTGAACTTGCAAAAGAAAACATCAGATGCCCACATTTTTTAAGCAGTGATTCATAATTTTGTTTTTGGGCAGTAGACTGAAGCAGAACCATTAAAAACTGAGAAGTAGGGACAAAGGTTTGTTAACAGTAGTGGTAATATTCTTTTAGAGGAGAGAGTTTATATAAGGAAGTAAAAAAAAAAGTAGAGAGCGATTACTAGACTTGAAAAATCAATTAAGGAATACTGTGATGTTTTTGCTAGTGGGAATGTAAAATGGTACAGCCATGTTGGAAAAGTTTGGCAGTTTTCTTAAGTTTTAAGTGTAGACAACATTCTATATGCAGAAAAATAACAATAGAAGAAAATACTCCCTTTTTTTTTTTTTTTTTTTTTTTTTTTTTTTTTTTTTTTGAGACAGGGTCTCATTCTTTTATCCAGGCTAGGGTGCAGTAATGTGATCTTAGCTCACTGTAACCTCTGCCTGTTAGACTCAAGCAGTCTTCTTGCCTCAGTCTCCTGAGTAGCAGGGACTACAGGCATGTGCCACCCACCTGGCTAATTTTTGTATTTTTTGTAGAAATACAGTTTCACCAAATTGCCCAGGCTGGTCTTGAACTCCTGGTTCAAGGGATTCTCCCACCTTGGCCTCTCAAAGTGTTGGAATTTCGAGTGTAAGCCACCATGCCCAGCTGGAAATACACTTTCTTATATGTACATCTTTCAGCAGATTTTGACCTTGTAATAATAAATTACAATGACTTAAAATTAGGGGAAAAAATATTCCAGTAATTTCATTCCTAAGAATCTACAGGAGGAATAAGAGCTTATTATGTTCATTCAAAGACTTGAATGCAAATGTTTATGGCATCATTTATTAGCCAGAAACTAGAAACAGTCCAAATGTCCAGCTGGTGAATAGATAAAATGTGGTATATACCAATAATGGAATACTGTTCAGTGATGAAAAGAACTGAACTACTGATAAGTGCTCCAAGGTGCATGAAACATGCTAAGTTGAAAGAAGCCAGGCGTAAAACATTACAATTTTTTCCCCCATTTATATAGAATGGTCAGAAAGTCAGATTTATAGAGACAGAAAGAAGATAAATCAGTGGTCATTTAGGGCTAGGGTGGAAGTACACCAAACTCCTATGGACTACAGACAGATTCAGAGGAATTTTGGGGAGTAATGGAAATGTTAAAAAAAAAACTAGATTGTGGCTATGGGTCTGTAAATGTATCCATAACTCTGCATTTACTAAAAATTGAATCATATACTTAAAATGAGTGAATTTTATTGGATGTAAATTATACGTCAGTATATTTTTGAAAAAGCTTTTTGAAAAAGTTGCAGTTTGAGGAACGTGAGTGGCAAAATCAAACAGGTAATTATTAATATAAAAGAAGTTATTTGGGTACTCAAAGGATTAAAGGAACTTCATTTTTTATTTTAGTATTTAATGTGCAAGGTGATTTTTTTTTTGCATGTTCATAAATTAGTGACTATAATTATTAAACATTTTCTTTTGAAACAGTATACACCTGAAGAGCGTGATCCTGTACCATTAAGTATCCACCACATGCCCATTTGTGTCAGTTTTGCCTTTTTCCAGCAAGGGTAAGCCTCACCTTGTCATGGGCCAAAATTACAAATGCAGCTAGGAATTTTATTGCTCTACTCAAATGTCATGTTAACATTAATATTCTTTCTTTGTAAGGGCATTAGTTGGCAAAGAGCTTTCTCAATAGAAGTAACAAAACACTTATACTATGATGAAGATACTTCCTAACATTTTTCTTTTCATGGCGTACTTAAAAACTTAGGCATTTACTATGGCATGGTAGTGTCTTATGTTTCCTAAGGATGTGCAGGGGTTAAGAGAATTATATGCTAGGCTCTAATTTGGGAAAGTTGGGTAAGATTTACTCTGAGTTATTGGAAGATAGGGGCCTTTGGAGCATATTAGATGGAGTAGTTCTAGAAGTGAGTTACAAGGGAGGAAGATTCACAAACTGGCGGAAAAAAAATCTAGTGTTATTCAGTTTTCCAGCGGTTTCTTTACTTTGCTAAATCCTCCTGTGGCAGAATACTTGGAGTTTTTCAGGTCCATTTAATCGTACTTTCAAATGAAAACTTGAGCCTTAAATTTCTTTAGAAACGGGAGATAAAAATAAGATGTTTCACACAGTGTTGTGCATAAGGACTAGAGAAAAACTTTCAAGTTTTAGTCATTGTAGTATAGAGTTTCATCAGAGGTAAATGGGCCAGCATTGTCCAGTAGAAATAAAATGTGAACCATATATGTAATTTCCTTTTTTCTTTTTCTTTTTTTTGAGATCAAGATCTGGCTGTGTCACCCAGGCTGGAGCACAGCAGCATGATTTTTGTTCACTGCAGCCTCTGCTTTCTGGGCCCAAGCAATTCTTCAGCCTCAGCCTTCGGAATAGTTGGGACTACAGGCGTGCACCACCATGCGCAGCTAATTTTTGTACTTTTTTCAAAAAAAAAAAAAGATTTTGCCGCATTGCTCAAACTGGTCTGGAACTCCTGAGCTCAAAAGTTATCTGGCTCAAAAGTTATCAGCCTCCCAAAGTGCTGGGATTACAGGGATGAGCCACCATGCCTAGCTGTTTAAGACAAAGTCTCCCTCTGTCACCCCGGCTGAGTCCAGTGACATGATCATGGCTCATTGCAGCCTCAATCTCCCAGGCTTAAGTGATTCTCCTGCCTCAGCCTCCTGAGTATCTAGGACCACAGTTGCACACCATGCACATCTAATTTCTTTATTTTCTGTAAAGATGGGATCTCACTATATTGTCCAGGATAATCTCAAACTCCTGGGTTCAAATGATCCGCCCATCTCCACCTCCCAAAGTACTGGGATCACAGGCCTGAGCCACCATGCCCATGCCCAGCCTTTGCTACTTTTTAAACAGTTTTTTATTTTTTGTGATAAGGTTTCACTCTCACCCAGACTGGAGTGCAGTGGTCTGATCATAGCTCACTGCAGCCTCCAACTTCTGAGCTCAAGTGATCCTCCCACCTCAACCTTCCAGGTAGCTGGGACTACAGGTGTGTGCCATACCTGGCTAATCAAAAAAAAATTTTTTTTTTTATAGAGACAGGGTCTCACTTTGTTTCCCAGGCTGGTCTTGAACTCCTGGGCTCAAGTGATCCTGCAGTCTTGGCCTCTCAAAGTGCTGGGATTACAAGTGTGAGCCACTATGCCTGGCCTCATATATGTAATTAAAAATTTTCCAGTAGTCACATTAAAAAGTTAATGTTTATATATTTTAATTAATATATACAAAATATTTTCATATTAAGGAAATACATTAATAATCAGTATTTTAATAATTACTCATGAGACAGTCTACATTCTTTTATTTCCACTAAGTCTCTGAAATCCAATATTTTACATACTCAGTTTGGGCTGGTTACATTTCAGAGGCTCAGTAACCACAGATGACTATTGGCTAATATACTGGAAAGTGCAGAAATAGACTATTTTTTTTATGAGCCATTAGCAGAACACAGTAGAACTTTGGAGTACAGGACATTAGGACAACTTTAAAGTTAAGCAAATTAATATTATCTTAGTTCTTATTAATAAGCCAGAAGTCATTTGATCAAAGAAATAGCATTAGATTTAGATTACATATGATTTAAGCAAATCCAATCTGAACTTAATGTGATTTCATTGTAATAACAAGAGATATCCATTTAGCATTCATTTGTGTTCATAAACAGAATAATTTTCTTGTTTCTTTCCCCATTTCAGTGACCCAAATCCATAGGCTCAGACCTTTATTCTCTGTTGACTTTATTGATGCCATCTTTTAAAAAATTCATTACCCAAGAAATGGTAAGCATTTGATCTCAGATTTGTTCAGGTCCATTTAACATTCATTTCAGAACATATTTATTGGTGGATCCCAATGAACGAGAAGAACGTGTGATGGATGGCTTGCTGGTGATTGCCATGAACAAACATCGAGAGATTTGTACTATCCAATCCAGTGGTGGGATAATGCTACTAAAAGATCAAGTTAGTGCTTTGATTAATGTCCCATTAAGAATAGGTTGCTTCTCTTTAGATGCATTATCTTGTCTTTTAACAAAAATCCAATGTGAATACTTCCAATGATTGATTCTAGGATATGTTAGAATCTGGTTTCGGTACTATCACTATTAAATACATTGTGTAGACTGGTGGCTATGAGGTATCCTCCTCTTTCCTCCCTTGCTGCTCCCATGTCTGTTCTGGTAGAGTCTGACCCTTCCAACTAGCAGGAGGGTCTAGGGAAGAATAAGATTTATATACCTATTAAATAAAAAAAAAAAAAAAACGGCCGAGCATGGTGGCTCATGCCTGTAATCCCAGCACTTTGGAAGGCCAAGGGGGGTGGATTACTTGAGTTCAGAAGTTCAAGACCACCCTGACCAACAATGGTAAAACCCCATCTCTACTAAAAATGCAACATTAGCTGGGTGTGGTGGCTGGCAGATGCCTGTAATCCTAGCTACTTGGGATGCTGAGGCAGGAGAATCATTTGAACCCAGGAAGTGGAGGTTGCAGTGAGTCAAGATTGCACCATTACACTCCAATCTGGGCAACAAGTGCGAAATTCTTTTTGAATAAAAAAAATTAGCCGAGCTTGATGGCGCATGTCTGTGATCCTGGCCACTAGGGAAGCTGAGGTGGGAGGATTACTTGAGCCCAAGAGGTGGAGGTTGAGTGAGCTGAGATCATGCCACTGCATTCCAGCCCAGGCTATGGTATGAGATCTGTCTCAAAAATAAACATTTTTTAAAAATACATGCAGTAGTAGAAATTATGTAAAAAGACAGTTTTACTTTTAGAATTGGGGTATAATTGGCAGTAGTTCTCAAACCCAGCTACATATCAGATTCACATGGGAGCTTTTAGAAAATAGATCTCCATATAGCATATAGTATAGGTGATTAAAAGCTGCTTTAGTTTGAATTCTAGCTCTGTCCTCATACTAGCTGATCTTGGGCAAATGATTTTATATCTTTGAGTCTCAGTTTCTTTATCTGTAAAATAGGGAATGATGTCATTGTCAACACTTCGTTGTTATAAGGATATAAAGATATTGCAGTGTCTAGCATATATTGTGTGCAATTAATGTTAGTTTCTGTTATCATCATTTCTTTACCAGCATCACAACTACTACCCAGATTCCTATTTCTGTAGATTACCCAAAAAGAAAGTAAGTTAGTGCATCCCTGAGCATATATGTATCTGTGACCTCTTCCATGGTATCTTTTATACTGTTACGTAAGAAAATTTTCATGTCTGTTCCCTTAATGTGATAGTCCTTTACATATCTTAAAACAACTTTCACATCTTGCCTTAATCTGTGTTTACACTGTATTATTTTCATGTTTAGAAAAGTCAGGCTTAAATTATAAAGGTAGAAAATTTAATTTCATAGTTTTAGTTTCTTTAGAGAAAACCTTGGTTTATTGTCTTTAAATACAGAATTCACTTTTATAAATAGGTTTTGAGATGCAGTAAAATTGCTGGTGTGAAAGTAGCAGAAATTACAGAGCTAATACAGAAAGCTTTGGAAAATGACCAAAAAGTTAGGTAAGTAACTTTTCCCTAACTACAGTACATGGTCTTTTATTTTTAGTTTTAAAATTTTTATTTACTTTTTTTTTTTTAGTATAGGCAAGCTTTATTATATATGAACTTTAGAATAGCAATTTTGCTTAAAATTAATTCATTAAAAAGTGTAAATACTACAGTATAGATATGTTATCCTAAACTCCAAAAGGTAGTGAAACTCATAACAGATATTGCTACTCATCTTTGAACAGATACAATAAAAGTATTAATGAATCTGGTTCCCAGACAAGTATGTACCGCTTGCTACTGTGCCTTAGGGAGGAGAGGGTTTTATAACATAGGTATTGATTCAGTTACTTGTAGATAGTAGCTCCTTATTAACACAGCTAAAATTAGGTACATGTTTTTTACTTTGTGTGGGAGCTGGTGACTCTTGTCCGTTTGTTTTTTGAGAGGTATCTTTAAAGGCCTTGGCATCAAACCCGCTTATTGCAAAATGCATCACAGATGGAAATTTAAGCCTGAATTGAGTACAGAATTCCAAAACAAAGAGGAAGGACCCTTCTAAGAGCACAGAGGTCTTCATTGCTCCAGACTCCCAAGACACAACACAGGGAACAGGAAATGGCCCTAAATGGTCTTTTAATATATTTTTTTGTCTTAAGGATCTTCCTTGCAAAAGGGCAACCATATAAATTTCACACTTGATCTTGTTAATCTAAAGTATACTATTTAGTGTTTTTTGAAAGTTGATTGGACTTGTTTATTACATTTTCTGCAATTTAAATAAAACCTATATTGAAAAGTCACATAAGATTTTGTTTTTCTTTTGAGACAGAGTCTCACTCTTTTGCCTAGGCTATAGTGCAGTTGTGCAGTCTTGGCTCAGATTCTGTTGCCTCAGGCTCCCAAATAGCTCAGACTACAGATGCATACCACCATGCCTGGCTAATTTTGTATTTTTAGTAGAGATGGGGTTTCACCATGTTGGCCAGGCTGGTCTCAAACTCCTGACCTCAGGTGATCCACCTGCCTGGGCCTCCCTCCCAAAGTACTAGGATGACAGGTGTGAGCCCCTGTGCCTGAAGACATAAGATTTTTCTTTAAAAGTTAACATTTTCTTAGGATAAAAATAATCTAGTAACCCAAATTAATGGAAGGAAACAGATTGATTCCCATCCATCTCTACTTCTTATTGTGCTATCTTGAGCAAAATATATAACCCAGCATCTCAGTGTCCTCTTCTGTAATATGGGATATTAACATTATCTGGTAGGGCTGATTTGATGGTTAGAGAATAGAGTATTTTAACCACCTAGCACATGGTCTGGCTAGGTGAGGCATAGTAAATTGGTGAGGTTAAGTTAGTCAGATAAACTCTCAGTATTTTTCACCAAACGATAAAATAATAGTTTTTTTCCCTTCCTGTCTTGTATCCAATCTTCCTCCTCCTTCCTTCCCACTAACCTCCCCCACCCCCAACACAGGAAAGAAGGTGGAAAGTTTGGTTTTGCAGAGTCTATAGCAAATCAAAGAATCACAGCATTTAAAATGGAAAAGGCCACTATTGATACTTCGGATGTAGAAGAAAAAGCAGAAGAAATCATTGCTGAAGCAGAACCTCCTTCAGAAGTGTATCTTTATTTGGTGGTTTTTGCAGTAACAAGATTCATAACACTTGGCATTATAATATTAGGCTATATGAAGGGTGTGCATACTGAAATTTTGTAAACACTGTACTTTGTTAGAAAAACACTTAAAATACAAGATAGTGATGTGAGTAATATTATGTTGATGGTATAACATTCAACTTTTTTTCAGGTATCCTGCAAACACCAGATTTTTAAGGACCAATTTTAATTTAGTATTGTAACTAAAATGTTGAGAACCTGTCTCTTCACATTTCTTACTATTAACTGCATCCATAAAATATTGCCTATTTTTCCTTCTTCATTGTTCAGCCATCCATAGTGTAGGCTCTAAGTTTTTTTTCCCCTAGGAACTTGAGGCACACTTGAATCAGTCTTACAGGAAGAAAACTTTTATTACCATCTTTTTCAACAGTCCATCAAATAGCAGTAGTTTTGTTACTCGGTTTTCTTAACTTGTTAAGTGTTTCTAAACCTGTGCTATGGACTCCTGGAACTGCCCAAATTGGAGAAGGAGTAGAAAACTCCTGGGGTGATCTTGAAGACTCTGAGAAGGAAGATGATGATGAAGGTGGCAGTGATGAAGCTATCATTCTTGATAGTGTAAAGATGGACACTGGAATAGAAGTCTCTGATATTGGAAGCCAAGGTAGGTGACACTATGGCACACTTATTACTATTTATTATAGTTATATAGAGTATTACCATATAGTTATATATAATGCACAAAATAAGTGTGTATCACTATAGTAATAGCATATTAACTATATATAGAGATGTATACTAGATATATACATGGTCTTTTATTTTTAGTTTTAAAATTTTTTTTTTTTAGTATAGGCAAGCTTTATTATAATATAAAGGATATAGGACACAATATGGAGAATAGTTATATATAGGGATGTAAGTATTGCTTTTTTAGAGGGGCTAAATATTGTGATTTAAATTTCAACTAAATTATGACTAACTGCAATTCTAATGATACTAGTAGTGGTACACTTTGGCATAAAATGATAGTGACATTTTTAATTTAAAAAAATTTTATGTATGTATGTGGGTCAATTTTAAGGGAATGAGTTTAAGATCTTATTCTTGCATGCTGCCTTTTTTTGTAGTTTCTAGACTGAAACAAAAAGCCCATCCCATATTATAACATAATACTGTCTAAATAAAACACTCTGTGATGATAGAAACATTCTATTAAGTATCTATGCTGGTATAGCAGCCACTAGCCCCACGTGGCTATTGAATGCTTGAAATGTGGCTGGTGTTACTGAGAACTGAATTTTAAATTTTAGTTAAAATTAAGCAGCCACATGTGGCTAATGGCTACCATACCAGACACTGCAGTATTAGAACATAAATTGTACAAATGACTAGAATACTGGTAGTCCTAGATGTTTCATGCATTCTGAAAGCTATAGAACTGAAGAACTTGTTTTTATGTATGGTTATATTTGCTTGTAAAAAAAGCAAATTCTTGCCAGTGTATGTAGTAAGAACAGAAATCCTATAAGGATCTGTGAACTAGGCTGGCAGGGAAAACTGAAGGCAATATGCTTAGTAGGAATGTAATGCAAATACTTCTATTCTTAAGGAGATAAATTATTGCTTATGAACATTACTAGAGCCTAAGCTTTTTGTTTAATTATTCAAGTAAATAGGTAAGGAAAGAAATTCCCATTGATTGAGACCCTTATTCAACTTTCCCAGTGGTTACTTCTGTTTGGTATTATTCTTCCAGAACTTGTTCCAGATATTTATTTACTCTCTGTGCAGTGATGTAAGCAAATGCTGCATAGACTTGTATAGCACTGAATATAACAATTCCCTTGTTGTTGAAGATGTAAGTAAGTTGTTTCCATTTTTTCACTGTTATATTTTCAACTGAAAATAATGAAGGTGGACCTATGAACAGGAGAAACCAATTGAAAACTAAAAATACAAAGAATTGATGTGGGTTAATTCACATCTTATATATATCATTACAATGATCAGGAGAAAAATGGGCAAAAGATGTGGAGCAGTTCTCAAAGAAAATACAAATGGCCAGTAATATTTTTCATGGTCAGTTTTGGTAGTAATACAAATAAATTTTTTTTTTAAATGACATGGCCTTTTTTGTTACTGTATTTTGGGCAATGTTAAAAAATACCAGCAATGCCAAAGGTATGTGGGAAATGGGTGGTTCTTTTATCTCTTGAAGTGTCAATTGGAACTATTTCTGGAGGAATAAAGTAGGGCAAACAATTCACTTGGCTTCACAAAAGATGATATATACAGTTCCCCCTAATTTTCCTATGATGACATGTACTAAATTGTCACACCATTTAAAAATCTATAGGAAATAAGAGTTTAAAGGAACAAGTGTTACAGATGAGTTCTAGAGAGCCCTAAGAAGCTGATTTAAAGAGAAAAGAAAGCCTCCACCTGAAGAGTAGCATGGGCTGGCTCTCTGTTATAGGCAAATAAGTTACTCCTGACCTCAGGTGATCCGCCTGCCTCAGCCTCCCAAAGTGCTCGGATTACAAGTGTGAGCCACCATGCCCAGCCCTGGAAATAAGAGTTTTAGAACATCTGATAGAAGTAAACTCATGTGGAAATAAATTTTCCAAGATTAACTTTTTTTTTTTTTTTAAACAAAGATGCTCCCATAATACTCTCAGATAGTGAAGAAGAAGAAATGATCATTTTAGAACCAGACAAGAATCCAAAGAAAATAAGGTAACAAATTTCTGGTTTATTTCAAATGTGTACATATACTGAACACTTCTAGAGGTTTGCTCTCTGGTTTTACTCTCATCTTGCCACACGACTATAAACATCCATCTGTTCTGTGATTTACCTTGTGACTTATAAAAATTAGGATCTAATTCTGAAAAACTCTTTGGATATCAGTTTTACTCATAGCTGACACATTTTATATCCTATTGGAAAAATAAGAAATGCCTCTTATTTCAATAATCCAAAACTTAACAAGCATACTCTTAGTAAATTCTTATATTCACAGAACACAGACCACCAGTGTAAAACAGGAGAAAGCACCAAATAAAAAGCCAGTGAAAAGAAGAAAAAAGAAGAGAGCTGCCAATTAAAGCTAACAGTTGTATATTTGTATATAACTATTAAAAGGATATTTATTCCATTCTAACAATCCTGGGGATTTTTTATTCACAAATCCATTGTAAAATCCAGCAGGATTTTTTAAAATGGTTTTTTTGTTTTTAATGGTATGCTTTGAAATAAACCTTCTGGAGCATTTCTTGTCTGTTAATTTGCACATAAGCTTCCCACCTCTCTCCTGCTCCCAACCTGTTGAGTTTACCCCACAAAACCTAATCAAGTTTTACAAAGAGCCAAAGTCTAGGGATCTCCACTCTACTGGTAAGTACAGATTTATTCCAGATATGCTTCGATTATGCTCAAGTCAGCACATTAATCCAGTTGCTTAGGAAAATGAATGTCAGAATTTGAGAGTCTGTTCCTAAAACTAATTTTAGAGGAAGACTTTTCACTTTCCATTACAGTAAACCAAATTAACTTTTCTAAGTGAAATCCTAAAGAAGTTAAATTTGGCTTGCAAAGTTTTTCAAATCAATTTATTGTTATAATCCTGAGAGCTGGCATCATTAATACTTTAAGAAAACCACTTAAAATTAGCCAAATATCTAAGACAGATACATATACAAAAGATATACAAATTAAAACCATTTAAAAAGTAATGGATACCATAATTTGTACTTTGCCATAACTTCTGTATTCAGAAATGATTGTAAAAACCTAAGTTAAAAACTATACACCATATACTTTGAGTGATTTACATCTTAGAAAGCAAAGGCAGTCTTTCATTGTTACACATTTAGTGTCTCTGGTGGGTTGAGGAGAGAAACACCATGATACCTATAAGTAGGGGAAAAAAACATTTTTAGTAAACATTCACTGGGTAAAGAAGATCATGGAATAATGTATGTGCTCATGTGTTGGAAACTAAAAAATGCTATTTCTATCTGACCGAGTTGATGGTTTTAGAAACATTGTCTAATCCCTGAAATACACATCTGTGCCCCTTCCTCTCCCTTCTCCCCCAGACCCAAGGCAGAAAGCATTAACTACAACCTTCGAACACATAACCAGTTAAGAGAACAGATTCTCAAGGAGGCTATGGAAGATTCATGAATAAAGTTAGAATGTCAAAGATCTCTGAATTATAGTCTAGAAAAGTAGCTTCAATATCCAAGTTAATTCTTACTTTGAATGTTTGTACTTTTCTCTTACTGACTGTTGTGCATGCTGTGGTGCTTTGAGGTAGGTCTGATGAAGGTCCATGAGACAAGGCTTAAGACTTTCCAGGGTATATCCAGTCTTCTGTACTAATGATTCAGGCTACAGAGAAGGGAATAGAGAACCCCTGAGTTTTGCTTTTAGTAACGGACCCCAAACAGAGTTAACAGTTGGCATTAAGTTTATGTTATATTCTAGTACTAATCTTTAACTCTTCCAACTAGTTCTCTCAGGCCACTATTCCATCTCTGAATCCATTTGTTGCTGCTTTCCCTGCCAGCAACAGATCAGAGGCTTTTTAAAAAGTTCACCTTTCAATCCAAGTTACAACTAAGCTTTCCACCTAACAAACAGATGCTGTACAACAGGTAACATGCCTTAAACAGCATATAACCATCCCTCAGTATACAGGAGGGATTGCTTCTGGGACCCTCCCCAAATATACCCAAATCTGTACATAACTTGAGTCCTGTAGTCACCCTTCCATATATATGGGTTTTGAATCCCCTGAATACTGTATTCTCAATCCACATTTGACTGGAAAAAGGTTCATGTATAAGTGGACTCACACAATTCAAACCTGTGTTTTTTCAAGGGTCAACTGTATATATTTGAAGTTTTTCCAAGTAAGAACATCTAGGCAACCCTCAGTTTTGTAGGACAATTATTTAATCTGGCACAGGCATTTGATTACAAGGTAGGTGTGTGAAGACTGTAAATACATACCCAGCTTTGTCCCGTGACTGTATAGAGTGCTAAATGAAAGGCGGCTCCAGCAATAACTGATGGCAAATACTTCAGATATGGGTCAGCATCTATCAAACTTAATTCTCCCAAAAACTGGAATAAAAAATACTTTATGATCACAAGAGCGTCTAGAATTCAAATCTCAAATCCCTGCCTTCTAATTTTTTCCTACCTTTGATAATGGCTCTGTAGCAACCCTAGAAAAAATATTTCACAGCCTCATCTTTAAACAGATTCACCATTTTAGTGTTTTGCTCCATCCTCATTCTGTATATTCCCTCCTTTATTAACTTTTAAAAAACAACTATTCTGACAACCCATTCCCAAGACTTCATCCTTATACCTCCAGTTCTAGTGCTTTCCTGATATAGATTATCTTTTACCAGCAGCAGGCTTTCTTCCATACTGCAGTATCAACCTCCCTCTGAATACTAAATCTCTTTCCCACTACTGTACAAAGGAACTAGGACCTGCCCCTAATTATTACCTAAGAATCGCCATTCAAAATGAAAGTTAACTCACCATTGCTAAACTTTCAACTTTGCAGTTTGCAGGCTGCTGATGCAGAAAGTATTGGGTAAGAAACTGATTTATTGTTGGAGCAGCTAAGTCAAAAGTAAGGACTTTCAAAACTAGATGCTCCATTCTCAGAACTTGTTTCTTGGTGTAGGTATCATCTGTAATGTACACAAACTCTGCTACTTCTGGGGGGTATATTTCTTCAAACTTTCTACAATAAAAAAAGTTTTAAGTAATCAGTCCTAAAAGAGAAGCAAGCTTCCTTATCCCAATTCTGAAATCCCATTAGCAGAATATATGGAATGAATCCAAAACCCACACCAGCTGGATTTCCAGACACTTGATCATCATTTCTAGCAGAGACTGGATAGCTAAATGCTAATTAAAAGGTCCAAATCAATGAGGCACTTTTGAGGTATTTTCCCAGTTCAGTCAAAAGAAGTAAATGAAAGGCATGAGACTTCTCAAGATGGAAACAATCCAGAGTTCACCAAGTAGCTGAAAATTTAGGAAATACAAGTCCTAAGAAAACATATTTTGTTTTCATTTTTAAGTGTAGTTTTCCCTTTTTTCTTTTTTTTTGAGACAGAGTCTTCCTGTCACCCAGGGTAGAGTACAGTGGTGCGATCTTAGCTTATTGCAACCTCCAGCTCCCAGGTTCAAGTGATTCTCCTGCCTCAGCCTCCCTAGTAGCTCAGATTACAGGCTTGTGCTATCATGCCTGGCTAATTTTTTGTATTTTCAGTAGAAATGGGGTTTTGCCATGTTGGCCAGGCTGGTCTCAAACTCCTAATGTCAAGTGATCCACCCATCTCATCCTCCTAAAGTGCTAGGATTACAGGCATGAGCTACCATGCCTGGC
The DNA here is from genome assembly GCF_009761245.1 of Sapajus apella. Classification (NCBI taxonomy): domain Eukaryota; kingdom Metazoa; phylum Chordata; class Mammalia; order Primates; family Cebidae; genus Sapajus; species Sapajus apella. The sequence goes on along the minus strand of NW_022436967.1, from coordinate 17,247,350 downwards.
CTTTACTTCTTAATGAAAGAGACACTGCTTATATGCCAGAAAGTACTTTAATATTGGAAGGAAAATGTTTTAAAATTTGTAGAAAGTACTTTAATATTGGAAGGAAAATGTTTTAAAATTTGTAATCTAGTGTACTATATATAATATAGACAGTCTGTTTTCATTCAAGGAATCCAGATAGGGGAAAATTAGGGTTCTAGATTAGAACACAGTTTCATCCTACTCCACTCCAAGCCCTACCACACTGCCATCCCTAAAGTAGTCACTGACTCTCTGCCTGGTATAATATTAAAAGGTCACCATTAAAAATCAATTTCTTCCCTAAACAAAAGGTAGTGATAACTTTTAATCAAACAAACCTAGGTAGACTTACGAGGCTAACAGCATAGCAGCAGTGCCCACAAGCTGAAGCTTTCCTCTCAGCACGGACATGGACGAAAGGAACCTATCAATGTAGTTCACAGCCAAATGCAGGGTCTCATTCTGTAGTTTATATTCTTCTCCTACTTCAACTAGCCAGTCCACGAGGATAGCTCTCATACTGTTAGTGATGTCTGGCTGTTTCTTCATGTAACCCACTTTAGGTTTACATTTAACCTATTGAGAAAATTATTTAGTAGTGTTAAAATTGCAATTAGATTATTTTACCATGAATTAAGAGAGGCTACATGCTATAAACTTAAGTGTATCATTAAAATAATTCATTAGCAGTTTAAAAACAAACATCCTCTTAATTTCATTTAGCCACATTTAACAAATATATTATACAAACTGGATTCAGAGAACTTTTACCTCCATTTCCCTAAGGTATGTGTGAATATCCTCATGGTAGTCTGGTACTTCATTAACACTCACTGGCTTTTCATCTTCTAATACAATTGACATGTCCATAGTATGTGGTGACTCTGGGACAATTCAAAAGGTATGATCAAATTAATTGTTTGATTTGTCTATTTAGTTTAACAGCTAAAAATGACTGCCCTTGTAAGGAATCTTATATTAGCAAAGCACTTATTTCATCAAACTAAAAACAGCTTCTCATGATGAAATATGTAGAATATTTTACCCTAGTCTTAGTATCTCTGTACATATATCTTTGGGATGATATTAGTTAATGAGGAAAAAAAAATACATTGGTAGGCCCCTAACAGGAAAACGAAAATCATATATTATCTTAAAGTATTCGTCTTCCATTACAGAAAGGAGCAGATGGCATGGTGGTTCTGTTAGGATACAGCACTTAAAATCCAAGTTTTGAGATAATATCTAAGATTTGCCCTAGTGCAAATCCCAGAGTCTGACATATACAAAGCCCAATTAGGCAATAGCTAGAATCAGTTTAATGGTCTCCATTAACAAGTGTTATTAAGAAATTAGGTTTGTTGCCGGGCTCGGTGGCTCATGCCTGTAATCCCAGCACTTTGGGAGACTGAGGCAGGCGGATCACCTGATGTCAGGAGTTCGAGACCAGCCTGACCAATATGGTGAAACCCCGTCTTTAAAAAAAAAAAAAAAAAAAATTAGGTTATGGACAGATTAACACTATAAGTATTTTTTGTAGCGTAAATTATCTTTTGAAGCAAAGAGTATCATCCATTATTCCTTTCACATCAAAGATCACCTTGAAATTAAACTTTTTTTTGCAAAATTTTAATAAAAACACACAAAATATTTCAAAAGGACTTTTTCTGCTCACTCATCCTCCCCCACAATCAACTAAAACTAAAATGAAATTTGATTTAGTGAGCTGTCCAGTGACTCAATATCCCTAGTGCAAAGAAATAATACAAACTTCAAAGAGCTGTTTACAGCAGCTACTTTTAATACATGAGTAAGGGCAAACAGCCATGGTACAACTGTTGACCTGCAGTAGGAAAAGTGTCACTTTCTGGTATCAATCAGATGATAAACCAGACTGGTTTTATATAAACAAAATTGTGACACTGTAAGAGATGTTATGTAATCACAATATTTAAAACTGCATCTTCAAATAGCACACTCTAAGTGATATATAAGTGAGTTATATAAAACAAATCCATTCTCCAAACCAAGGACACATTTATGGGATCAGATTAAAATAAGCATTTAAGATCTAATTATAATTAGATTGATATGATGGCAGTGAACCTGAAAGAGTATTGGATTAGGATCCTTTTGTAGGACACCAGGTCAAGTGTTAGCTGTGAGATCCAAGATAAGTCACACCCTTTCTAAGCCTTGTTACATTAAACCTAACTCACTCTGGTCAAAATGACTACATGAGCAACCACTCATTAACAATTTCCTTAAAACTTACCAAAACTACCATCCATTGGATAATCAAGAGGTACCAATGGTTTTCTGGGTCCAGGTAAACTAATGGCTGAATTAAAAGCCATGACATCTTCACGCTCTGCTTTCTGGGATTCAGCTGGCTTCTTATGAGTCTCCTCTTCTGCTTCATCCACATGAATGGTGAATGCAGGCTGTTTACTGTTTGCTTTCCAAGAAGGAATGGTGACATGCTCATCATTTACAGGAAGATCCTTAAGAGGTGCAACCTAAAAAAAAAAAAAAATTAATAACTGGCTTTGAGCCTACTAGAGTTTTACATTCTCTCTCTTATGGGTGTCGGCTTTTGCTTTTTCTCCTAAATACCAGGAATTAAACTTTCTAGGACAAAGAATAGTCTGAGTATTCAAAAAGAGAATAGATGTTCCCATTTGTCACAGGCATTCCCACAAAGGCTAACAACAGTTAACACTAGGCGGAATTATGCAAAGCTAATCAAGGCCACAAGAAGGGTCGGGTGGCAGGCCAATACATGACAAGTTTAGAAAAGACATTGCAAAAAAGTGTTGGTTCACCACTGTCCGCCCGAGGGTGGAGCAACAGAGCAAATCCAGCTAAAATGGCGGAATTTGCCAAAAGCAAAGTATTTCGTACACCGTTTTCTAAAGTAGAGGTCATCTGCTAAGCATTAGAAGGAAGAGGGGCAAAGTCCTACAGCAGTGCCTGGGGTTTAAAAGTGGAGAGAAAGGCGAGGTGCTGAGCAAAGACTACACGTTACAGAGCTTGGGTTTGACCCTATTATGTAACGTAGATGCCCCTTACAGAGAGCAGAAAAGGCAGCATACACACAGTGTTGGCGGGATCGTGATGCTAAGAATTCCTATTGTGGCATCCCACACACCAGCACCAAGTGGACTCCAGACCCTGGCCCCCTTCCAAAAGCCTAGGAGATGCCTTCTCGCCTCTCTCGTCTGCCTGCTAAGCCAATGCCAAACCCTGCTCGACCCACCCTCCTGCAGATATCCCGCATCCTTTTACCCGTCGCGTCTTCGGCCTCTGCTGCTGCGATGCGCCCCGCGGGTTCCCGGCCTTCAGTACAGCCAGCGCGGCCCGGGTCCGCGGTGGCTGGATAGGCGCTGCCTTTTCCGGGTTGATGTTCTCCTGGTCCTCTTGGAGCGCAGTCTGCTGCAATGCTAGCAGCGCCGAGCCCGCCTCGCGGGCTGCAGGCTCCGGCGCAGAGTTGCCCAACATCACTGTTCCCGGGGGCCGACGGCGGGATCAGCTTGCGGCGCCAAGCAGCGTGCACACCGCCCAGCCGACCGGTCGCACCGACCCGGCCAAAGAACAGTCGTAGGCGCCGCTCACAGCCCAGGCCAGCCTACCTGCCCGCCCACTGACCCAGCTTGAGACCACGCAGGGCCGAGGAGGTTGTGAAAGGTGCAGGCAGGCACTGCCGGGCGTGGCGGGCCAAAGACGCCCGGAGATATAGCTAGCAGCCCGCCGGAGCGGCGGCTGTTCTTGCAGTTCAAGTATCCCGCGACTATTGAAATGGACCAATGAAAACGCCAGGGCCTTGACGTCATTCGAAGCGACAGGGTCGCAGGCAAGTGAAGGAAGCACAAAGGTAACAGAGCAGGGGCGGGGCAGGACAGAGAAACGAACTGGGGCTGGGGCGGGAGGTAGAACGCCTGCGCAGGGAGTGGGTCTCAGGGCCCGAGCTTCCGATTACTTTAAACTGAGCCACCTAGGGAGCGAGGTGGTCCAGAGGCTGAGCCTTTCAGGGAATTAAACGGAATTAAACCTAGCGACTATGATTTGGGCTGCCCCAGCTTTTAGCTCTGACATCTCTAGTTAGCTTAACTGACTTTTTCTCAAGGTTTAAAATCTGGGCCACGTTTTTCAATATCTCCAATTCTCTGTTTTTTTAATCTGTTAATAAGGAGTAATATCTACAGTCATATGGTTGTTAGAATGAAATAATGTCCATGAATCGTTTAACACGGGGCTCACATAGTAATACAGTACTCAATTAGCAGACTACAATGTCATCTTAACATTTAGGTGTTTATTCACAGTAACCAGAAATTGTGTTTTTTTAACATTTTTCCTAATGAAGATGCAATTAATTTAAGATGCTACCTTGAACTACATAATAATATATATAACAAATAGCAATGTATTACAAAATATTCAAATAGTCATTAATTTTTATCTATTTTTCCCCAAGCTGTGGCAGCCAACAAAAAACAATGAAATTCTAGTGACCTAGATATAATTATGTTCCTTTCAGAAGTAAAGTTTCTCTAAATATGGCAAAAACAATATGAGCTTGTTAAAATAAAACTAAAGTCTTAACTATATGTGCCTTTAACAAATTTTTATATTTATATAAAAAGCTTTCACATAACTAATAAGTATAATAGCATATCATTAAGAAGCACTGTTTTCTAAAAAAATTGTGAGTCTGCCCTTCTTGAAACATAAAGCATATTTTCCATTATCTTTTTGCTAGTTTAAAACCTTTCAATACAATATTCCTTTGAAGTTAATAAATATGAATTAAGATTAATGTACAAAACTTCTGTAGCCTTAATGTCATATATGATAAAAAGAGATCTAGAAGATACTAGCGTAGGAAAATCTAAGATGGCATAACTATTTCTACACTCTTCATCTGCAGCACGTTTATATAGCTTGACTGGTTACAGCATGTCTAGTTAAGATCCCTCCACTCTGTGTAAGCTCTCCTTATTTCCCTGGCTACAATTTATAGCACTGAGCCAAGTCTAGCATTTCACAAACTGCAGCAGAGTCCTAAAACATTCCTAAGCAAAAGGGAAATCAGTTGCAAATTAATTCTATCTCCTAGAAAAAATAATTGGTAGGTTTTTCTACTAGCTGACAACATACATAGTAACCAGGACACCACAAAGCAAGTACCAGCATTTGGGTTCTGGTCCCAGCTTTATAAAATACTAGCATGTCCTCTTAATCACAAGATTTGAATGAGAATCAGTTTTCTTATATGATTTGACAAACTTATGCAACAGTTGTGAAGATCAAATAAGGTAATATATAAAAAAATATTCTCAAACCTACAAAGCAGTTTATACATTTATGTGTTTCTGTACCTTATAATACATTTGAATATATTTTCATTTTCCGCATATTAGTTCTCAATTTAAAAATTAAAATAGCCACTTGCCAAAAATTCATTAAAATCCTATTTAAATCATTCCACTCATGTTTTAAAAATAAAAATACTGTTAGTTTTAAAAAGTTCCATTTGTCAAAAGAAATAGAAGCATTACTTTAAAAAGCCATTATATCTCAAATATTTTTAGATGTAAAAAGCATTTGAAATTAAAGTATGTACAGAGTTAACTTGTAATTCTGTTTTAACATTTTTCATTTAAACAGACCATTTCTTTGGGACTTTACCTTATTTGTATTTCATGCTGCATCAAAGAATGAAATCAATGCATTTTGGTCATAACTGTCCAGAATTTCCAGTAGAAGAGGTACTTTAGTTTTTACATTGGTGCCTTTGAACTTAAATTTATCTATGAAAAGATCTGTGATCATGCCTATAAAAGAAAAAGGTAAATTTCCTGTCACTGATTAGTTCTATTTAATGACGCAGTATTTCATTAAAGTAACTGCTTGATAATCTATTTTTAAGCTCCTGTAATTCTATTACTTATCATACACAAACCTAAAAGGCATGATGTTTTTAAAAATATTCATTTGGGGGGACTTTAAAACAAGTTTCAAGATATAAATCATTAGCCTAATAACCCTCTTAACAATTGAATATGACCTATTAAATCAGACAACTGCTGGACATTTTTGAACTGCTATCAGTATATATATATATATATATATATATATATAGTGGTATCTTTTTTCCACCAGCTGACCATTTTGACAAAGTGTAGGCAGATTCTATTTTTAACAGCTTTATCTGAATTAAAAGATTCCACCTATATGTTGACCATTCTTGGGATTTGACTTGAAGGCAAATGGTCCTAGGTTCAAAGATCTGGGCAAATCATTTCACCTTGAGTTTTCTCTTATGTAAAATAGGAATAACTCAAGCTGTCAATCCTTTATTCAAAAAGCTTGATGCAAGATGTATTTTAGAATTTTTCCTATTTTAAGAAGATAATGAAAGGAATATACTATAGTATTAACCCCAAGGGGACTGAGTGGCAGCATCCAAAGCAAAACATAGTACTATTTCTGTCACAAATTATATTGATGAATATTTGCACTAAGTGGAATAAAAAAGATATAACCTCATGTCAGGTTAAGTCAGGTTTTGTTATTAAATTAATTCAGATTAAGTCAAGATTTTGCTGTCAAATTATGAAAAAAACTTTGGTTTACAAAGCTGTCTGGATTTTGCAATCAGTGATAAGAGAAGGTAGTTATGTACCACCAATCTCATAAGTTATTATAAGGATAAAAGAGATCATGTGCATGCCATATAATAAAGGTTAAGACATTAAATACAGCTACAGTTTGTGAGAAAGTCTCTGGATATGTAATAAGAAATTCAGTAGACAGGCTTAAGGATCAGCATGGACTAATGATACCAGTTAGCTCTACAGTGACTATGGAAGACTTGGCATAGTATGAAAGGCATGCATTTTGGGGTGAGAAGATTCTAATGCAGGCATTATCACTGACTTGCTAGGTGACAACAAATTCCTTAGACTCAGATTTCAGTTAAAGTATATGAAAAATAGGCTGGGTGTGGTGGCTCACACCTGGAATCCTAGCACTTTGGGAGGCCAAGGTGGGTGGATCACCTGAGGTGAGGAGTTTGAGACCAGCCTAGCCAACATGGTGAAACCCCATCTTTAAAAAAAAATAAAAGTATATGAAAAATAAAGATAATGCCACCTACCTTGCAGAGCTATTGTAAGAATTAAATATCTCACCTGATTATGAAGACAGTATAAATAGTATGCTATATAACAGGTCTTACATAAGGATTACTAACAAGGTTGCTTTTTTCAAGCTGTTCCTTCCTTCCTCACTCCTTCTTTCCCTCCCTTCACCTCCCGTACTCTCTCTGTGTTTCAGTGCAATTTGTGGAGCATTCAACTTCTCACCACCAAAGTAAGTTTTGAATTGTAAACTGACATTGCATGAATACTCTAATCCCTTATTAAATTTTGCTTTAAAAATTTTGAATGCTGCACTTTTATATTTCATGATAGCAACAAAACATGGTAGTTATTTGTGTGAAATATAGTCTAAGCTCTAAAAGTTCATAGATTACATTCATTTTGTACCAAGCTTGTTCACATATATAGATTCATCACAGTATACTTATTTCTTAATATACTAGCATTTTATCAAGTAAAAGAATTAAATATTAAAAGTAGCTTGACAAAATACAGAAATAGTCTGCAATAAATTGGTTGCTGACTGATTCATGACTGGTTCATGAATCAGGACTCATGTAATCTTTGTATCTTTCTGCCCAGCTTCTCTTACATGATCCTTGGGAAATAGCCAGTTGAAAGAAATATGGCAAGGTATTCTAGGATGGTCTACTAACCATAGAGTCTTTCAAGATGTGCAGGTTGCTTTTTGTATTCTTCCTGTAGGTGATCTGCCTCTTCTAGAATACAGCGATATTCTGGTATCAGAAAGTTCGTATTTCCCTCATGAACCTGCAATTCCTTATTTAAAATTAAAAACAGAAGCACCTTAATATTCAAAATTCAATCTAATATAATGTTAAAGTATTGATAATTTTAGAAATCCTATGACTTAAAATAATAACCACCAGTCCATGATGACACATATACTTACTTTTAAAGCATCAATTAATTGCACTTTCTTAGCCAAAAGCAACTGATACTCCAGCTTTGGGTGGATTAGCTTTAAAGTGTGTTTGACTGATATTTCATTTATCTCTAGAAGGAGTACAGTTAGATAAATCACTTTGATCAGAAACATTAATAATGTAACACCACCACAAAATAAAAATTAGAAGGAATAATTAAAAATTTTTTGTTTACCGTATGATATATTGAGGTTGATTTTCCTTTTTGTGGCTTCTTTAGAAAGCACATCTTTTAGGATGGAGATAGTAGAAATGTTGTCAGATTTAAAAATTCCCTCTCCTTTTCTATAAAATTAATGCATTTTTTAAAAGAATAAGCTATAGAAGGAAGTAGTCCAGTACATATATATTTTATGATTAGTACTTAGTATTTAGATTTCATTTGACTGTAATTTCTTTTGTATATATATAATATAAAGCAAATTCAAACATGAATCCTTTATTAATATATTAATTCAGCTTCTGAATATACTTGTAAAACTAAACAAAAAATAGATGCCTCCTAAAGATGTGACAATTTATAAAAAAACTTCGTTTAAAACAACTTTTTTTTTTTTAGAATATTTAAAATATTTATTTTTCTTTTTTTTTTTATTGCATTTTAGGTTTTGGGGTACATTTGAAGAACATGCAAGATAGTTGCATAGGTACACATATAGCAGTGTGATTTGCTGCCTTCCTCCCCTTCACCTATGTCTGGCATTTCTCCCCATGCTATCTCTCCCCAACTCCCCATCCCCTACTGTCCCTCCCCTATTTCCCCCCAACAGACCCCAGTGTGTAGTGCTCCCCTCCCTCTGTCCATGTGTTCTCATTGTTCAACACCCGCCTATGAGTGAGAACATGCGGAGTTTGATTTTCTGCTCTTGTTTCAGTTTGCTGAGAATGATGGTTTCCAGGTTCATCCATGTCCCTACAAAGGACACAAACTCATTGTTTTTTATGGCTGCATAATATTCCATGATGTATATGTGCCACATTTTCCCTGTCCAGTCTATCATCGATGGACATTTGGGTTGGTTCCAGGTCTTTGCTATTGTAAGCAGTGCTGCAATAAACATTTGTGTGCATGTGTCCTTATAGTAGAACGATTTATAATCCTTTGGATATATACTCAGTAATGGGATTGCTGGGTCAAATGGAATTTCTATTTCTAGGTCCTTAAGGAATCGCCACACTGTCTTCCACAATGGTTGAACTAATTTACACTCCCAACAGTGTAAAAGTGTTTCTATTTCTCTACATCCTCTCCAGAATCTGTTGTCTCTAGATTTTTTAATGATCGCCATTTGAACTGGTGTGAGATGGTATCTCAATGTAGTTTTGATTTTTAAAACAACTTTTATCTTCATTTTTTTCAGTAATATTTTCAATAGCCAAACTCATATATATATATATATATATATATATATATATATATTGCACTTAGAATTGCTTACTTACATAAGTTTTTCTTTGATGTAATCACACAAATTACAGTGTGACTATATGCTTTATCCTTAAATCTGATATCAAATATGAAAGAGTGACATCTGCTGTTTTTCATGCTCAGCATCCACTGGCACTGCTTATGGCCAGTGGACCGTTATTTTTCTTTAGGGAACCACTCCTTTTTCTTTTGCCCTCTTAAGTCCATATAGTTTCAGTGGCATTGGTCTCAATCTATTTCTGGGACTTCAGGAGGAAGCATTGAGTAGTACCTTCCATACCCCTGACTACAGTGGTTCATAGCTTGACAATGATACTCAATTCTGGGACTTTTACTAGAGCTAGTGGGCAAGAAAAGCCCAAAGGCAGCTGAAAATATGTAAGAGTGGATTCTAGGAACTGCTGGTGGCCATAACACTGGATGGTAAGGCCAAGAAAAGATAAAAGCAGAATTTAACAAGGGATTAAAATCTTGATGACATTAGTTAAGCCACTGATCCAGTTGTGCCTGAGGCAGATTACTGCTAGACTTTTAAGTTATGTGAGCTGATAAATTCCTTTTATTTGGTTAAGCTGCATGCATTTGGTTCCTTTTTATGATGACCAAGTTTCCTAATTAACATGTATCATCTTTCATATACTTAATGTTGCTTTTTCATTTGTTTTTCACACACACACAAATCATGCATACCACTGGCTATATGCAAATGATAATTGCTTTGGCTAGATGTGGTGGCTCATGCCTGTAATGCCAGCATTTGTGAGGCTGAGATGGTGGATCACTTGAGGTCAGGAGTTTGAGACCAACCTGGCCAACATGGTGAGACCTGTCTCTACTGAAAATACAAAAATTAGCCAGGCGTGGTGGCGCACTCCTAAAATTCCAGCTACTCAGGAGGCTGAGGCATGAGAGCTGCTTGAGCCTAGGCAGAGGAGGTTGCCCTGAGAACAGGACACTGCACTCCAACCTGTGAAACCCTGTCTCAAAACAAATAAACAAGAAAGATAATTATGGGTTTTTTCTAGAAAGATGAATAATACACCCTTACTACATTGATCTTATTTATATTTTAGAAATCATGACATTTCTACTAGTCTTTAATCTTAACAGATGATATTTTGTAAACACACAGTGCCAGGTACTATAGAATGACTGAAATGGTTATCTTCTTTTAATCATCATAACAATTAATAAAGTAAGTGCTATTATTTTCATTCCTCAGAAAAGAAAACTGAAGCTCAGAGAGTTAAGTAACTAGCTAAGGTCACAGAGCTGGTAAGTCACAGAGCCAGGATTCAAACCTAATTATGTCTACCTACAAAGCACACGCTTCTATACGACCTCCCTAGTAGTTCTACTTCTTGTTCCCTAGTTGAGACTTTACCATGCTAAGTTTTTAGAACTTAGGAGAATAAGTCAATTATCTGCTTAGGGAAAGAACCTTAAGAGGTTTATCTCTCCCAGATAAACAACACAAAGCAAAACAAACAAATAAACCCCACAAAAAAAAAAAATCACAAACAAAACAACCTATAGGCCTGGTGTGGTGGCTCACACCTATAATCCAAGCACTTTGGGAGGCCAAGGCAGGAGTATTGCTTGAGTTCAGGAGTTTCAGACCAGCTTGATCAACATGGGGAAACCCTATCTCTACAGAAAATAAAAAAATTAGCTGGGCATGGTGGTGCATGGCTGTGGTCTCAGCTACTCAGGAGGGAGGTTGGGAGGTTGCAGTAAGCTGAGATCGAGCCACTGCACTCTAACTGGGTGACAGAATGAGATCCTGTCTCAAAACAAAACAAACAAATAAAAAACAACCTACAGATGTGAGAAAGAATGAAAATGCAAAAACCTTGCAGAAGCAGGATTCAAGCTCAAAGGTAGATGTAGAGAAATCAGCCTTGCCCAAGAAGTAGGCCATTTCACATTCAGACAGGTTAAAAAAAAAGAAGGAAAAGTTTAGCTTCTATTATATTGAGAAGTTAAGAAAGAAATTATGGGAGCTTATAGGAGATGAGTTAGAAGTGACAGTGGAGGAGTAATGGGTGCAACTAGAAGCTTTAGAAGAGTATAAAACAATATCATGACCTCCATATCACATCAGAATAGCTGCAAAAAGCCTGCACGTTCTAAGCCCTAAAGTTTTAAGCCATGGTCTATTTTGTGCATAAAGAAATTCAGCTGGAGTTTTTATTAGAATTAGGATAAATCTTCAAATCAATTTGGGTAGGACTGTCATCTTTTACAATGTCTTCATATTGATGACTATAGAATATATTACTCCATTTAATCAAGTCTTTTATGTCAATAAAATTTTACAGTTTTCTCATGCAAGTTCTACATATTTCTAATTAAGAACATTCCTACAGATTTTATGTGGCTATTTTGTTATTGTTATTGCTACTCTGAAAATGTCTTTTTAAATACTTTATTTTCTCACTAGTTATTCTTGGGAATTTAGGAAATCTACTGATCTTTGCATATACATCTTTATTCAATCACTTTTCTAAACTTACTAATTTGACTTGTTTATCAATAGATTTTCTTGAACAGTATAGATTTTCAATCAGATTACTCACCAATAACTCCTAACTTAAAGGAAAACTTAGAAGCTACAGTAATATAAAAAACACTTGTGAACCAGTAATAAGTTTGATTTACCTGTAGATACTTTCAAGTTGTGTATCTAGAAAGGTGTTCTGAAAGTAAAATGTCACACATTCTCCTGCTGGAGGTTTTTCTGGAACTTCAGGCAGACAAAAAACCACCCAGGAGTGAACTTCAGCAAAACTGAACTGGCCTGTTAGAGTCAGTGTATTCATGGGTCTGTAATTTAATAGTAGAGGCACACATTTATATGTGGGAATACATGGAAGTACCATATGTACACATTAACAGGCAGAATTTTGCAATAGTTAAACAAATATAAAAAACCCATTCAATTTTCCCAGATTAATCTTATACATCAAATAAATGAACACTTCAATTTCATGAAAAAAAAATTGAACACTTATCTATACCTGCACCTGTGCTAAGTATCGGTTAAGTGATATATGTAAAGAGGTTTTATTCATTATAACATGCTTTTCAATAAAATTCCATTTATTTGGGCATATTTCTTTTTTTTAAGTTTATTTATTTATTTTTATTTTATAGAGATGAGATCTTACTATGTTGCCCAGGCTGGTCTTGAACTCCAGGGCTCAAGCAGTCCACCTGCCTCGGCTTCCCCAACTGCTGGGATTACAGGTGTGAGCCACCATGCCCAGCCCTAATGTTAAAAAAGCTTATCTAGTATTTATACTACATAAACTACAAAATATACTTATATAAGGATCTCCTTAGGGAAATAATCAGCAGAGTGTGAAGGCAAAGAATTGGGATTTTGAGTAAGACAGACATAGGTTGTTCCATTATTTACTAGCTCTGTGCCATTGGACAACTTAAGAGAATAATACCTTCTGTCTTGCAGAAATATGGTATCATACTTTCTGTCTTGTAAAAACATGGTATCATACACACTAATGTAACATGAAAAAAAACTGTAAAATAAATCAAATTTAAAATAAATCAGATGGATAATTATAAAGAGTTAAGAAAATGCAGTTTATAAAATGAAAAGCTCAGACCAATCCTCTCATTTGCAGATGAAAAAACTAAAACCTAGAGACTAAATTATTTCCCCAAAATCAGACAGGAACAGATTGTAATCCAAGTCTCTTGATTCCCAATTTACTATTCTTACTAGCATACCATGCCACCTCCGTTAATACCAACCTTGACTTTTAAGCAAGACAGAAAGAGTCTATTCTCTTTAATGTTTTCCAAAAATCTTCTTTAGGAATAGCCTGCCTTACATGTTATTCAAATTACATATTTTAAATTATAGGCAGCAATACAAAGAACATGAGTTTTGGCTTCAATTCATAGCTTTAGTCCTCTTATCAGCAAGTTACTTAATTTTCTAAGCCTCCATTTCTCATTTGTAAAATAGAGACATTATTACTTGTTTTGTTGTAAGAATTAAATGCTATATAAGCACCTAGTTTAATACATGGCACAAAGAAAGTAATCAGTAATTGTTCATCTCTTTCTCTTCTCTTTCATTTAGGCCCATGTTCTCTAACCTCAAAAAACTACAAAGAGATGGATGCCTACGTTGGAATGGAAATAAAAGGCACTATCACAACCAATTGCTTTATCAGTATTCCCTGAGAAGAAATATAAAAGAAATATAATATTTGAGGCTTATACAATGAGGCCCTATTCACAGAGAACTATTACACTACCTAAAGGTTAAACAGCATTTGCTCTCACATTAGGTGTCTGAGAGAGAGAACTGCTATTCTAATAATCCCTGGAGAGTAATATATGAGAAAGATGGGAAAGTCCAACACAAATCAGCCTCTAAAATAAAACAAAGAATCTTATATTTCTTAGAAATATTAAATCCATAGTATTTAAAATATTTAAAGTAAAAATTAAAGTAAAAAGTAAAGTAAAAATTGCTACCAGAATTCACACTATAAAAATAAAAAACAGGTCTATTTGAATTGTGTAATATCCTAAAAAGAAACTGCTCTTTCCTTTGTCCTACCTGTCATGATCAATAAAGTGAGTTCTTTGATGAAGTGAAAGAGGTTTGATGTGGTACTGGCGAACCTGGCAGGCTTTGGGTTGAATTCTTGGAGTCACATATGCTTGTAGTGTGCCATACTGGCCTTCAATTGAGCGAATCTTATTCAACACAAAAGAGGAAAGAAAATAAGAATATTTAGCAACAGAATATATCTTTAAAATGTTCAACACAAGTTATCAAGACTTATAATGCACTAAGATGCGAAGGCCTAATTTAAGAGGAGTTGGAAAGCTGTCCAGCTTCTTTTTCCTTTCCCACTCTGTTCCAATTCACGGGATGGATTGTAGTACCTCTTGAACTACACAAAATTAACTTCTCTAATCTAATTGATCCTTTAACTCATACTTTTCATAGCATAAGGGGGAAAATATCAACATTTGATCTAAGTGGGAAATATTTTAAAAGTTTAAGCAAGATTTTTTGCAAATGTTGCACTGCAAATATTGCTGACTAGGAAGATGATAAGAAAAGAAGTAAAAATATAGAAAGAAAATAAAAAATAGATATGATAAACCTACATTTTACAGTTTATTTTTTAAAGAGTAATAAGCTCATATTGGCAGGGAATTTTTTCCACAAGAAAAAGAGCTTTAGGCTGGGCGCGGTGGCTCAAGCCTGTAATCCCAGCACTGTGGGAGGCCGAGGCGGGTGGATCGCGAGGTCAAGAGATCGAGACCATCCTGGTCAACATGGTGAAACCCCGTCTCTACTAAAAATACAAAAAATGAGCTGGGCATGGTGGCGCGTGCCTGTAATCCCAGCTACTCAGGAGGCTGAGGCAGGAGAATTGCCTGAACCCAGGAGGCGGAGGTTGCGGTGAGCCGAGATGGCGCCATTGCACTCCAGCCTGGGTAACAAGAACGAAACTCCGTCTCAAAAAAAAAAAAAAAAAGAGCTTTAATAATGAACATAACAATATAAAAAAATTAATTTATAATAATCAGTATAACAATTAATATTCCTGATTTACAAATTCAAACAATAAAGAAAAATCTGAACAAACATGTAAGTCACCTGAAATCCTCCCACATGTCTCTCTATGTACATGTAAGAAAAAAAAGTATTTAGCATATAGCTGTTGTTAGAAAAATCTATTGACAGAAAAATCGTTTCAAATAACTTAATTATTGACATTCTGTGAAAATAGAGATGTACTAGCATGACGACTTATGGTGGAGAAAAGGAAAAAAAAAGAAAATAGAGATGCATATCTATAATCTAATTATGGCATATCTGGGCTGGAAATTCTTTTGGACTATTTTGAATATGACTGGCCGGATATCCTGAGAATTCAACATACTTAACAGGAAATAATAATTCACTAAGCTGTGAAGATCTAATTTAAGAGAAAGACCTAATTTAATATATTTCACATGGCTAAGTTCTGTTGAGATCATAGATATCTTTGCTTTCATTTCCAGTATTCGCATTTTCCCCCTTATCTCTGCCTCTCCTATTACCATCACCTCCCTGCTCCTCCCATCCCACTTATGCCTTCCCCATATTGTATAACTGGATGTATCAGACAGGTATGTTTCTTTTCATACCTTTATTCATATTTATATCATTATAGATAAAAGTATATACAAATCATATAGGGAGATTTTATCAGCATTTTGTTTTATGAAATTCCATCCAGGCTAACAGGTATGGATCAACTAATTCTTTATAATAGCTGTATAATATTCCAAGATATAAATAAATAGCTATTTATTCAACCATTCAATCACTGAGTATTCACCTTGGTTCCACCTTTCTGCTTCTAGAAGCAATGCTGCAATTAATTATATTCACATCTATATGTTTATGACTGCTATTTTACTGCTATTAATAGCTTCCCCCAGCCAGGCGTGGTGGCTGACACCTGTAATCACAGCACTTTGGGAGGCCAAGGTGGGTGGATCACCTGAGGTCATGAATTCAAGACCAGCCTGACCAACATGGAGAAACCCCATCTCAACTAAAAATACAAAACTAGTTGGGCGTGGTCATGGACACCTATAATCCCAGCTACTCAGGAGGCTGAGGCAGGAGAATCACTTGAACACCGGAGGCGGAGGTTGCAGTGAGCCAAGATCACACCACTGCACTCCAGCCTGAGCAACAGAGCAAAACCCCCCCCCAAAGAATAACTAGAAAAAAAAAAAGATTCCCCCATATCTATTTTCCAAAGCGGCTGTAACAACTTATATATTCACCAGCTATGACTGACAGTGTCATTTTCCTCATCCCTGTCCCCTGGCATGTTGTTCTTTAACATTTTTTGCCAGTCTTCTTTTTGTTATTTTAATTTGAATTTCTCTGGCTAAAGATAAGGTAGAACTTTTTTGTTTGTTAGCTATTTTGATTCCCTCTTCTGTGTTTTGGGTTTTTTTGTTTCAGATAGAGTCTCACTCCATTGCCCAGGCTGGAGTACAGTGGCACATTCTCAGCTCACTGCAACCTCCGTCTCCTGGGTTCAAGCGATTCTTGTGTTTCAGCCTCCAAAGTAGCTGGGATTATAGGTGTGCAACACCATGCCCAGCTAATTTTTTTTCCTTTTTTTTTTTTTCAGTAGAGACAGGGTTTCACCATCTTGGCCAGGCTGGTCTTGAACTCCTGACTTCAAATGATCCACCTGCCTTGGCCTCCCAAAGTGCTGGGATTACAGAGGTGAGCCACTGTGCCCAATCCTCTCTTCTGTGACTTGCCTATCCATATCCTTTGCCTATCTTCCTTACTCGGTGGTTTTTATTGTAACAATTATAGGCTGTATTTATATTTTATTGACAATTATTATCTGTTAGACAATTGAGTCTTCTTATTTAAAATAAGTAGGTACTTAATTCATCTGAATTTATTTTTGATATATGGCATAAGATAATTCATTTAATTTTCTTCCAGATGGATGCCAGTTGTGCCAACAGCAATTTTTAAATAGAAATATTGATTTAACAGAAGTGTTCCCTTCTATTAAAATAGAAATGTCATGCCCTAAATTCCCATAAATGTGAAATGTATTCTGGGTTCTATTTCTAGGTTATTCTGTTGCATGGCCTATTTATTTAGGCTTAGAAATATCTTCCATTATTTTATGGTAGTTATATGGTATGTTTTATCATATGGCAAAGCAAGTTCCACCTTTTCTTCTTTCTCATAATTTTCTTGGCTCTTTTCAGGCATTTTGTCATTCTTCTATACTTTAAAATTATTATATCCAATTAAAAAAAGAGGAATATGGTGGGGCGTGGTGGCTTATGCCTGTAATTCCAGCACTTTGGAGCCAGGCAGATAAACTGAGGTCAGGAGTTTGAGACCAACCTGTCCAACATGGTGAAACCCTGTCTCTACTAAAATACAAAAATTAGCCAGGCATGGTGGCACATGCCAGTAATCCCAACTACTCAGGAGGCCGAAGCATGAAAATCGCTTGAACCAGAAAGGTGGAGGTTGCAGTGAGTCAGGATTGCCTCACTGCACTCCAGCCTGGGCAACAGAGCAAAACTCCATCTCAAAAACTAAAAAATAAAAAAAAAAAAGAGAACATTGCTTTTAAACAATTTTTAGACTACTTTCAAATTTATTGGCAGAAACTTGCTCAATGTAAAATGTTCAATTAGGTTACTTACTGAAAAAACAATTTCATTTTTTTAGAAATAAATTTTTCTCAGTTTTCCATTTCTCTTTCAAAGTACATAAAAGGGAATGTATGCAGACCAAAATGAATTGTTTAGGGGAAAAATCATATTTTCCTGAAACTTCCTTAACCAGATGTGAAAAAAATATTGTGTAACGGCATCCTCTTGAAAAGTTTTATTAAAAAACCTTTGAGTTTCAAAACATCAGAACACCAGGAAAAAAGTTACAGTCCTTAATTTTTGGATCATAGTTCTATCAAAATGAATCCCACTACAAATCACTAAAACTGATTTGTGTGCTATGCTAAGTATTTAATTATAAAAATGACTATGTCATTAAATTGCTAAAGAAAACTTTAAAAGGTTTTCTCTAGAATGTATGGTAATAAATGATATCACTGGAATGCAATCAGCAAAATTCAGAAGGTAGAAAAATATATGGTGAATGCCCAGATACTTAAATAACTAAGTTAATTTAGAAAATGACTGGCTTAAGCTATAAAATAAAAATCAGTAAAACCTGAACATTAAATATTTTATAATATTAAAAAATATTGTTGATTTTTCTTAGGTGTGATAATAGTGTTGTTATGTTAAAAAAAAAAAAGGGAGTACCTATCTTTTAGACATACTAAATGAAATGATGAATATCTTGTATTTGCTTCAAAATATTTTAGGGTAGTGAATGATAGCATAAACAAGATGGCCATGAGTTGATCATTGCTGAAGCTGTGTGATTAATACATGGGGATTTATTACTTTTATAAATGTTTGAAACTTTCTATAATAGAAAACTTGAAAAAAATGTTTCAGTTAGATGAAATTTTAGGACCAGTAATTTTAGGCTGGGCATGGGGGCTCACCCCTGTAATCCCATGCATTGTAATCCCAGCACTTTGGGAGGCCGAGGTATGTGGACTGCTTGAGCCCAAGAGTTTGAGACCAACCTGAGAAACACGGCAAAACCCAGTTTCTATTTAAAAAAAAAAAAAAAAATCAATGATTTTAGAGAAGGTGATTGCGAAGTAATAGCAGAGATTGTGGTTTGGCCTAAATTACAACCTGACTGGTCACTCAAAATTCATTACTCCAAAACAATTCATTTCAGGGAGAAATTAAATGCAAACAAATAACATCATATGTTGTAAGATATACCAGCGGGAAAAAGGAAATCCAAACATTCAAGTACAGGTAAATTCTAATATTTTTACCTTCAGTTCCAGCCTTGTGGTATTTGCCTGGCACCGGTAAGTGGCAAGAAGGAAGTTGTCATTTAACTGGGAAGAATACAAAGTGGAAGAAAAGAATGAATCCATGATTTGGCAACAACAACAAATCATCAATAATAATAATGGTTAACATTAACTTAAGTACCTGTCATTGGTGCTAAGTGCTTTTCAAACATGTTCTAACTTATACTTACAAAAACCCTATGCACTAAGTTTTACTAATTAAATTTTAACATATGAAGAAACTAGTTTATGAGGAGTTAAGTAACTTCCCCAAAGCCAGTAAGTAATGAAACTGGAATTCAAATTTCTATCTAAAGCGCATGCTCTTTCCATCTTAAGTCTTTACAATAAGATTTTTAAACATTAAGAGTTTTTCTAAAAATCTGACAATGTGGTGTTTGATTTTCTGCTCTTGTGTCAGTTTGCTGAGAATGATGGTTTCCAGGTTCATCCATGTCCCTAATCAAACACTGCATGTTCTCACTCATAGGCGGGTGTTGAACAATGAAAACACATGGACACAGGGAGGGGAGCACTACACACTGGGGTCTGTTGGGGCGAAATAGGGGAGGGACAGTGGGGGGAGGGGAGTTGGGGAGAGATAGCATGGGGAGAAGTGCTAGATGTGGGTGATGGGGAGGAAGGCAGCAGATCACACTGCCACGTGTGTGACTATGCAACAATCTTGCATGTTCTTCAAATGTACCCCAAAACCTAAAATGCAATATAATTTAAAAAGAAAAAAAAAAAAAGAAAAAAAAATCTGACAATGCAAACAACAAATGTAATATGGTTTGGGCTATGCCTCCACCCAAATCTCAACTTGAATTGTACTCCCATAATTTCCATGTGTTGTGGGAGGGACCTGGTGGGAGATAATTGAATCATGGGGCCAGTTTCTCCCATGCTGTTCTCATGGTAGTGAATAAGTGTCACAAGACCTGATAGTTTTATAAGAGAAAACCTCTTTCTCTTGGCTCTCATTCTCTCTTCCCTTCTGCCACCACGTGAGATGTGCCTTTCACCTCCCGCCATGATTGTGAGGCCTCTCCAGCCTCGTGGAACTATGAGTCCAATAAAACTCTTTCTTTTGTAAATTGCCCAGTCTCCTGTATGTCCTTAACAGCAGTGTAAAAATTGACTAACACAGTAAATTGGTACTGGTAGAGTACGGTGCTGCTATAGAGATACCCAAAAATGTGGAAGTGACAATGGAACTGGGTAACAAGCAGAGGCTGGAACAGTTTGGAGGGCTCAGGAAAATGTGGGAAAGTGTGAAACTTCCTAGAGACTTGTTGAATGGCTGTGTCCAAAATGCTGATGGTGATGTGGACAATGAAATCCAGGCTGAGATGATCTCTGATGGAGATGAGGAACTTGTTGGTAACTGGAGCAAAGGTGACCCTTATTATGTTTTAGCAAACAGCTGGCAGCATTATGCCCCTGCCCTAGAGATGTGTGGAACTTTGAACATGAGGGAGATAATTTAGGGTAACTGGCAGAAGAAATTTCTAAGCAGCAAAGCATTCAAGAGGTGACTTGAGTACTGTTAAAAGCATTCAGTTTTATGAGGGAAGGAGAGCATAAAAGTTCAGAAAATTTGCTGCCTGACAATGCAATAGAAAAAAAAATCCCATTTTCTGAGAAATTCAAGTTGACTATAGAAATTTGCGTAAGTAATGAGAAGTCAAACATTAATCATCAAGACAATGGGGAAAATGTCTCCAGAGCATGTCAGAGGTCTTAAAGGCAGCCCCTCCAACCACAGGCCCTGAGGCCTAGGAGGAAAAAGTGTTTTTGTGGGCCAAGCCCAGGCCTCTGTGCTATGTGCAGCCTAGGAATTTGGTGCCCTGTGTCCCAGCTGCTCCAACCATGGCTGAAAGGTGCCAATGCAGAGCTTGGCCTGTGGCTTCAGAGGGTACAAGCCTCAAGCTTTGGCAGCTTCCATGTTGTGTTCAGCCTGTCAGCGCACATAAGTCAATAACTGGGGTTTGGGAACCTCTGCCTAGATTTCAGAAGATGTTTGGAAATGCCTGGATGTTCAGGCAGAAGTTTGTTGCGGGGGCAAGTCTCTCATGGAAAATCTCTGTTAGGGCAGTGTGGAAGGAAAATGTGGGGTTGGTTCCCTCACACAGAGTCCCTACTGTGGCACTGCCTAGTGAGAAGAGGGCCACTGTCCCCCAGACCACAGAATGGTAGATCCACTGACAGCTTGCACTGTGTACCTGGAAAAGCCACAGATACTCAATGCCAGCCAGTGAAAGAGTCAAGATTGGGGGTATACCCTGCAAAGCCACAGGGGTGGAGCTTCCCAAGGCCATGGGAGCTCACATCTTGCATCAGCATGACCTGGATGTGAGACATGAAATCAAAGGAGATCATTTTGGATCTTTACGGATTTGACTGCCCTGCTGGATTTTGGATTTGCATGGGGCCTATAGCCTCTTTGTTTTAGCCAATTTCTCCCATTCGGAACAGCTGTATTTGCCCAATGCCAGTACCCCCATTGTATCTAGAAAGTAACTAACTTGCTTTTGATTTTACAGGCTCATAGGCAGAAGGGACTAGACTTGTCCCAGATGAGACTTTGGACTGTGGACCTTTGAGTAAATGCTGAAATTAATTAAGATTTGGGGGACTCTTGGGAAGGCATAATTGGTTTTGAAATGTGAGAACATGAAATTTGGGAGGTGCAGAGATGGAATGATATGGTTTGGCTGTATCCCCACCCAAATATGATCTTGAGTTGTACTTCCACAATTCCCATGTGTTGTGGGAGGGACCCAGTGGGAGATAATTGAATCATGGAGGTAGTTTCTGCCATACTGTTTCTCATGGTAGTGAATAAGTCTCATGAGGTCTGATGGTTTTATAATGGGAAACCCCATTCTCTTGGCTCTCATTCTCTCTTCTCTTGTCTGCCGCCATGTAAGATGTGCCTTTCACCTTCTGCCATGATTGTGAGGTCTCCCCAGCCACGTGGAACTGTGAGTGCAACAAACCTTTTTCTTTTGTAAATTGTAAATTTTCTTTTGTAAATTGTAAATCCCATCTCAGGTATGTCTTTATCTGCAGTGTGAAAATGCACTAATACAAAATGTTTATACTATAAAGGCACACACATCAGAGTTTGATATTGAATCTCTTTGATTTTCACCAATACTTATAAAGGAAAATGAAACATCTTATCTCTGTATTCCCAGCAAATAGCATAGTGCCTGGCATACTGTAAGTGCTTAATACATGTTTGTTGAACTAACCTAGAGGAGTTCCTTCAAATATTTTAACTTCTTGAAATTGAATATTAAACTACTAGAAATAGAAAAACATAGCTAGGTGCATGGATTACAAAAAAAGAGCAACGTAAGATGATTTATATGCAATTTTCGTGACTGCTATTTCTCTATTTTTATTAAATAATCAAAGAAAAAAGATAGTAATATAAAAAATAAAACTCAAACATTTTAATTTCAAATCATTTAAACTCAACAGAGAGGACCAATCAATTTAAAAGTAAACATATTCTTTTTTAATTTTTTTTTTGAGACAGAGTCTTGCTGTGTCACCCAGGCTGAAGTGCAGTGGTGCAATCTCAGCTCACTGTAACCTCTGCCTCCTGGGTTCAAGTGACTCTCATACGTCAGCCTCCCAAATAGCTGGGACTATAGGCTCATACCACCAAACCCAGCTACTTTTTTGTATTTTTAGTAGCGATGGGGTTTTGCCATGTTGGCCAGGCTGGTCTTGAACTCCTGGCCTCAAGTGATCCACCTGCCTTGGGCTAGCAAAGTGCTGGGATTACAGGCGTGAGCCACCATGCCCAGCTGCAAATATATTCTTGTATGAGTAAAAACAAACATTTTATACCACAGTGTTTATCGACAAATAATACAGATAACAGGTTTGGAATTAGGTTTGGGGGTGGAGAAGGAGAGGGTGAAGAGCATAAAAAAATAAGACTGGGCTGGGCACAATGGCTCACACCTGTAATCCCAGCACTTTGGGAGGCTGGGAAGTGGGAGGACAGCTTGAAGCTAGTTCATCAAGACCAGCCTGGGCAACAAAGTGAGGCCCCATCTCTACAAAAAAATAAAAAATAAAAAAAATCAGCCAGGCATCATGGCACATCCCTATGGTCCTACATACTCAGGAGACTGAGGCAAGAAGACAGCTAGAGCCCAGAAGCTTGAGGCTGCAGTAAGTTATGATCACGCCACTGGACTCCAGCCTCAATGACACAGTAAGATCCCCCCATCTCTTAAAAAAAAAAGATTAACCATATGTTGAAAATTAGTGATGGATACATGAAAGTTATTATACTAGTCTTTCTACTTTTGTGTATACTTGAAATCTCCATTAGTTTTTTTTTTTTTAAGGCCATTGTCCTAGAAAATATATTTTAAATTAGTATGAAACACTCATTTCAAAGAATCCTTCAGTGATATAATTAAAACAGATTAATCTTTCATAGTAACTTAAGAATCAAAGATTTTAAGTTTAGGTTAACTTGATTTTCTAAATAATCATAAAAATGTAGGCCATATCTTTCATGTTTTGTTCTCAAACAGGGATGACAAACCATATATTGATAATATAATGCAACTGTTATAAAATCTCTTACTAAAAATAAAATTTTTACTGTGAAATTATATTGAAAAATAGGCTGGGTACAGTGATTCACACCTGTAATCCCAGCACTTTGGGAGGCCGAGGCAGGTGGATCACCTGAGATCAGGAGTTCAAGACCAGCCTGGCCAACATGGCAAAACTCCGTCTCTACTAAAAATACAAAAATTAGCCGGGCATGGTGTTGTGCGTGTGTAGTCCCAGCTACCTGGGAGTCGGAGACAGGAGAATTGTTTGAACCTGGGAGGCAGAGGTTGTAGTGAGCTGAGATCATACCACTGCATTCCAGCCTGGATGATGGAGCGAGACTCCATCGGAAAAAAAAAAAAGAAAAGAAAATTTTTCTTATATCTATCAACACTTTACTTTATCTACTCTTTTTACTTTATCTACTTTATCTAGTAGCTGGGATTACAGACACCCACCACCACACCCAGCTAATTTTTTGTATTTTTAGTAGAGACAGGGTTTTACTATGTTAGCCAGGCTGGTCTCAAACTTCTGACCACAGACAATCCATTCGCCTCAGCCTCCCAAAGTGTTGGAATTACAGGCGTGAGCCAATGCACCCAGCTGAGGCAGGGAAACCTATAAAATAGTTTAAGCAATACATGATAAGGGCCTGGACTAAGTTCATAGGAGTAGGAATGAACCCAAGTAGAACCTCCTTTATAAAAAATATATAAGGCCAGAAGGGGTGGCTCATGCCTATAATCCCAGCACTTTGGGTGGGTGAGGTGGGAGGATCACTTGAGCTCAGGAGTTTGAGACCACCCTGGGCAACATAGGGAGGCCCTATCTCTACAAAAAATTTAAAAATCAGCCATGCATGGTGGCTTGTGCCTATAGTACTAGCTACTTCGAAGGCTAAGGTGGGAGGATCTGCTTGAGCGCAGGAGGTTGATGCTGCTGTGAGCCATGATCACACCACTGCACTCCAGCCTGTGAAACAGAGTGAGACCATGTCTGAAGAAAATAAATAACAAAAAATAAATAAAATATATTCTGCAGCAGTGCCAGTGCATATAAATTTAAAAAGTAAAATATATATTAATATAACTACCCACCAACTCCAGTTACCATCTCCTCCTGCTCTGGCTTGCCTTCTCCAATGCAATTAATCCAAACCTTATCTATACCCTAACTTCTCTTCAGGAGTCACACCTAGCTCTGAGACTGCTTATCGGCTAGTACTAAGAAGAAAGAAGCATGTCCAAAAGCACTGACATGATCTTATCTCAGGTACTGTGCACATGTTAAGTGCTCAATAAAAGTCTGTTGAAAGAAGTTTAGTACGCTTTCAACAAGCCTAGAAAAAGTGGGGCAGGGCAGGAAGAGCGGGGGAAGCAACAGATCATACTCCAATGCAGGAATGTGTGAAACTATATAGCATTTTCAGGAATTTTAAGAACTTCAGTTTGGCAGAAATAATGTGCATGGGAGGGACGGTAGCAGCTGGTGAGAAAGAAGTTAGAGATGTAATCAAGAGCTGAATCATGGAAAGTTTTCTATGCCACAATAAGGAATCTAGATTTATATCTAGCAGGAAATCAGGAATATTTAAAAGGTTTTGAGAAAAGAAAGATACGGTGATGTTTGTGTTTTAGGAAGGAAGACCTCTCTTGTGGCAGTGTACATACAGCATAGCCTAGAAGTCAGCGGCAAGACTAGAGGCAAAGTAACTTTTTTTTTGAGATGGAGTTTCCCTCTTATTGTTCAGGCTAGAGTGCAATGGCGTGACCTCAGCTCACTGCAACCTCTGCCTCCCAGGTTCAAGTGATTCTCCTGCCTCAGCCTCCCTAGTAGCTGGGATTACAGGCACCCACCACCACACCCAGCTAATTTTTTGTATTTTTAGCAGAGACAGGGTTTTACTCTGTTAGCCAGGCTGGTCTCAAACTCCTGACCTCAGGCAATCTATCCGCCTCAGCCTCCCAAAGTGTTGGAATTACAGGTGTGAACCACCGTACCCAGCTGAGGCAGCAAAACCTATAAAGTAGTTTAAGTAACACATGATAAGGGCCTGGACTAAGTTCACAGGAGTAGGAATGAACCCAAGTAGAAGTATGAAAGCCACGGAGGTAGAACTGACAGAAACTAGTGACTAATTGGATATATAGGTTGAACATCCCCAAATTGAATATCTAAAATACTCCAAAACCCTAAATTTGTTGAGTGCCAAGGTAATACTTCAAAGAAGTGCCCATTGGAGCATTTCAGATTTTAGATATTCAAATCTGGGGTGCTGAACAAGTAAGTATAATACAAATATTCCCAAATATGAAAAAAATCTGAAGTCCAAAATACTTCTTGGTCCCAAGCATTTCACATAAGGGATATCGACCTGTAACAGATCACAGAAAAGAAGGAATCTAGGACAACACCAGGTTTCTTGACTGAAGATAGGGAAAGAGAACCAACACAGATTTTTGAAGGAAAGGTTATGTAAGAAACGATTGAAAAAGAAATATCAAAACCTAGCAGCATTTATAGACTTTAATCAAAATGGCATATTAGAAAGGAAAGCAGGTGAAGAATTCTTTTATATTTTTTACTCACCTCAGAATCACAGCTGCTAAAGCTAACAACAGCAGAATTTTTATCCACATCAAGTAAATCTACTGGAACATCACTCTATGGTTGATATTAAAAAAAAAAAAAAAAAAAGAAGGTTGAGATGGAAAATCTAAAAATGTTCAGAAATTGTGTTTTCTCTAACAGTTCTCCTTAGTTCTAGTTTATACTCATCTTTAATTTGAGAGTATGAATTCTCTTAATTTATATTTGATAGTATATACTTCTAGAAAATAAATATTATGAAGAACAAATATTATTTTATAATCACCCGTTTTTTTCTAACTTGGATTACAAAAATTACAGAATATCATCTCTTACCACTCCCTTAAAAGTCTAGTTGTCCCACCTATTTTTGTAAAGTGATAAAAATGTTAACATGAGCTATAAATAATCACATAGCCATTCTGATTGTATCAGTTCATTTTTATCAATTTCAATTTCACCTATAACACAGAAAGAAGATAATTTTTGGTATCTTCTGGAAAGGTAGTTTGTAGGACAAAGTTGTTACACTACGTTCTATGTGAATGGCATTCCTAGAGTTGTTCAATGCAGCAGCCCGGGAGCTAGCATTACTTGAGAGTTTTCTGCCTTTAAGTGTTAATTAATAATTTGATCTCTCCATTATATCTTTTTAAACTTTTTCTTCCTCCAATTTGTTATGTTCTCATTTCGTGATTGGTTTACTGCCCTTTGTTTGTTTTCTATTCATCCTATCATTCTTTTCTACTTCCTCAATACCTTCCAATTTAAATAAGTAAATATATACATTGATGAATGGAGTCTACATTATTATCCCTAAATTTCACACTTTAGGATTTTCTACTTTGCCTGTTGACCTACCAAAAACTAGTGGGTTAATGAGCAAGCTGTACTTTAATGTTTGGGGCTTAAAAAAAAAGTTTCAGGGGTTGAGGCAGGCGGATCAAGAGGTCTGGAGTTTGAGATCAGCCTGGCCAACATGGTAAAACCCCGTCTCTACTAAAAATACAAAAATTAGCTGGGCATGGTGGTGGACACCTGTAATCCCAGCTACTTGGGAGGCTGAGGCAGAAGAACCACTTGAACCCAGGAGGTGGAGGTTGCAGTGAGCCGAGACCATGCCATTGCACTCCAGCCTGGGGGACAGAGTGAGACTCTGTCTCAAAAAATAAAAAAAAAATTTCTAGCAAGGGCATTAAATATGGGAGTTTTCTAAGTCATCTCTCTGTTGAAGATTCTCCCAGAGGGTGGCCAAAGAAGAAAAACCTGTCTTTTCTACCATTTCCTAAAACTTAAGTCCATCTTTTGTTTATTAAGTACATGATAAATAAAAATAAAAATATAATTCAAATAATTGATGAGCAACTAATTATCTAAAGGAAGGTAAAAAAGGCATAAACATTTAAAATTACTGTCTATGGCTGGGTGGGGTGCTCACGCCTGTAATCCCAGCACTTTGGGAGGCTGAGGCAGGTGGATCACCTGAGGTCAGCAGTTCGAGACGAGCCTGGCCAACATGGTGAAACCCTGTGTCTACTAAAAATACAAAATTAGCTAGATGTGGTGGCACACATGTGTAGTCCCAGCTACTCAAGAGGTTGAGGCAGGAGAATCACTTGAATCTGGGAGGTGGAGGTTGCAGTGAGCTGAGATTGCACCTCTGTACTCCAGCCTAGGTCACAGAGCAAGATTCTGTCTCAAAAATAAATAAATAAATAAAATAAAATAGAAAGTACTGTCTAAAACTAAAAATGTTCAATAATAATTTGTACATGTGACTGGTTTGCAAAATAGATCCAGCCATAAAACTAAGAAATTAGACGTTTTGCTTACCTGTATTAAGACATTATCTATTGAAGTCTGTACCTCTAAGATAAGGCTGTAACTGGCATCATCTTTATTTAGTGTAAATTTATCATTTATACTAAAGGAAGGTACTGCTGATTTTGCTTTGCTTGATTGAGAAGACTGTTGATAATTCTCTCTTTCCTGTAATACCTTATATTGCAGATGCTCCAACTCATTTCTGGAGTAAAACATACACAAATTTGTCAAATATAAGTATAAACATTTGAGGTCCTTAGAATGTTTATGAAAATTTGAGACATTTGCTTTTGCAAAATGTGTTTTTATTGGCTGAGCTAATAAAATAAAAATAAAGGGAACAAAAATTTTGCTTCTCTGACTGACCAAATGGTTCCACATTATTTATCCTTAACCTAAAAATTAAAACATCTACTCAGTCCCATACTAGCAATCAAACACAGGAATCTAGTTATAGTTACATAAAGTACTAATCAGAAGAGAAACTTATACTAATAAGAAGAGAAACTAATACTGCAGAACATATTAGACTTAATGAAAAAAGACAAAATGTGTGAAGCCAGTAAACATGTAACTTTCAGTAAGACATTAGGAGAGACATAAAAAATAAAAGGAAGCTGCAGAGCATTAACATTTTGGGTACCACAAGGATGTTCATGAGCCAGTGTTACAGCTTAACTACCAAGTGTTGGAGAGGATTCTGCTGAGACTGAATTACACAGGTATTGCTTAGATCTCCAGTTAAGGGGAAACACCACATGCAAATGAAGTAAACAGTCATTGGGATAGAACAACATGAGGCTTAACTGGCCACAGTTTATGAGG
This sequence comes from Sapajus apella, assembly GCF_009761245.1. NCBI lineage: Eukaryota > Metazoa > Chordata > Mammalia > Primates > Cebidae > Sapajus > Sapajus apella. The sequence continues at coordinate 17,218,465 of NW_022436967.1, read as the reverse complement.
AAAAGTCTGGGGAGGAGCTTGGAAGGAATCTGTGCAAAGAACAAAGGAAAAGATTCATTCATCAAAGAAATATTTACTGCTAAATTTTACATATTTACTCCGATGTGTTTGGGAAGCAAATGAACAAATCAGACATAAGCTTCTCATAAAGTTTACATTCCAGTGGAATCAAGAGACAGTAGAGTTGGTTATAAATAAAAGGTACTGTATTGAGAATGTGAGAGTAGTCATTAACTATACTTAGTATCCTTGTTTGCATTATAGCTTGCTCTCTGGTGGCTTTGGTGAAACAGCTTGTGCTACTAGTACTTGTGGCATTTGCTGCCTTAAAAGTTTGGTAGCCTTCAACTACTACCAAAAAAAAGATCATCCCTCCCCGGATGTGGTGGCTTGTGCCTGTAGTCCCAGCTACTCAGGAGGCTGAGGTGGGAGGATCGCTTGAGCCCAGGAGTTCTGGGCTGCAGTACGCTATGCCGGTCGGGTTTCCGCACTAAGTTCGGCATTAATATGGTGACCTCCCGGGAGCGGGGGACCAGCAGGTTGCCTAAGGAGGGGTGAACCGGCCCAGGTCGGAAACGGGGCAGGTCAAAACTCCCGTGCTGATCAGTAGTGGGATCGCGCCTGTGAATAGCCACTGCACTCCAGCCTGGGCAACAAGCGAGACCCTGTCTCTTAAAAAAAAAAAAAAAAAAAAAAGATCATCCCTCACTCCAGGAAGGTCAGCATGGGTTGAAACGGGGAGAGCGGTCATTAAAGGTTTCAGCAACTCCTACTTCTTCATTGCATGAAGCATCTTTATTTGAATCTGGGGTCCCTTTTCACAGTACGTATCAAGTTGAGCAGACCATAAAAGCAATGCCTGTGTCTAGGGGAGTAAGCATTACTCAGTTCCAGTTAAGAAAATTTATAAGCCAACATTACAGATTCAGAAGGGTCCGCAGGAACAGTAAACATCAGCTTTAATGAGAAACAATACAGCCATCTGTGTTGATTTATTACTAATGTCTGTGAAAAACAAAAAATAAAACACTACCAGAGTCTATGATGAAAAATACAACTCTTGACCTAAGAAAAAGTCAATATAGAATAAAGCATATAAAAAAGTGTATTTCTATCTGCAAAATATTAACCTGCACTACTGCTAATTTTCTCAAAACCATAAACTTTCATTTTAAAAGGTGATTAATTAATTATATAATTCCTTCCAATAAAATATACTGCAACTATAAGTAATAAAAAGCAACAACCACACACTTCAGGAAATTTTTTAAAAAAGGAAATTAAAAAAAAAGTTACTTTAAGGAAGAAATTTTATTCTGCATCTCCTGATTAATTTTCAGTTCTTCTCCTGGTCCACTTTCCTTATGAATGGGCTCTGTTGTCAGACCTGTAACCCAGCCTGTAGAGATGAATTATAATTAGGCACCACTTAGTACTGCTGGTGTTAAAAAAGAAAAATTATGCATTGTGTAGCAGAAACTCCCATGTACATGCCCCTCTGTCCACTAATATCAACCAGACGTAACCCTAGGACTTCATTCAAAAACAAAACAAAACATAGAGTCAAGCTGGAAAATATTCAGACTACAGAGAAATTACTTAAGCATTTGGTGATACCATTTTTTTTTTTTTTGCCTGAAATACTATAATAGTATAATAAAGGGAATCTTTTATTTCTTAACAGATTTAAAGTATGGAATAAGTCAACATATTCTGGCAATTTCAAAAACAGCTGAAAAATAAGAATTGCCTTTTAAAAAGTACTTTCAGCCAGGCGCGGTGGCTCAAGCCTGTAATCCCAGCACTTTGGGAGGCCGAGGCGGGTGGATCACGAGGTCAAGAGATCAAGGCCATCCTGGTCAACATGATGAAACCCCGTCTCTACTAAAAATACAAAACATTAGCTGGGCATGGTGGTGCATGCCTGTAATCCCAGCTACTCAGGAGGTTGAGGCAGGAGAATTGCCTGAACCCAGGAGGCGGAGGTTGCGGTGAGCCGAGATCGCACCATTGCACTCCAGCCTGGGTAACAAGAGTGAAACTCCGTCTCAAAAATAAATAAATAAATAAATAAATAAATAAAATAAAATAAATAGTACTTTCATGGAAATTTAAACTCTCACATTACTATGAGAATGCAAAAATTACCAACTCAAAAACAAGTTTTGGCAAGTTTTTTGAGACCCTGTCTGGAAAAAAAAAAAAAAAGGAAGTTTTTATAAGACATATACATAGTCTAGAACATGAAGTAAATCTCAATAAGTACTTCTCTTTAAATCAAAGAATATCATTTAATATTTAAAGGTAATAGTGACATGCTAAACACTCTAAAAAGTATCATTCAAGTATCAACTATTTTATAAATTGAGGCCTATACTTTCTCCTTATTTTTTAACTAATGAAGTTTTTAATGCTGTAGGTAAGAGTCACCGACCAATACAGTAGCCTCCCCTTAACCACAATTCCACTTTCTACATTTTAGTAACCCATAGGCAATGGTGGTCTGAATATATTAAATGGAAAATTCCAGAAACAATTCCTAAGTTTTAAATTGTACAACACTCTGAATAGGGTGATATAATCTCATGCCATCCTGCTCCATTCTGCCCAGGACGTGAATCATCCCTTTGTCCAACATATCGCCTGCTGTATGTGATACCTGCTATCAGCCTGTTGGTCACTTAGAGGCCAAATCAGTTATCAGATCAACTGTTGTAGTATCACAGTGCTTGTGATCAAGCAACCTTGCTTTATTTAATAAGGGCCCCAAGCACAAGAGTAGTGGTGCGAGCATATTGTTATAATTGCTCTATTTTATTATTGGTTATTATTGTTCATCTTTTATTATGCCTAACTTACAAGTTAAACTTTATCATAGGCATGTAGGTACAGAAAAAAGCATAATATATAGGGTTCAGCACTATCTGAGGTTTCAGGCATCCACTGGGGGTCCTGAAATGGATTCCCAATGAATAAGGGGGGACTACTATAACTCTTTCTTAAAAAGAGTCATCAAAAGCAGTCTATTAAATTTAGATTTTTTTTGTTGCTGATTCTTTCTTCAATTACCTACTATCATTTACTTTACCTGAATATGTGGACACCACGATTTCATCATAGCTGTCCTTCCCCACACAACCACCCTGGATAGATGTGATACTTTCCGATAACATCTAAAAAAATTTAAGATCAAGCACTTCATTAGTAACAAAAAATTTCACAGATATGTTTTTAAAATATGCCACACATTTTCCCTGGCTCCAGAGGTTGAACATATATTTACTGAATGCTTATGTGCAAACACTGAGATTAGAAAGACAAAATATCTTGAACAAATGGCAGGAAACTTCAGTGTTTTTTAATGTGGGATAAAAGATTCAAAATGACCCTAGTATATTTGTGGGTAACACTCAAGTAATGAAATACTCATCTAATGAGCAAAAATAGTTTATTTATTTAGAGACAAAGTCTCCCTCCATCACCAAGGCTGAAGTGAGGTGGTTCAATCACAGCTCACTGTGATTTGACCTCACTGCAACCTGGACCTCCAGGGCTCAAACAATCCTCCCACTTCAGACCCCAGAGTAGCTGGGACCAGAAGTGCATGCCACAATGCTGGACTAATTTTTGTATTTTTTTGTAGAGATGAGGCTTTGCCATGTCGCCTGGCTGGTCTTCAAATCATGGGCTCAAATAATCTGCCCACTTTGGCCTCCCAAACTGCTGGGATTATAGGCGTGAACCACAGCACTCGACCAATTTATTTATATAAAGTTTTGTGGTTGTGGTTGTTGTTGTTGTTGTTGTTGAATTACATAAGCAAAATACTCTGTAAGTTTAGTCTATTATTTGAATTCCAAAGACCATCTCTCATGTGTTTTCTCAAAATAGTTTTTTAGATAAAGAAAAAACATGGCAGCCTATATGGAACCTTTAGAAAATCTGCTATTATGGAGAGAAGGCAAGTTTTTTCAGATAACTCAGAGTTTATAATAACCATCTTTTAAGCACCCAAACTTGCCTGATAACCACTTAGGGAAGTCAACAAGGAATCTGTATTTTTTTCTTTACTTTTTTTTCCTTTTTTCCAGATAAAAGAATTCAGAAGGAATCTGTATTTTTTTCTTTCTTTTTTTTTTAAATAACTGTAGGGAGCTGTTTTTTTGTTTTTTTGACAGGACATTTATCTGTTGCCCAGGCTGGAATGTAGTACACTGATCATGGCTCACTGCAGCCTTGACCTCTTCAGGCCTCCCACCTTGGCCTTCCAAGTAGCTGGGACAACAGGCATACATCACCATGCCCAGCTAAGTTTTTAAATTTTTTTGCAGAGATGGAGTCTACCTATGTTGCTCAGGCTGGTCTTGAACTCCTGGGCTCAAGTAATCCTGCCACCTCAGCCTCCCAAATTGCTAGGATTACAGGTATGAGCCACTGTGCCAAGCTAGACACTGTATTTTAACAAACACTCTAGGTCATGGCTTTCAAGCTATTTGGAAAGAAAGCAATAAATTTTATATTATGTTCTGGTATATATTCACACAAAAACATATACAGCAATGTATATAAAAGGTTTGTGTCATACTCTGATATATTCTAATCTATTCTATTTTGTTTTTTTAAAAACTGCACTGCAACACACTAATTGGTTTTGACTAGCAGTTTGAAAAACTCTGGTAGGTAACTCTTAGCAGGCAAGGCTGAGAACCATTGTTTAAAAGGAAAGGGTGGAAGGAAGGGACACTAGCATTAAACCAATCAACAAAATGCTAGTTCTCTTCACCTATCCTATAGGGGGCAAACATCTGAGCTATCCTGCAAATTAGGCTATGATAGTTGTTCCTGGGGCTAATTACCTCAGAAATTCAGGTAACAAAGGTTTGATTACAAATCACATAAAGTTACATTTACAGGTGGGTTCAAATATCTACTTTTTTTTTTTTTTTAAGATACGATGTTTCTCCACATTGGTCAGGCTGGTCTTGAACTCCCGACCTCAGGTGATCCGCCTGTCTCGGCCTCACAAAGTCCTGAGATTACAGGCGTGAGCCACCATTCCTGGCCAAATATCTGAATTTTTAACAAGTGTCCAGTTGATCGTGTGTAATAAAAGTCTTCAAAAAATTGTTTTTTATTTATCTGACAATTTGATTAGATCCTCCTTTAATGTACTGAACACAAAACACTGGAAATCACCTGACTTGCAGAAGGATGTTTTATTCAACCAATAGAAACACGCACCTTCTCACTTACTGAGTGGTTTATTAGGTAACTATTAATTACAACTTTAAAGAGTATATTTAATGCAATATACTTGGAAAACCTTACAAAAAATTTTTTAAAACTGTCCATTTCCTTTTTTGACTGTTTATTTCTATACATCTTTTGCCAATAGAATATTTTAATGACATTCATTTATCATATGTACTTATAAAAAAGAAATTGGGGCTACTCTGCACACTGCCTATGGGATAGCCCTGCTCTGAAAGGAAGAAAAAAGAGGCAGGGCAGGCAGGCAGGCAGAAAGCAGGCAGGCAGGCAGGCAGGAAGGCAGGAAGGGGAGGTGAGGGGAAGAAAGGAAGAAAGAAAGAAAAAATTGATTCTATAACCATAAAATCAGAGCTCCTGGGCAATATAGTATGGGTAAGGTTTATGTAAGAAAACATGAAACTAAACTTACAAAAAAAGACCTTGATCCCTCCTCGAAATATTGGCAAATGAATATATAAGTTTAAGTTAAAATGCAATGTTTAAAGTGTACATATTTTCTCTCTTTATGATTCACCCCTTAAGGATCTTTTTTGATTAATCAACCAACTACCACTCCGGACTGTGTCAGACAGTAGGAATTCTCCTGATTAGGAAAGCAACATAGAGAGTGATAATGTGAATCCAAGATGAGGTAGAGTATTCCCAGCCTAAGCATAACCTGAAGGCAGCATCTCTGTCATTAGACAAACGGAAGAAATAGGAGGACGATAAGATTTCTTAGTGCTAGATCTGGTAGAGCAGGTAAATGCTATGACATTTCTGGGGTTTAGAATACAAGTTAAAGAGGAGACTTTGGGTCTGAATAGGAAAAGTTTCTCAAAGGGCTAATGAGAAAAAGCAGGAGATGGTCAACAATGGATTAGTATTTCTAAGCCTAAACTATTACTTGCATCATTAGCAAATAACTTTTTACACCAAAATAAGATGAACAAATTTGAAACAAATCTACAAAATAACCTCAATCCCTATATTTTCTATATGATATACTTTACCTATGCTTCAAACCACTTGTATTTCCTGAACTGCAGTTGAAGTTAGGATTGGGAGGTACCACTGGTAAAGAAATTAGACCAAAAAAAAAAAAAAAAAAAAGAGTCGACATGAGTTGTGAACTCTTTTTATTTTTCTTTAATAGCCTCAGTGTGTCTTACATGAGGCAGGATAGGGAAGCCCTGGATTGGAGAACACCAGTTTATGAAAAAAAAAAGATTCAATTTATGCCAAAATGCTGCTCTATGTAACTTTATAGCTTAGCATAAATGAGCTTAATCACATTTAAAATGTGTGAATTAAAATTACTTTTATCTAGTATTTCTTCTTACACAGCTGGCCCTTGAGTGGGTAGGAGTGAAACTACTACTTTTTTCTTTTTGCTTAAGGATATTTCCGATACTGTCCTAACAATATAAAGTTTATTTCTAAAATCTTATTATTTTAAAACAACAGACTCATTTATATTAACCAAACATAAAAACATTACTCTCACAAAGTTTCATTATACGTTATAAACTAAGGCAAAATAAAACTAAGGCAAAATCTCTACTTTAGAGATTTATAATAATATTTTAAAGTATAATAAAAATAATTTATGATCCTGCTTAAAGGCAAGAGTCTATTATTCAAACACAAGAGAAGTCTAGAGAAGATTCTGGTAACATCAAAATAGCAATATTATAAACCAAACACAAGATTTTAATATATTTTCACATAATAAAATTCAAACCATCTGTCATCTCTATAATAATTTGACAAATAATAAGCATATGTAGTCTTTTTAAATGAACTTACCTGATCAAATCGTAGAGCAGGTTCATTTGTATTATCAAAACTATACACTTCCACCATTCCATCATCTCTCCCAACAAGTAAATCTTTAACCCCATCACCCACAATGTCAAAGCTGTCAATACACAAAATACCTTTAAAAAGAGATATGTCATAAGTTATTAAGAAAACTAATAGTTATAGTCAAGTACATGCCAAGTAAGAATGAAAAAAACACATATACCTTCTTAGAATGGTGAGCAAAGAAAACTTTGAGCAAAATCAAGTGTTCTTCTCTTGTCCATCCACATTCATCTATTTCCAGGTCTTTAAATATAATCTAAGTGGGAATGACTCCTACATTTATATCTCCCTTCAGCTCTGGACAAAGCTCCAGGCTTATATATCCAATTTGGTATTGTTTCACAGACATCTGCTTTTTAAACTTTCCATACCCCAAACAAAACTCTTTATTATCCTCTTTACCGAATCTCTTCAATACTGCTCCTCCCTCTGCCTTCCCCCATCTCAATAAATTATACTACCTAGCTGCCCAGACAAAAATTCTGGGCTACCATCTCTGATTTCTTTCTTTTTCTCACCACCCCTCATATCAAAACCACTAGCAAATTCCATCTGCTCTACTTCCACAATATATACTGAAATTGTCTCCTTTGCATTTCCAGCTACTATTGGCCTAGACTAAGCTAGCCTAGACTGGAATAAATTATAACTCTTCTAACTGGCCTCCATGCTTCCAATTTTGATCTGCTTCCCCCAACCCCCTCCAATCCATTCTCTAAGCAGTGTCCTTTGTTTTGTTTAGGCTTAGTAAATTAAATGTCACACTCCCACTGACAGTTTTCTAAGGACTTCCTATGGCACCTAGATTAAAATTCAAACTCTTTTCCAAGGTTTACACAATTTGGCTCTACTCTATCTCTCTGACTCCATCTCCTGCCATGTTAACACATTTAGCCACACTGATCTTCGTACTGTTCCTCAAATGAATCACGTTTACCTCTATCTCAAATCTTTCACACTTACTTTTTCCTCTTTCTGAAACATTTTTTCCCCAAATCTTCATATTGCTAACTCTTTTTCTTATCAGTCAGATCTCAGTTCAAATTTTACCTCTTCTAAAAGGCTGTCTTTGACCACCCGGTCTAAAAGTGGCCCTCGTCCTTCCACCGTCACTCTAATACGCTGCCCTGTTTTATTTTCCTCAGGTGACTAGGTGAAGCTGTCTTATGTATTCATTTGTTTTTACTCTGTCTCTCCTAATAAGTATTTGTTGAAGGAATAAATGAATATATGAATATCCCAAACATATAAATAGGCATCTCATTATCTACCAAATCAGTTATAAATTCTCCTTTGAAAGGTATACATTCCTTAGAAAACAGGAATATTCTCTGACCCACTGCATTTCTTTGCCTCATAACAAAGACCCCCAGATTTCAATTAATTCTCTAAAAGTGGATTTTAGCATAAAATGACATTAGCCTATGAAAACCTATCAATACCAAATTACTATAAGCATTTCTTACTTTAAAAAAAATCATGCCAATAATATAATAGACCTGAAAAATAAACAAATTAGTAGATAAATCAATGTGTGAATTGCTGTCTGCTATGTAGTATAAATGGATAAAATAGAATGATTTATATAATTTAAGATACTTAAAAATCATTGACAACTCAGAATCTGAACTACATCAAAAGCATACCTCCCCTCTTTTTCTCATTTTGAATTTCCCACTTGTGTACTGGTTTGGATGTAGTAATCTGTATAAGCCCAAGTTTTCCATCTGACGTTCCAAACAAAAGGTCTTCTCCAGAGTCACCTAGTTATAATTAAAGTCAGCATATTATATTTATCCTACAACTCATAATCTCTTTAAAATTGAAATGTTTTTATATAAAAATCTCATTTAAAAAATATTATAAAAAAAGACATAAAACTTAATTTAGGAGAATGGTTACATATTCACACAATTTTATAGCTATAAGAGATAAGACCTTTCCCCATTATCTAATTTTAAGATGAAGAAACTAGTTTGGGTGCCGTGGCTTATGCCTGTAATCCCAGCATTTTGGGAGGCTGAGGTAGGAGATCACTTGAGCCCAGGAGTTCCAGACCAGCCTGAGCAGCACGGCGAAACCCTGTCTCTATAAAAAATACCAAAAAGCTAGGTGGGATGGTCGTTTTTGCCTGTAGTACAAGGGAGGCTGAGGCAGGAGGATCCCTTGAGCCTGGGGAGGTCGAGACTGCAGTAAGCCAAGATTGTACCACTGCACTCCAGCATGGGAGATAGAGTGAGACCCTGCCCCCACTCATCCCCAAAACAGAAAAATAGAGAATTAAAGTTAAATAAATTGTGCTGTTAATTACTGGCAAGTTACCAGAAAGATAACTGTTTCAATTCTAGTTTATGCCCTTTCTACAATTTCCCATTTTCACTTAATATTAAAACACATAGTTGATTGTGAAAAATAAAATCCTGATTACCGCCATTTCCATTGTGTAGTGCTAAGACAGTAGGGGGGCCAGGAACTTCAATTTCATACATCACATCAGATCCCTGAAGGAAAAGAAGTATTTACAAACTGAAAATAATAGAGGCATTCATGAATAACAACAATGTTCAAATATAGTACTCTTAGTAACATCTAGAATAAAACTGCTTTAAAAATTAGGTTATGAATACAACTTGCATTTCTTAGTGATTTTGCATATGTCAACTGATTTGAAAACTATATATATAACTCTATATATAAAACTTGATTTTATATATATATGTGTGTGTGTGTGTGTGTGTGTATATATATATATGCATATCTTATAAAACTTATATACACACAAACACACACACACATGCATAATGCAAAGGCCAAGGAGAAAACATTTAAAATAATCTCTACCTTCAATAAATTTTAAATACACTGTTTGCCTGAAAACTTGACACTGGTAGATTTTCCTATCAAGTCTCTAGGAACATATTATGCCCTCTGTCCTCTCTAGGTTAACTGGAGGGCTTTAACTTAGAATATATCCAAACATTTTAACAGACGCAAAGTTACTTCCTAAGGACAATTTTGGCCTGGCCTTTGGGTATTTCCAAAATCTGCTCCTGTTAGAGGCAGAATGACCAGGTACTTAGATAAGAAAACAAGCTAGGTTCTTTTATTTCTGTTGTTCAATTTTGTTACTTGTAATGCTTGTCATTTTGGGCAGAGTATTTGTGGTGCTGTTAAAGAATGAGGTAGAAGTACTTATACTCACATGGAAAAAATATCCATTATATTTAATTCAATGAAAATGAAATTTAAAAAATTATAGTAAATATCATATATTTTTGGGTTTTTTTTTTTTTTTTTTTGGGGGGGGGTTTTTGCTTTTTTTCCCCAGGCTGGGGTGCAATGGGGCCATCTCGGCTCGCTGCAACCTCCGCCTTCCGGTCTCCTGTCTCAGCTGCCTGTGTAGCTGGACTACAGGCGCAGTCCACCATGCCCGACTAAGTTTTGTATTTTTAGTAGAGACAAGGTTTCACCATGCTGGCCAGGCTGGTCTTGAACTCCTGATCAGGTGATCCATCTGCCTCAGCCTCCCACAGTGCTGGGATTATAGGCATGAGCCACTACACCAGGCCTAAAAATTTTTAATGTTTATTTAGAACACATAAGAGAGCCATAGGCTTTATCTTTTTATTTTTATTTTTTTTTTTGAGCTAGGGTCTGGCTCTGTCACCCAGGCTGGAGTACATGCAGTGTAATTGTGTGGTCATAGCTGACTGCAGTCTCGACCTCCTGGGCCCAAGTGATCTTTCCATCTCAGCCTCCTGAGTAGCTGGGACTACTGGCATGTACCACCATGCCCAGCTAAATTTTTTTTTTAAGAGGTGGGGGTCTCACTACATTACCCAGGCTAGGCTTGAATTCCTGGACTCAAGCCATCCTCCAACTTCGGCCTCCCAAAGTGCTGGGGTAATAGGCCTAAGCCACTGCACCCAGCCTGCTTTATCTTTTATTTAAAATATCATTTTCAAATTTACAGATATCTACACTTAACTATATAAACACAAAAGAATATATACAAAACTGTTAAAAAGAAGCAACCTCTGGAGTAATGGATTACTTACAAAGATAGATAGGGAGTGAGAAAGACCTATGCAGTGCAGAGGGAAATACTTCAACTCTTTATTTTCTACAAATCTTTAGTAATTTTTTTGAAATAATAAGCATATGGATCTCTTGTCAAACAAAGCAGAATCCTAAAATTCAGTCAATTTCCAATTGAATACTAAACAGCTCCTGTTAAAAGCCTGTTCAAAACAGTTAATATTTAAAAGCATGGGCTACAGGGGAAATTAATCATTCATAACTCTAAAAAGAACCTTTCTTCTTTTTTTTTTTTTTTTCCACCTAGTTTTTCTTGAGATGGAGTCTCCCTCTGTTGCCCAGGCTGGAGTACAGTGGCATGATTTCAGCTCACTGCAACCTCTACCTCCTAGGTTTGAGCAGTTCTCGTGCTTCAGCCTCCTGAGTGGCTGGGATTACAGCGGTGCACTACGACACCTGGCTTTTTTAGTAGAGACGGGGTTTCACCATGTTGGCCAGGCTAGTCTCAAACTCTTGGCTTCAGGTGATCTTCCTGTCTCAGCCTCCCAAAATGCTGGGATTACAGGTGTGAACCACCACGCCCAGCCTAAAGTGAATCTTTAACATTACTTTGTCCCGCCCAGGGGGACAAAGTAACAAAGTTTTTACCTATAAGGTAAAAACCTTATAGGATCCCTGGATCTTTTCTTCTACAAAAGGGCTGATGCCAAGAAATGGCCATTTGACTACGGAATTCCAAAGATTGAGATAATCTGTGGTGGCATGAGCTTCACAGCTAAAATTTTTGATCAATTGCACCAACTATTATCAGCCTCTTTCTGATCCAATTCATCTGTTACATGCTATTTACATTTAAACATTATTTTAAGCATCCAATAGAGTGAGAGTGTGTGTGTGTGTTATGTCTGTGCATTTTATTGAAAGCCACTCTCAAAAAGATATAGTGGTAACTAATATTACCCATAACAATGACCTGAAGCAGTTGTTTTAGCCAATCATGGTTTTTACCAGAAATATAAGGACATCAAAATGATTTTTCCTTCCATCACTCATTCCCTTATCCAACAAATATTTACTAAGCACTTATTCCATATACTGCCATACATGGTGGATAAACTCAAATTATATAACACCCTCTCCCCAACCCAATTTCTTCTTTTAATTTAATTTTTTGGGAAGAGGAAGGTGATGGAAGAAAAAAAACAAAACAAAAAGGCAGGTAAAAGTTCTCTGTAGTCAAAGTACTCCATTCTGATAATAGCTCATAAATTGTGCATGGTGAAGCAAAAAATATCCTTTTTCTTCTAAATATCCTTCTCTAAAAATGCAAAAGATCCACCTGACAGCCTTACTAAAAAAAAAAAAGAAAAGAAAAACCAAAAAAAACACATTTGACTCAAGTTAAAAAAAAATTGTGTCAAGTTATTTAAAAATTGTTTCCAGATATTTTATATAGGCATTTAAAACAGTAACCACTACCGTAATTTATCTCAAGTACATAATGTTCACCAATATTCTTTCACATAAATTATAGAAAATTAGAAAAATACAAATAACAGCAACCTGTAAAACTCTGAGAACTCTGTCCTGGCAGGCCAATACAGGTGTGATTCGAGATAATCTTTCCACTGGAAGGCAGATGACATCATTGATTTTATCCCCAGAGAGGTAATAATGTTGGTCTTTGCAGTCACAATAATGGTTATAGATGTAACTTGCACTGAGAAAGAGGTCTGAGCCAGATATGTGCCTGAGAACATTAAAATAGTAATTTTAAAAAATAAGCACAGGTACTGAATTTTTTTCAGAGATAAAATCAAAACAATCTATACAGTTTACTAACATTTTATTACAGAATTAAGAGAACACAGTTTTTAAAACTTTCTCCTACCTAATTTCTAGTCTTTTTGGTACAACACTGTTTTCTATTTTGAACGCTGAAAATGAGGATGTTAAGGCCTCAGGCTTCTCAATAAAAACTTAGCTCAGAAAAATGGAAAACAAAGACAAGATAATGATAATTTAATTGTCTATGTCCAAAGACAATTAATATGTCAAAAAATGACTTCTTTGTGTACTATGTGCCAAACACTATCTTAAGTGATTTTTATGTATTAGATCAATTAATCATCATAACTCTATAAAACAGGGACCATTATTATTCCTTTTTACAGGTGAATAATAAAATGTTAAATAACTTGCTGAATGGCACCTAATTATTAAATAGTAGATTAGATTGCAACTCAGTGTTTTGCTCTGTAGTTAGCTTTCTTACTACCACGCTAAATTGCCTGAAAAAGTCTATTTTAAGTTACTTTACTCAAACAAAATGATAAACAGCTGAGAAAAAAAATTTCATTAGAACTTTATCTTGAAAAAGAAATGAAAATAAGTTCATTTCAAATTACACTGAAGAAAATTTAGATAATAGTCATAACTATGTTCGAATTCTTAGACTGAATCAAGTTTTCACTTAGATGAGCTGTAATTTTTTGACAAAAATTATGTAAGTGTGATATATTTTTCACTTCTAGATTGCTATTACCATATTTATCATAAAGAGGGTAATTTTATTTGAATGTTTCACACATTCCTCTACCTCCAAGTTCTATTTAAAATTTTTTATATTAAAATTATTTTCTGAAGAGCTGATCCTATAACAATCTTCACTGATTTTCTCTTCTTCAGTTAAGTGGCCTCACTTTGTGGCTCTGCCTATGATTGAATAGTCCTCTAATATTTTTATCAACTTCATGACATTCTCTATATTTTTCAAAATTTTTAATTCCATTTTGAAGCCAATCTGTATTATATTTGCATTATATTGGCCAAAGTACTATTTAACAATCACTATTGTTGACGTGAGTGGTGACACATGGCAGCATTAAGCAGGAAAGGATGAGTGGTGACTAATGTTAAGTGGTCAGTTTCCTTACTGAATATCTTCAAGTTATAACTTTTGTTTTCCTATAAAACTTTATAAATGTGGGGATTCAGAAAATCAATTTTCAAAAAGTGAGTAAAGAACTTTTTTTTTTTAATTTCTTCTTTTTTTTCCCAGCACAGGGTAAAGAACTTTTCTATCCCATCTTTGCTACTCTAGTCAAAACATTTAAGAAACCACTTAAAGAGACTATTACTGGGAAATTTCTTATCCTTCTCACACTACTATCTATATACCTGTCTGAATGTAGAGTTATGCTACTAACATATTACTTTTAGTATTTCACAATTATCATTGGCCATGTCTATCTACAAGTGTATTTTTGAAGTGTTACTATTTTTGTTAAATCACTTGAAATTACATATTTCCACTTATCATTGTTTAATTGTTACCTAATTTCACCAAGTCAACGTTTTACATCCCAAACATCAGGAGATGTGCTGTGCACTATACAGAACTCTGGACTGAATAGTAGTTTCCAACTTAAGAGTCTGGCTGATTACATAATTTGACTGCACTAGATTCAAATAAAGAACTTAAAAAATAAAAATAAAACCTACTTCTGGTTACTCCGATTCAGCAGGTATGAGGTAGGACAAGGAATTGCTTAACTGTCCCATGGGATTCTCCTAAGCAGCACATTTAAGAAACAATGAATTAGATGAAATTTAAAGCCCTTTTCAGCTCCCTGTGATTCAAAAACTAATATATGAATTGCAAAATTTCACATATCAGGAAGACATTAAGGGAGTTATATTTCACTTACCTGATACACCTGAAATTATACCCTATTGATAGTCACTGACTTTGAAAGCCAGCCTTTTAACATCATAATGCTACCTGAAAACCAGATCTAACAAAAATAGCCAAGGAACATAAAGCTAAATACCTAGCGATTTCTTTTCCATTTTTTTTCCATACCTTGATCATGAATCAAAACTGAACCAAGTAGTCAAAATGATTGTATGAGTAATATAAAGTTCTTTTAAAAAAAAATTCAACAACCCACTGAATATTGGTTGTAGGTCAAATTTAGTTTCTGACTAATAAAATACCTTTAGTTAATTTTATTTTCCAGAAAGTCTATTAAGACATGATGCTTAATCAATTGCCTTACATCTATCCAAAATATTATAAATAAGTATGTAAAAATACAAAAGAGAACAGGTGACATACATAGCTTTAATGCTTTCTGTGAGGTTTGTTTCAAAAGAGAGAAACTGTTTTCCTCTTTTTGTGAAGCCTCTAATCTCAGATGCTGCAGCAATAAAAATTTTTTCCTGAGGTGTGCTGAGAACTCCTCCCAGTTCCAGCCTTGCAATCTTCTGTCCCGGTAGAGTCTTGAACACTGCCTGAAAAAAATCATTCAGGAAAAAAGTACACAAATTATTTTATTGTGAGCACTTTCCTTTACCATAGAAAATGTTACGATTTTAAATTTGCAAATATTATAGTTCCACTATATAGAAATCATTTTAGATAGTAATCTATTTACTTTAGGTCTTCAAGTTTTTTTGCTATACTTAACTTTTAAATATATATTCCCACACATATTTGAATGATGTCACTGAAATCTAAATCCTTGCAATTCAATGTATGGTTCACTAAGCAATGTTAGCATCACTAAATTTATTTAAAATGCAGCCTCTAACTGAATGAACCTCTGTATTTTAACAAGATTCCCCAGCTGGTTCCTATGCATATTGAAGTTTGAGAAGCACTGGCTTACACAATACTCCTAATGAACAGGGACGTCCATTTGGCAAATTATTTTTTTTTATTTTTTTTTTATTTTACTTTAGGTTCTGGGGTACATGTGCAGGTTATGCAGGGTTGTTGCATAGGTGCATACTATGTCCCACATTTCTCCCTGTGTTATCCCTCCCCACCCTTCCCACCCTGCACTGTCCCTCCCCAGCATCCCCCAACTGCCCCCAGTGTGTGTTGCTCCTCTCCCTGAGTCCAAGTGTTCTCATTGTTCAATACCTGCCTATGAGTGAGAACATGCAGTGTTTGGTTTTCTGTTCTTGTGTCAGTTTGCTGAGAATGATGGTTTCCAGATTCATCCAAGTCCCTACAAAGGAGGACACGAACTCATCGTTTTTTATGGCTACATAGTATTCCATGGTGTGTATATGTGCCACATTTTCTTGGCCCAGTCTATCATTGATGGGCATTTGGGTTGGTTCCAGGTCTTTGCTATTGTAAATAGGGCTGCAGTGAACATGTGTGTGCGTGTGTCTTTATAGTAGAATTCTTTAATGAGGTTCAATGAACATGTTTAACACTTCAGTCATCTTTTAAAAATAATCTTTCCTGACTTTTTTACAATTTTTATAAATTTTCTTTTTACTTTTATCCTTTTTTTTTTTTTTTTTTTTTTTTTGTTTTATAGTGATGGGGTTTCACCATGTTGGCCAGGCTGGTCTCGAATTCCTGACCTCAGGTGATCCGCCCGCCTCGGCCTCCCAAAGTGCTGGGATTACAGGCGTGAGCCACCATGCCCGGCCTACAATTTTTATAAATTTTCATAGCAAAGGACTATAGAAATTACTGAAAATGTGAATGTATGACTTAATACTTATAATCACATATCTATTTAACTGAAAACAATATTCATTTCACTAATTTTTTCATGGTTATTTTCCATTTTATTATTTGTACCTCCACTTCTGCCCCATGACTTTATACATAGAGAATAAGTTATCTGGAAGAATATAAATAATGGAAACACTGAGTTTTGGTGGTTGTTACTCTCTTCATCTTTTTGCTAATTCCATGTAATATATAATGAATACCAGAATTCACACTTAAGACTCATCATTCCTAAATTATGACCTATAAATATGATAATGCAATAATAATAATAATAACTTCCTTGATTAGGTTAAGTGGAAAAGGTTGTGGGTTAGTTGCTTCCACGATTACATTATGCTATATAAGATTCTTTTTTAGCAGACTAGAGAAATTTCCTGATGGCTTTGAAGAATTAGATTACCATGTTCTGAGAAGGACTGTGAGGACCATTACAGCAAGAAATTTTAGAGGCCCCAAGGAACTGAGAGCAGCAGCCCCTGGCTTATGGATGGCAGAAGTGAGGACCTCAGTCCTATAACAGCAAAGAACTGAGTTCTGCAAACAACCACATGAGCTTGGAATAAGACCCCACACTCTAGAAAGAAACACAGCTCAGCTGACACCTAAATTGCAGCCAAGTGAAACCTTGAGCACAAACCTCTGTGCCACAGAAACTGTTAATTAATAAATGTGTGTTGTGTTAAGCACCTAAATTTGAGGTAATATATTACACAGCATAGAAAAGTAACCCACCACCACAGGATGCTGAAGATGCCTTACAACTAGCTAGCAAGTAATTTTTGTGCTGCCTGCAGACTCATACCTCATGTAACTACTTCCCTCAGAACCCATTTTCCATTATCTGTATTTTAGGAAATGTTTAACCTAGTATTATTCAATAAGTAGTGCAATCTCTTTTAGTAAACCACTGTTCCTCTTCAAAAAGCTATACTTACCACTGCTTCTCCTTTCTTCATGCCAAAGCACATAACTACCCCATCATGATCTCCAATAACCACCTGTAATACATTGAAGAGAATCTAAAATTACTATTATTAATATTATGCCCTAATAATTATGTACAGGGAAAGCAAGATTCTTAAAATATAAATATTGACTTAACAGAGATCAGCAAATCTAGGAAAGAAACCCCCCCCCACACACACACACACAAAATCCTCAAAAGAACAAGAAAGAGCCCAAAGAGAAGGATATGGAGTCACTGGAAAAGTAACTGGCCATATATTTTGTTCCTACAATGTTAATAGGACAACACAATATGTTTTGTTTTGTTTTAACTTTTATTGTAGGTTCTGGGAGTCCATATGCAGGCTGTTACAAAGGTATGCTGTCGGACAACAGAATTATGGACAGAAATGCCCACAAAGTAATTTTTCTTTGTAATTGGAACATAAGAACATTTTAAGATTAACTTTAAAAACAGATTATCAAATAAGGTTATGACTGACATTTTTAATAATTTTTAAAACCTTTTTAAAAAAAATTTTTTATTTTTTTTTTTTAGAGACAGGGTTTCACCATGTTGGCCAGGCTGGTTTCGAACTCCTGACCTCAAGTGATCCACCTGCCTCAGCCTCCCAAAGTACTGGGATTACAGGTGTGAACCACTGCGCCTGGCCAAAAAATTTTAATATAAGAAAATGCGCAAAATATTATAATGAATTATCATGTGCCCATCACCTAGTTGCAGCAATTATCAACATGTAGACAATGAATTATTTTGAAATAAATATAGAGGGACATTTTAACACTTCCTCAAAAGTAAGTATCAAACAACCTTGGACCAGTACTTGTTCACGGCCTGTTGGGTACCTGGCCATATAGCAGGAGGTCGGCAGTGGGCAAGGGATCATTTACACACTGAGCTCCGCCTCCTGTCAGATCAGCAGTCATTAGATTCTCGTAGGAGCACAAACCTTACTGTGAACTGCGCGTGGTTGCATACTCCTTATAAGAATCTAATGCCTGATTATCTGAGATGGAACACAGTTTCATCACAAAACAATCCCAGCCCCACTGGTGGAAAAAGTGTCCCAAAAAACTGGTCCCTGGTGCCAAAAATGTTTGGGACCACTGGTTTAAAAAACTACTCAACAAGTTTAGGCATAGTATCAAATAGAAAGAGTCACAATCAACTGGAAAAGTTATTTAAATATCCCTCCTTATTTTCAACTATGTATCTGTGTAAATTAGGTCTTCAAATACGTCAACCAAAACAACATATCACAACAGATTGCAGTAAACAAATATAAAAATCTATATGTGTTTGCCTATGCCAGACATTAAACAAGTTGCAAAAAGTGTAACACAATGACACTATACCCACTATATTATTTTTTGTTTTGAAAACAAGTTACTTTTCATAAAGATGTGTTATTTATGTAAACATGTAATAAGTTTATTCTTTTTTAAATAAATAGTTTAAGCATTTCTCAGTTTTCACTTTAATAAAGTATTGATACATACAACTTACATAAACAAATGTTCTTTGGGATCCTCAATCATTTAATTGTGCAAAGGGGTGCTGAGAACAAAAAGTTTGAGAAGTGCTAATCTAGTAGAATTAATATAATAAATGACAATCAGAAATCTATTGGTTTATCATTTTTATTCATTTAATTTTATTTTTTAATTGACAACAGTTGTACATATTCAAGGGGTACATAGCAATGTTTCAATACATATATACCGATCACATTAGTATAATTAGCATATCCATCATCTAAAATATTGATCATTTCTTTTGTTGGGATCACTCAATATCTTCTTTTTAGCTATTTGAAACTATATATTGTTAACCATAGTCATCCTACAGTGGTATAGACTACTTGAGCTTATTCTTCCTATCTAGCTATAATTTTATATCCTTTAAGAAACATCACCCTATCCCTCCCTTCCCTCGACTCTTTGCAGCCTCTAGCATCCTCTGTCCTACTTTTTACTTTAATGTGACCAACATTTTTTTTTAGCCTCCAGATGTGAATGAGAACATGTGGTGTTCAGCTTCCTGTTCTTGGCTTATTTTGCTTAACATAATGTCCTCCAGTTCCATCCATGTTACTGCAAATGACAGGATATCATTCTTCTTTTTTTTTTTTTTTTTCAGAGTTTCAAAACTTGTCACCCAGGCTGTGGCAATGATGCAATATCGGCTCACTGCAACCTCAGCCTCCTGGGTTCAAGTGATTCTCCTGCCTCAGCCCCCTGAGTGGCTAGAATTACAGATGCCTGCCACCATGCCCACTTAAATTTTATATTTTTAGTACAGATGGGGTTTCGCCATGTTGGCCAGGCTGGTCTCAAACTGCTGACCTCAGATGATCTGCCCGCCTCAGCCTCTCAAATGTTTGGGATTACAGGTGTGATCCCTGGCCAGGATTTCATTCTTATTCATTGCTGAATAATATGCCACTATATATATATATATATATATATATATATATATATATGTGCATACATACATATATACCACATTTTTTATACATTCATATGTTAAACACCCGCATTGATTCCATATATTAGCTACTATGAACAGTGCTTCAATAAAACATGGGAGCAAAGTTGTCTTTTTGATATAATGATTTCTTTTCCTTTTGGTAAATTCCCAGTGGTGGGGTTGCTGGATCATATTGCAGCCCTATTTGTAGTTTTTGAAAAATCCTACATACTGTTCTCTATAGTGGCTGTTCTAGTTTACATTTCTACCAACGGTATATAAGAGTTTCCTTTCTCCACATTCTTGCCATTATTTTTTGTTGTTGTTTTCTTGTCTTTTTTATAATAGCCATTCTAACTGCGGTAAGATGATACCTCATTGTGGTTTGATTTACATTTCCCTGATTAATGATGTTAAGTATTTTTTCATATTTTTTGTCCATTTGTATGTATTCTTTTGAGAAATGTCTGTTTAGATCATTTGCCCAGTTTTTAATCAGATTGCTTGTTTGTTTGCTATTGGTATGTTTGAGTTCCTTGTATGTTCTGGATATTAATTCCTTGTTGGGTGAGTAGTTCACAAATATTTTAAATCCCATTCTATAGGTTGTCTTTTCATTCTTGTTGATTGTTTCCTTTCCTGTGTAGAAGCTTTTTGGTTTGATGTGATCCCATTTGTTTATTTTTGCTTTTGATGTCTTATTCACTAAATATTTTCCCAGACCAATGTCCTAAAGCAATTCCTTTTTGTTTTCTTCTAGTAATTTTATCACTTTAGGTCTAACATTTAGGTCTTTTTTTTGATACGACGTCTCAGTCTGTCACCCAGGCTGGAGTGCAGTGGCGTGATCTCAGCTCCCTGGAACCTCTGCCTCCTGGGTTCAAGCGATTCTCCTGCCTCAGCCTCCTGAGTAGCTGGGATTACAGGTGCCTGCCACCATCACCAGCTAATTTTTTGTACTTTTAGTAGAGATGGGGTTTCACCATGTTGGCCAGGCTGGTCTTAAACTCATGACCTCCAGTGATCCACTTGCCTCGGCCTCCCAAAGTGCAGGGATTATAGGCATGAGCCATCACGTCTGGCCACATTTAGGTTTTTGATCCATTCTGTGTTCATTTTTATACAGGGTGAGAGGTGGGAGTCTTGGTTTCATCCTTCTGCATATGAATATCCAGTTTATCCAGAACCATTTATTGAAGAGGCTGTCCTTTCCCCATGAGTATTCTTGGCTCTTTTGTCAAAAATCAGTTGGTTGTAGATATGTGGATTAATTTCTGAGTTCTCTATTCTGTTTCATGTTCTATGTGTCTGTTTTCATGCCAGTATCAGGCTGTTTTGGTTATTACAACTTTGTAGTATATTTTGAACTCTGGTAGTGTAATACCCCAGCTTTGTTCTACTTGCTCAGGATTGCTTTGGCTATTTGGGGTCTTTGTGGTTCCATACAAATTTCAAGATTGTTTTTTCTTTCTGTGAAGAATGTCATTGGTATTTTGACAGAGATTGCATTAAATCTGTAGATTGCTTTGGGTGGTACTCTCATTTTAACAATATTAATTCTTCTAATCCATGAACATGGGATGATGTTTTTCCATTTGTTTGTATCCTCTTTAATTTCTTTCATAAGTATTTTATAGTTTTCCTTGTAGAGGTCTTTCATTTCCTTGGTTAATTTATTCCTAAGTATTTTATCAATTATAATTGGGATTGTGTTCTTGGTTTCTTTCTCAGCAATTTTGTTGTGTATGGAAACATTACTAATTTTTATACATTAATTTTGCATCCTGCAACTTTACTGGATTCATTTGTCCGTTCTAGGAATTTTTTGATAAAGTCTTTAGGTTTTTATATATATAGGATTATGTCATCTGCAAACAGAGATATTCTGACTTTCCTTTCCAATCTGGGTACTTTATTTCTTTTTTTTATAATTGCTCTGGCTAGGACTTCTAGTACTATGTGGAATTGTTGATTCATCTTGCTAAAATGTTGATGTATCAGAATAAAATATGTTTTCCAGCTATTAAAATACTTGGCTAGTCTACCAAGAAACCATAATAATCTTGTGAAAATCACAGGATCGATATTTCTGTAAACATAATCAATATTGTTAAATATAAAGTTCAACATCAAAATAATAACTTTAGAGAACGTTTAAAGAGAGCATTTTCTTTATATCTTATTCTGCTTTATATTTCTTTGTTCATATACACATCTGATACACAGAAAAAATGGAGTATGGTTTTTAAGTCTGCTTACACTATTTACTAATGGTATATAATAATTTTAATGTCCAAGAAAATTATTGTCTATAAATATCCCTTGGTATTCCAATCTTTGTTCAAATTAAAAAAAAAATCATTTCCATTTTAAAATTAGCATTTTTAAGAGAATAACTTAATAATAAAGAAGGAAATAGGAGCCTCTCCTCTGTCAGTGCTAGGGAATAATAGAGAAATCAGAATCTGTACAGTACCTTTTGTGTAGCTCTGTGTCTGGAGGCAGGAAGTAGCTTCATAGTCTTCTGAGATGTTACTCCCACCTAAAGAAAAACACCAGCCACCTAATGAATTTAATTTGAAGTTATTACAGAGATTAAAATGATCAGCAGATTTAGGTTACAGTGAACATTTTTGTTAAACTGAAATTAGTGATATAACTATTATTACCAGTAATTAACTTATTTTCTTTTTTTTTTTTTTTTTTTTTTAAAAAGGAGTTTCGCTCTTGTTACCCAGGCTGGAGTGCAATGGCGCGATCTCGGC
This sequence comes from Sapajus apella, assembly GCF_009761245.1. Classification (NCBI taxonomy): domain Eukaryota; kingdom Metazoa; phylum Chordata; class Mammalia; order Primates; family Cebidae; genus Sapajus; species Sapajus apella. Next base: position 17,195,565 of record NW_022436967.1, on the reverse strand, counting down.
TCACTGCAACCTCCGCCTCCTGGGTTCAGGCAATTCTCCTGCCTCAGCCTCCTGAGTCGCTGGGATTACAGGCATGCACCACCATGCCGAGCTAATGTTTTGTATTTTTAGTAGAGACGGGGTTTCACCATGTTGACCAGGATGGTCTCGATCTCTTGACCTCGTGATCCACCCGCCTCGGCCTCCCACAGTGCTGGGATTACAGGCTTGAGCCACCGCGCCCGGCCAATTAACTTATTTTCTAATGAAATATGTCACATTGGTCAGAATACATATAGGAAACAACCAAAATAGTAAAATTTATCCTATAAAGTTGTCAAGCCAAAAATAGTTGTGTAAGATGACTGGCAAGATGCTTTATTAAAAAATATCTCTAGAAGCCTTCTTTTCCAACTGCATACAGTTGTTCTGTAAAGTGATTCAAGATCTTTGAAAATAGATTATAGTTATTAAAAATGCAACATAAGACCACATGCAGTGGTTCATGCCTATAATTGCAGCACTCTGGGAGGCCAAGGTGGGAGAATCACTTGAGCCCAGGGTTTCAGCACCATCTAGGCAACACAGGGAGACTCTGTCTCTACAAAAATAATAAACTGGCTGGCATGGTTGTGCATGCCTATAGGCCTAGCTACTTGGAAGGCTGAAGCAGGAGGATAACTTGAATCCAGGAATTTGAGGCTGTAGTGAGTCGTGATCATGCCACTGTACTCCAGACTGGTTGGGTGACAGTGCAAGACCCTGTCTCAAAAAAAAAAAAAAAAAAAAAAGCAACATAGAAGATTTCTGCTAAAATACCAAACATGATGATGGCCATAATATCCAATCTAACGGATGAAAAAGATTATTTTGCAAAAAAACACAAAGATGAAAACAGCAAGGAACCGTCACTCAGGTGTATTGTTAGGAGAGGAGGATGGGACCAATGGAAGCGAAATTGGTGAAAACAGCGGATCATGATAAAACGTTCATATAGTATAAATGACTTTATTCTGCATTCCAGAAACTTGTATTAAAGTAATCTGCTTAGATTTGTATTTCTGAAGCATCAGTCTAGCAAATGATGTGAAGGATGGCTTGGATGGAGATGAAGCTGGAGTTCAGGAGCCCAGTCTGGAGGCTACTTCAATTATTCAAGCAAGAGAAGATGAGAACCCAAATGAGGGTCAGAGAGATAGAAGATATGGGACAGATTCAAGAGATATTTGGGAGTTAAAAGCAGCAAGATATGGTGATCAGTTGTATATAGAGGATATTAAGGTGGGAAGTACTTAGCAGAAACCCCTAGAAAATTGACTCAGCAAACGTTTGTGCCATTAGCTAAAATGAGATGACCAAAAAAGATGAGGAGGAATTGGGGTAAGAGAGAATTTTAGGGCTGAAAGAAATTCTGAAAGGCAATGTGGTGTAACAAAAATAACACCAGTTCTGGAGTCCGAGACTTTGATTCAAACAGCAACTCCCTAGTATGCTAAATTCTTAGCATAAACTGGATGCACATTGAACTGTTGTCATTGTTTTTTGTTTGTTTTTTCCTTTCAAGACTGTCTCACTCTGTTGCCCAGGCTGGAGTGCAGTGGCGTGATCTCGGCTCACTGCAGCCTCCGCCTCCCGAGCTCAAGCGATTCTCCTGCCTCAACCTCCAGAGTAGCTCGTATTACAGGCGCGCACCACCACGCCCGGCTAATTTTTGTAGTTTTTGTGGAGAAGAGGTTTAACCATGTTGGCCAGGCTGGTCTCAAACTGCTGACCTCCTGTGACCCGCCCGCCTCTGCCTCCCAAAGTGCTGGGATTACAGGCGTGAGCCACTGCCCCGGGCCTGGTTTTCATTGCTTGTATTATGATCTGCCTGGTGCGGTCCAGCTCACAGTAAGAAACAAACAAATGCCACGTGCTCGGGAGAAGGAGATTCAGGATACAGAGGCCTTCAGGCAGCCTCGCCTGAGGAGAAGAAGGGTCCCGGGGGAAATCCAGGATCAGACTGTGTCAGTACATTCAGGGTATCCTCAGGTACCGTCAGGAGCCGCACCGCGGGTGCCTGCGCCGCTTTTTCCCAGTCTCCGCGGACCGTCACAGACACACGGGAGCTGCCCAAAGGCGGGGCGCTGGGAGGGCAGCACCCAACACGGCTCCTTAGCCTCCGCACCCGCTGCTGGCGACCCAGACTTATCTCAGTGGAAGCAAGGAATCCTCTCTGGGAGGGAGCTGGGCTTGTCCAGCTCGGCGCCCGCCCCATCCCTTGGGTTTACCTGTAAATAATCCATTCGGTTTAAAATCAGATCCATGATGACGACGTGGAAGGGATAGGCAGCGCCGGACAAGAACAGGAGGGACAGAGGCTTTGGGCCCTCAGGCCTCCGAACTAGTCAGAAAGCCGCCGGCACCCACTCACAGGCCAGCCCCAGCAACCGCGCCCACGTCCCGGGCAGCACAGGCTGGGCGGCAGGGCAGCGGCGTCCGGCGTGACGTCAGTACGCTGCTGCGAGTGGCTCCCGGACGAAGATGAAGGCTCGCCCCTTTCCCGAAGCACCGCCCACTGACAGCGCGTTCCAGTCAGAGGCGGGGAGGAACCAAGGACGCGAGGTACCGTAGACCCAGGGCGGTTTCCACAGAAACCACAGACGCAGGCTTGGCTCCAACCTCACTGCTGCTCAGAGCTAATCCTCGGCTTCTTTACTCATCGCTGTAGAAGAAACTAGTTAAGCCTCCGTAGATTCTGACCGATTTCACTCCGACACTGGAAAGGGCAGCAGTTCTCAAACTTTTGGCCTTAGAACTCCTTTACGAAACTCTTAAAAACCATTGAGGACCACAAAGACCATTTGCTTTTGGTGGGTTTTCTCTCATTTTTAATTTTTTAAAATGTCAGTAGTTTTGGGGGTAAAGGCAGGTTTTGGTTACATGGATGAGTTCTTGAGTGGCAAATTCCGAGATATTAGTGCACCCGTCGTCACCCAACATGTAGTCTTTTATCCCTCATTCCCCTCCCAATCTCCTCCCTACCTGGAGTCCCCAGAGCCCATTACATCACTCTGTAAGTTTTTGCATCCTCATAACTTAGCCCCCACTTATAAGTGAGAACATGCAGTATTGGGTTTTCTATTCCTGAGTTACTTCACTTAGAAGAATGGCCCCTAGCTCCATCCAAGTTGCTGCCAAAAGACGTTATTTCTTTACTTTTTATGGCTGAGTATTATTCCATGGTGTATATACACTACATTTTCTTTATCCACTTGTTAGTCAGTGGTCAATGGGCGCTTAGGTTGGTTCCATATCTTTGCAATTGCGAATTGTGCTGCTATAAACATGCGTGTACATTTGTCTTCTTTCATATAATGACTTCTTTTTCTTTGGGTAGATACCCAGTAGTGGAATTGCTGGATTGAATGGTATCTCCCCCTTCATTTATTTAAGGAAACTTTATACTGTTTTCCAGAATGGTGGTATTAATTTACATCTCCCAGCAGTGTAAAAGTGTTCCCTTTTCACCATATCCGTGCCAACATCTATTTTTTCTGACTTTTTAATAATGGCCATTCTTGCAGGAGTAAGGTGGTATCTCATTGTGGTTTTAATTTGCATTTCCCTAGTGATGTAGTGATGTTGAGTATTTTTTCATATTTGTTAGCTATTTGTATATCTTTTTTTGAGAAATGTCCTTTGACCACTTTTGATGGGATTATTTGGTTTTTCCTCGCTGAGTTGTTTGAGTTTCTTGTAGATTCTGGATATAAGTCCTTTATCAGATGCATAGTTTGCAAATAGTTTCTCATATTCTGTGGGCTGTTTACTCTGCTGATAATTTCTTTTGCTTTGCACAAGCGTTTTAGTTTAATTAGGTCTCATTTATTTACTTCTGTTTTTGTTGCATTTAGCTAATGTCCAAAAGAGTTTTTCCAATGTTATCTTCTAAAATCTTTATGGTTTCAGGTCTTAGATTTAAGTCTTCGATTCATCTTGAGTTGATTTTTGTGGAAGGTGAGAGATGGGAATCCAGTTTCATTCTTCTACATGTGGCTAACCAGTTTTCCCAGCACCATTTATTGAATAGGGTGCCTTTTCCCCAATTTATGTTTTCGTATGCATTGTAGAAGATTAGTTGACTATAAATACTTGGCTTTATTTCTGGGTTCTCTATTCTGCTTAATTGGCCTATGTGTCTACTTTTTTACCAGTACCATGCTATTTTGGTAACTGGCTTTGCAGTATAATTTGAAGTCTGGTAATGTGATGCCTCCAGATTTGTTCTTTTTGCTTAGTATTTCTTTGGCTATTCAGACTCTTTTTTGGTTCCATATGAATTTTAGAATTTTGTTTTTGGTTCTGTGAAAAATAGTAATGGTATTTTGATGGAATTGCACTTAATCTGTGGATTGCTTTGGAAAATATGAAGACAATTTGTTTATATGAGTTATTGATTAGTTTTTACCATATTAGACATTAGAACTGAAAATTAGTGTAGTTTAAAAAACCTTAATGAAAAAAATATTTTCCAAAATAAAAAAATAAAATGAAACTGGCACTGTACACAAATCTATTTTCTGTCTATTTTAATAGTAAACAGGAGGAGCTTCAAATCTGCTACTGCAGTCAATATATTGTTATATGTTGTTTTTGCTCATGTATATGAAGAAAATTTGGTCCAAACTCAACAAGTGGCAGTTTTTTGAAAGGTGAGTTGCAATGTGGAATGTGACTTCATTACGTAACATCAAAAAATCCCATCTGTTAATATCACTATGGATCTCATCACAAAAGTCCCGAGTATGGAGGATCTGTCAAACTTCAATGGTGAATACGTATTTTCCAAAATTTGAATTTGTGCTTGAAAGTTTGAAATTTACGGCCGGGCGCGGTGGCTCTCGCCTGTAATCCCAGCACCTTGGGAGGCTGAGGTGGGTGGATCACCTGAGGTCAGGAGTTCAAGACCAGCTTGGCCATCACGGTGAAACCCCATCTTAAAAAAAAAAAAAAAAAGAAAGAAATTTACACATTGGCAATTAACGCTGGTTGTTTTCCTTGAACTGATAGGTTCCTTTCTTGAATTCAGAAAAAAAAATGTCAAATATCTAAGTCTGAAAAATCATAATTTGTCAGTAATTTCTTCAAATAAAAATAGCGTTCCATGAGAAAAGCAGCAAGTTCAGCTAGCAGCTCAATCCCACAAGTGCTTTTCCTTGAGACAACTAATGTATTTCAGTATTCGGCAGAAGGATTTTATACATACTTCTTATGTCATCACATAGAATATTTAAAAAGATGTATTCAAGAGTTAAGCTGTAATAAATGAGGGCTGAATCAGAAGAAAGAGAAAAAAAGACAATATTAACAATTTTGCTGCTTTGTAAAGGATATTTTTATATGAAATGGTTTTTGTTTCCTATCAGTGCATGGCATGTAGAATATAGTGTCTACTTGTATAGTTTGGAGCCACTATTTTGATTTATGCTTGAGCACTGGCACTATTAACCATCATTGTTTTGGTACCATCAGCGCAAATGTCAGCACAGTGAAATGGCACAAAACATCTTAGTGTTATGAAAATAGTTTCAAAGTTGCAGACAGCTGTGACAAGGCCTCAGGAACCACTCCCGCCCCTCAGGGCCCCACAGACGTCTGCTGACCTATAGTGACCCAGGATCTGACTAAGAGCTGACATTCTTTGACACTCTTTCATCAGTCCTTCCTTAATGAGCCTAGAGGTCTGCCTGGGGAAATACAGATGAGTTCAGATACAGCTACTTTCTTGATTTTTGTGGTTTCTTTCTTTCCTTTCTTTCTTTCTTTCTTTCTTTTTCTTTCTTTCTTTCTTTCTTTCTTTCTTTCTTTCTTTCTTTTTCTTTCTTTCTTTCTTTCTTTCTTTCTTTCTTTCTTTCTTTCTTTTTCTTTCTTTCTTTCTTCCTTTTTCTTTCTTTCTTTCTTTTTCTTTCTTTTCTGTTTTTTTGTAGAGATAGAGTTTTGCCATGTTGCCCAGGCTGGTCTTGAACCCCTCAGCTCAAGCAATCCACCCACCTCAGCCTCCCAAAATTCTGGGATTACAGACATGAGCCACTGTGGTTTTCCAGGAAAGAGTTCACAAATAATTGTGAAACAAAAAGAATTAAACCCCTGAAAATAGGTGCTTCTTAGGAAGAGAAGTTAGTTACTGCAGCAGTATTTGAAAAAGTTTTCCCCAAGTCTCAGGTCCAGACAATTATTTCTCTGAGGCTAAAATAACTCCACATTAAAATAGACAATACATGAAGATGGGTTAGCTGTTTAGCAATTTTGGAGAAATATATATCAATTTAGATTCAAGAAAAAAATACAGATAAATTTTAGAAGTCTACTGAAAAATAAAGCCATAGAAGAGATAGAAGAAAATAGAATTGTATAGCATTTTATGGCATTTTGGAGGTTAGAGGGTATATTATTAGTTTGCCAGGGCTGCCATAGCAAAGTACCACACACTGGAAGGCTTTTAAACAACAGCAATTTATTTTCTCACACTCCTGGAGTCTAAAAGTCATAGATCAAGGTGTCAGCAGGGAACCAAACCAATCCTCAGCGGCCTCTCTTCTTGGATTGTGGATCTCTGTCTTCTTGTGTCTTCACATGATCCTCCCTCTATGTCTGTCTGTGTCTTATCTTGTCTTTTTATAAGGACACCAGTCATATTGAATGAAGGCCCAATGAGATTATCTCATTTTAAATTAATTGCCCCTTTAAAGACCATATCTCCAACTATAGTTATAGTCTGAGATACTGAGGGTGAGAATTTTAACATGAGTTTTGAGGGGACACAATTCAGCCAATAACAGAAGGAAACTGATCTCAAAAGGAATAGAAGAAACCACAAAGAAAAAAACAGATATGGTAGCACAAGCCTGTAGTCTCTGCTATTTGAAGGCTGAGGCAAGAAGATTGCTTGAGCCCAAGAATGCAGCCTAGGCAAAATAGCAAGGCCCATCTTTTAAAAAGAAAAAAAAAAAACTAACTTAAAAAACATGAAAAAGTAAAGATAGTTAAACATTTCAATGTGTCACAAAAATGTTTAAACGTCAACAAAAATAAAGGAGAAAAGAGTTAATATCTTAAAAATACTTCATACAAATTAATAATGAAGAAATACTATGATTCCAATAAATAGATAAAAAACAAAAACAGACAATGCCGGTAGTGCTTATTTTCTGTTTAACAAGTGATGTCCACTGTTTAATTAATTGTGTAGAAAAAAAGTCAGAGTTTATTTTGAAGCTCTAATTTATTTTAAAACAGTGAAATGAGGCTATGATATAGCATCAGAACAAGACAAAAAGTGTGCATAATATGATAGCTGGAATTATTTGATTTTGCATCTAAAAACGCAATTTATTATTTATTAAAGTACATCTATGGTTTTGAAATGATTATCAAAGGTTTCAAACTACTAATTTTAAGTACTTCTCAAATAACTAATTAGCAGGGTGAGGAATTTTTATTCACTATAAAGAAAATGTCAAGTTAGATTAAATTACCACTGTATTTCCTCTTTTTAAAGATGTTTTAAGGTACCAGAGACATCTTGGTGGTGTTTATAAAAATCAACAGAAGATGATTACCTCTCAGATGTGATTAAATACCACTTTGAGACAAATTTGCAGAATTATCATGCACCTCAGTAACTTATAATCTTACGTTATGGTGCTAAAGCAACCATTACAGGTATAAGTTAAACAACTTATGGCTAAAAATAAAAGGAATTTAAACTGCATTAAAGTTAAAATCACCAACACGATAGTGGTGGTCAGCTGAGCGACTGAGTCATGAGCAAAAACATTAGTTTCCCCTAACACATTGTATAAATTTAAAAAGTTTTCAAACTCTTTTTAAAAAAGGAACAAAGTTATAGATACCCATTTTAGGTTTTTTTTGTTTTTGTTTTTTGATGGGGTTTCACTTTGTCACCCAGGCTGGAGTGCGGTGGTGTGAACACAACTCACTGCAGCCTCAACTTCCCAGGCTCAGGTTATCCTCTCACACTAGCCTCCTGAGTAGCTGGGACCACAGGCATGTGCCACCACATGTGTCCAATTTTTTGTATTTTTTATAGAGACAGTTTTATCATGTTGCCCTGCTGGTCTCAAACTCCTGAACTGAAGCCATCGACCTGCTTCAGCCTCCGAAAGTGCTGGGATTACAGGTGTGCACCATTGTGCCCAGCCTGATTTTGGGAGGCTGAGGCAGGAGAATTGCTTGAGGCCAGGAGTTCAATACTAACCTGGACAACATAGTGAGACCCCTGTCTCTAAAAATATATTTTTAAAAATTTATTTAAAAATAATAAAGATACAGAAAGAGAGATTATTACCACCTTGGATAATGACTAGCCTGCTGAAACACCTGTATGAGCTCCAGGGACTAGGAACCCCTGATGTAGCATAACCCTGTTTGTTTGAACTATTTATGAAGACCAGAGAGTTAAACAATTTGTCCCACACCACAATAATGAGTGTGGCTTCAGTTCTCTTTAGACATTTTCCATAAGACAATTTATCTTCCCATTTACAAAAGCTGCTTTCATTTGGCTTGCACATTTGAAACATAATTATATTGACATATTGGGTAAGATAGTTATCCTAAATTGTACTACATTTGCTTTTAATTATTACAATGTATCATTTTTAAATTTTATTGTGCATGAATTCTTTGATGATACTGTGTACCATTTTTCAAAGTTTTCTAATTATTTCAAGTCTATGAACCCAAGTTTTTGAACAGATTGTGACTTCCATAAAGTCACAGGTGCTCTATAAATTCAATATAGCAGGCACTTACAAAGTACCCAACTTTTTAAATAGTAAGTCTAAGAAGCAGTTTGAATGTTGCTTTATTTTCTTTATTTTATCTGTAACTGAGAAAAAAAATAAAAATAGCAAAGAGGTCAAAAAGTGAGAGATGTCACAAGGAAAGAAGAGTCCTGGGGCTTTGACAATCCTTTAATTTTTTTTTTTTCTAGAAAGTTGTTTTTGGTCCTGTTTAAATGCTCCCTTCTCTGAGTTGCTCCAACAACTTCTTTGAGCTTTGTTTTCCCAAAGGTGCCTGTTAAAAGTGAGTAGAGAAAGGACTTGCTGACCCAGAGCTATCTTTATCCTCAAGTAAAGGACTAATTCTGACAGCAATCCGCTCAACTAATCCTCATCTCAACTGTATGCTACCACATTAATACCTTATGTCTTAGTGTGAGTTCCCTAAAAGCAAAACCTAACAAGATTTGGACGGGGTGACTCATTGAAGGGATGCTTGCTGGAGAAAGGGAGGGAAGGAAACAGGAAAAGGCAGAGGAAGAAGCTAAACAAAGATTCCATCTCAGCTTGAGTCTGGCATCAGCCTAATTCTTTCAAGAGTTCTGGAGCATGAACTGCGCCAAATAGTTGGCCCCACCTTGAAACAGGGGACCAGCCCTTGTGTGCGTCCCCACCCATCAGTCACTGGCCATGCGGAGATGGAAGCATCACATCCAGGGGAATGCTGCTTCTTTTTAGCTGAGGGCAATTCTCTGACAGAAGTGATTAGCTGGGAACTGGACAGGAGTATCTGGGAGATGGGTACACTGGCCCAATAGAGGGCATCTGGGCAGGGCATCAAAAACATCAACCACACTCACTATCCCCTGTCATCACACCTTCTGAAATAACACCTTGAAATTATGAATAAGGAAAAAGATGAATATTAAAATTGTACCAGTTTATACAAACATAGTAAATAAAGAAAAAATGCCTGTTAGGAGCGCTGTCCCCAGCTGAATCTGCCACTTTTTCATTCAGCACTTTTTCCAACCCCAAAGAAGAAAATTACAAAATATTCAGATCCATAGCTATAAGCAAAAACTTTCACACTTGGAATCCTGGACCATATTATAAAACTATCAGTATCATCTATTATAGAAACTTTGCATCTTTACTATCTTAATACAACATACGGTAACATATAACAATGGAAAAATTCAATATTTATTCAGTTCTGAGACACAACATAGAATACATAAAGTTTGAAAAATAAGACATACTATTAGCATGGCACAAAAGTTAATGAAATGTTCTACAATGGTAGCAAAAAATTTATAAAGTTCCTTTCTTAAATTTAACTCCCCAAAAGTAGAAATTAAGAAATAATCTTTAAAGAGCTTTATGTAGTTCCATTTAGCACTTATTTCTATCTTCATGTCTAGAAAGATTTTCTGTGTGATACCAATGATTTTAAAGTAGGATGTATTTAGTTGGTTTTAAGGATCTCTGAAACTCTTTGAGCTATGATCATAATTCATATTCCTATAAAACTTGACAGCAACTGACTGAAGAGACTCAGGATGCTAAACATAACTCTATGAGAGATTTAAACCTAGCTGGTTAAAAAAAAGCTTTGAGTGTTTTGTAGTCTGTGAAGTGACCAGGGAACTTATTGGCCTTTATGCCTTTTCCCATTAAAGTCAAGAGGCATTTCGGGATTACCAGCACTCAGCTCAATTATGTAATAAGGCATATATAGATATATCACAATCTATTTTATATAGAAAGTAGAACTGAAATCCTTTGATAAGGAAAAAGATGTCAACCACTGTAAGCAATGATGGCAAGAAATGCCTCAAAAAGAACTGAAACACACCTGGGGATGCTTGGCCATGTCTTTCCAGGTATGCCTAGAGTTGTTGCTCTTTCCTATTTCTTCCCACGAGCAGACCCTCCAAAACTCAGAAGGGAGCTCACGAGTGAGATATGAAGTCAGCTGTTGATATCTCATTTAGCATTAAAGCAGCAGAGGCAGAAATTAGACAGTTGTAACAAAATGACAAACCTGCGTTACCCCCAACTTAAAAGAAAATCACATTACTGAAAAACAACAAACGTTAAGACAGAAAGCAGTCTATATTTTAGAAAAATCTTTAATGTGTTGTTTTAAATAATTCTATGAAACTTAAATATATAATGTAATTATATTTTCCATGAACCCATTTTGCTGTTAAATTCTTCACTTGGAGCTCAATTGTTCTAGGATTATCAGTAACACCTAAAATTCTAAGAATGTCTTACCAAGTCATAGCTGGTTGTAAAATTTCTTCAGTTTCTATTTAAAAAAAAGATTTCTTCAGAACTTGGACAAGGGAAGGTGTGCTACATAGTGAGGACTTTTTATTTTTATTTTGTTGGCAGTTCAATTCAGTTGGTTTCAACATTTATTGAGCACCTACTATGTACCAGGCACTGTACTAGATGCTGGAGACACAAAGATTAATAAGACAGAGTCCCTGTTCCCAAGGAACTGATAGTCTCTTGGCAGCAAACAGGTAGTGCAAAGATGTGGCATTTACTCTAAAATGAATAAAAATTTCAATAATATAGTAATACTGGGCTTTTCAACACAATGGTATGTCATTGTAATGTCAAGGCAGACAAATAAAATGCATTTTCATATGATAAAACAATAAAATCATTAAGAGCTAACTTTTAAAGATTCACATAATAAAGGTAGTTAATACTAAAAATTTACACCATAGTTTTTCAAGTATTTTATACTTAGAAATATTATTGCCCACATTTGTGCTATAGTCAAAGCCAAATTCCAGGTTGCTGCATCATTCACATCTCAGCATGCTGGGATTCAGTTTCTCACTAAGTTTATGAATTAGAATGGCTAATTCCTCAGTTGCTTGGCTCTTGTCCTCCAGAAGTTCATAACGAAGGCTGGAGATATCTTGCTTTATTTCTTTTAATTCACCTGTAGTGTTGATATTAAAAAGTCATTGGTAAGTTGCTCTTTGGATTTAGAAAAGAACAAAGAGTGAAATTCTTACAATATCCATGTATTTGCTTCATAAGTTTTCTAAGGTAGCTACTTCAAAGTTTTTTCTTTAAAATATTTCAGAAACATGTCTTTAAAAGTATACTGACCTTTGAAAAAAATCTATAAAAATAGCCAGCTATATTTTTTAATAGTAACACTCAGCTTAAAGTGTTGTCTTTTTTTTCACCCACCTTTTAACATTAGATGATTCTCTGTTAACTGATCTACAGCCAGGATACTTCCTTTCTGACTACAAGGGAGTCCCTTTGTTTCTTTCAAGTATAAAGATTGACACCTTCATCAAACATCTCCCATTGCTAGTATCAAAGGGAATCCTAGAAAAACTAAACTTTACTAAAAATGAATCAATCTTTCTGACAGGCAAATAATTTTGAGGCAAATTTGAACTAAAGGAAAGAAAGGAAAAAGAGTAGGAAGCGTTTATTAGGGAAGGCAATGGCAATGGACATGAAGACATTAGTTTGTCCAGCACAAAGGATCAGTGCGTAAGGAAGTAACAAGCAACAGTACAATTGAGGAGTTTAGATATGATACCACTGGCAATGTGTAGACTCTATACTCTTGAAGAGAATAGGAGAGTTTGGGCTGTAAAAATCAATTGCTCCCATAATTCAGTTTCTCAATATTTTGAGCTTATATATATTGCAATTAAAAACTGGATTCTCTTCAAGGAGAGGTGGTATTTGGTTATGGAAGAAAATAAAAGAAATGCTGGATTCTCTTGAAAGTGACTGTAATGTAGATAAACTGCTGACTTTCAAAAGCGAATGTTGGAGCAAGAATTTATCTTGAATCTAAGAAATAATTCTTCAAACCATTGATTTAGCCTTTTATAGTAAAATGGCATTTAAAACACAACCTTTGATAATTCCTGGTATCTTTAATATGCTTTAAAGTAAAATTTCAATATTCTTCTATTATATAAAAGTCAGAACCTTTTTATTTGAAAAAATTCTCTCAGAAATACACAGAAAACATTTGAGGAATCCTTTGTTGCAAAAAAGTGCTTTCTTTAGCATATGGCAATATATATATGTATATTTTTTTCCTACCATTATCATGATCTTGAGGCACATGGCAATATAAAAGGAATAAACTGATCTCATTTGAAATCATGAGGCAGACTTCAGTGGAAGGAGTGGATTCTCAGACCATTCAGTACCATAGTGGACCCCCCGCCCCACTTCACCTTCTACTATCGTTTCTTCCTTGTTCCCAACTCATGGGGAGGCTACGACCTATGTGTTGTATTAACTATTTAGTTTACCAATTCAGGAAACACAAGTTACTCAACCTTTTCAGACTTTAGTTTCCTCATTAATTAAATGAGGAGGTTATATGCTACACGTTTATAGTAAGAACTGTTCAAAACTCCAGATTCTCATTGATTTTCCTCTTTTGTGCAAGGGCTTTGGAAATGCTTTGTCTTTTTTTATGCTGTTTTGGTCATACAATTTTTCTCCTTTGTTCCTCCCTCCCTGCCCCCCATGGAGGTCAGGGTACAACTGATGAGACTTTTGCTTTCTAAACTACAGCCGAATTCCAGTCCTTTCTCCTGAGATAGTTTCTAGGTCACCATGATTGGATTTTTGCTAGTTATGAATTATAAATTTATAGATTTCTTTTCTATATACATATAGTATTGGATTGATTTAAATGTACAAGGAATTCCTTGTCTTAATCAAGTAATGGCTTCTAAGCCCATTAAAAATTTTATTAAGTTTAGCCCTTTCTTATCAGTGTAGATAGATCTAGTGGCATCACATTGGTGTTGGAAGGTACAGTTTCCATTTTTAGGACAACTTATTTCTCCCTGATTGATTTCTTTCCACCTCTGGGCCTATGTTTAGCTCTATCCCCTAGACTTTGGTAAAAAAAAATGTTTAGTCCAGATAGATGCCCTGCCTCAAATATGCCTTTAAAAATAAGCTTGCTTAAAGTAAGGAGGCAGGGAGGAAAGTAAAATTCAAAAGAGAAGCACCAGACAAGAAAAACAGATTAAAAATGTGTTTCTGGACAACAAAATAGAGGTTTCCTTGAAGACATGAATTCTGTATTCACTGTTTTATCTGCGTAACTGGAAAAATGTTAACACTAACGTGAACTCATTGAAAACATAACCGATACTACTGACTACCTTATGTTGGAAGCATTAAAAAACTCCTAGAGAGATGTCAGTCTTTACATTCTAAGAATCAGGGCAATCTGAGTAGACGTAAATTGTCTCTGATCAATAGTTTAAGTAACTGTTTATTTTAAAAGATGTTTTAGAAATGTAACATAAGGGCCCCACATGGTGGCTCACGCCTGTAATCCTACCACTTTGGGAGGCCGAGGCGGGCGGATCACTAGGTCAAGAGATCGAGACCATCCTGGCCAACCTGGTGAAACCTCATCTCTACTAAAATACAAAAATTAGCTGGGCATGGTGGCACACACCTGTAGTCCCAGCTACTTGGGAGGCTGAGGCAGGAGAATTGCTCGAACCCAGGAGGCGGAGGTTGCAGTGAGCCGAGATCATGCCACTGCACTCCAGCCTGGTGCCTGGCAACAAAGCAAGACTGTCTCAAGAAAAAAAAAAAAAAAAAAAAGAAAAGAAAAGAAATGTAACATAAGATCTTCCTCCCATCTTGGAGCCATCGAAACTGTAATCTGGGATTGGATTTTTAAAGTATGCCTCAACTTGAAGTTTTCCTGGTTCATTAAGTTAGGTATAAAAAGATGTTTCTCAAGTTGGAGATGCTTACCTTCATTAACTTCATCATTTTCTTTGTCTACTTGTGCTTTCAAAACATACCGCTTTATAAGTCTTTTCATTATCTGCTGTTGGGCAAAAATAAATGATTAACTCTTCAGTGATGTACATAAGTGCTCCAAATCCTATTTTCCAAAGAACCTTACATACCTGTAAAGCAAACAACTCAGGGGAGGAAAATTTTATACAACTATGTATAGAATAATTACACAGGTTTCAGAACTTAACACTGTTTTACACCTTCTACTGAGACTTACTGCATAATCCACCAATAGTTTTTTTTTGTTTTTTGGCCTCAGAAATGGAAGAAGCTTTTAAAAAGCAGTTAAGCTAGAATATTTGAATTCATGGCTTCTCTTTCAATGAATAGTTTCTAATTTACACTGATACTACTTTATCACCTGTAGGTACCACCTTATTTCCCAGTATTTAGAAAAATATATGAATGTATACTCTATATAGAGAATTTGGAAAATATAGAGAACAACAAAATAAATAAATGAAATCACTGACAACCTCACCATCCAAAGATAATCACTGTTGTCATTTTGGTGTGTGTCCTTATAATATCTTTTCTTTAAATTTTGTATATATACTAATTGCTGTATGTATTATATTTTATGTTTTCTAAATACCATATATTTTGTTATATTGCATGTTTTTCTCTAATAGCAATATACAGGGACTATTTTCAGTCTAAATAAATGCTCTTCTAGGATAACTTTATCCATATGGAAAAAATTAAATTGGAGCCCTACTTCATACCATGAACACAAAAATTAGTTCAATGTGCATCTTAAATGTGAAAGACAAAGCTTTTGAATCCTTAAAAGAAAGTTATTATATAAGACAGCATATTTATAAAATTTAGTGTAGAACTGGATTTTTAAAAAACAAGAATAAAACTTCTGATTACAATAGAAAAGACTGATAAACTCAACTTCATTACAATTTAAAACTTCTATTTATAAAGCTACCATAAAGAAAATGAAAAGGCAAGCCATAGACTGGGAGAAAATATTGGTAATACTTGTAAGTAACAAATAATTTGCATCCAAATATATAAAGAACTTTTAATTCAATAAGAACAACTCAAATAACCCAATTTTAAAATAGGCAAAAGATAAATATTTCACAGAAATGTAAATGTGAAGGGTCAATAAGCTTAAGAAACAATTTCAAACTCTGTTTCAGGGAAATACAAATTTTAACTAAAGAAGACACAATTTTACATCTAATAAAGAGAACGATTAATATATCCAGTCATGCCAGCTGTTGGAAAGGATATAGATCAATGGGGACTTTTATACTTTACTGGTATGACTTTAAATAGACAACTTTGAAGACAATTTAGTATTATCTTTTTAGTTTTTAAGTTGATTTCTATTAAAAAAATTTTTTTAAGTGGAGTCTCACTATATTGCACAGGCTTGCCTCAAACTCCTGGGCTCAATGCTGTCCTGCCTCAGCCTCTCCAACAGCTGGGGTATAGGCATGAGCCACTGCATCCAGGTGGTATTATCTTTTAAAGTTGAACATTTGCATACCCTTTTATCTAGAAAGTCTACATCTTGGTATAAAGCCTAGAGAAACTGCAGGTGTGAACCAAGAGACATACAATAATGTTTGTAGCAACCCTGTCGGAAATAGCAAAACCCTGGAAACAATCTAAACAAATATTAAGAAGAATAGACAAATTGTAGTATGTTACAATGTAATGTTATGTTCATTAATGAAATTAATGCACCATAGCCACACACAACAGTGTGGATGAATCTTAGAAGTATAATGTTGAATGAAAAATTCCAGAAGACCACAAAGTATGAAAGTATTCTTATGAAGCTCAATAACAAGTAAATCTATAGAATATATATTTAAGATTATTGATACATGTAATAAATTATATTAGAAAAGAACATTAAAGCAAGAAGAGGAGAAACCCAACTTCAAGACAGGGATTAACTCTTAGGTGGAGGCAGAGGAGTGGGTAGGGAGGTGCATATAAGTAGAGGCAATGGACGGATGATGTTATCATTGTCAGGTCGGTGGTGGTTTCATGAGTGTAAATGTAATTATGCTTCATAATTTATTTTGCGTTACACATACTCTTATGCATGTAACAAACACCACATATAAAAGATAACAAAGGAAAGGAAAAAAGACTTGAACTAAAATGCAAGCTTAGCGAGAGCAGAAAATATATAGTCCAATTTTTAAGAAAGTAGAAATTATGCCAAGGTCAGGTAAGAGAGGAATCTAAAAAGACTCAAAATGTTATGCAGAGAATAATAATAGACTGAGAGAGCCCATGATACTGAAAAGGAAAAGCTCATTTTACCAGTCACCGTAAAACATAAAACCTGTTGAATTTTGTAGAATCTAGATCCCAGGACAGACTCACAGCTAGATGGATCTTAAACTGGGCTCATTCATTCATTCAGAAAATATTTATTGAGACCCAATTCTGTGGCAGGTACTGCACCAGGTACTGGGAGTACAACAGTGAACATAGTCCCCAGTCCAGTGAAACTTCATATCAATATGGAACAATTCACTATAATGGGTGAACATATCAGGGATCTAGTTAAGTTTAGGGGACAGTAAAGACAGAGTCCTATGAAATGAAAATACAACGTTATGTATATCAGTTAAAAGCAGCTTGAAAGACAATAATACAAATTGGTGGAAAAGAAAAGGCTATTTAACAAGTAGTGCTGAGACAAGTTGAGCCTGTGTACGAGGCAAGAAGGTACCTGAGGTTAGACAGAAATCAGTTCCCCACACATGACACTACCTGGTAATGGTCCACCCCTTTGTTCATGTTGGAAAGATAATTCATAAGAATTCTAAAATGATCTGTAGCTCAGAGAAGGAGACAAAGATGGCCATCTGCATTCTATTAGGAAGCTTGTTTAGTAAACCCAAGGCAGTATTGTGTAATAGGCGACAAAGACTCTCTCCTTGAGGTCTCTTTCCCCTTATTGCAATAGTTCCTGAGTAAAACCTGTTTTTACCACTTTATCTACTGTCTGGCTCTGGTTTTCTTTAACACAGTTGAGATTGTGAGCTGAAAGAACAAATCATGTAGATTTGAGTTGTGACTCCATCATTAACAAGCTCTGGAACCGTGGTATCTTAATCTGTATAATAGAAATGCTAGACTGTGTCTTGCATTGTTAAAGAGATAGTACATGTAAATTACATAGTAGGTGCTATAACTGTTATTCTCTCATTATTATCTATGCTTCTGTAAAGCAAATCTTGATAAATCCATCTTAATGATGGTACCATAAACAAGGACCATGAAACTCATATGTAACAAGTAAAAATACAATTTTAAATATTAGCTTTTAACTAAATTTCCAACTGATTCTTTAATTAAAGCCAGTACCAAAAATTAAACTGAACAATAACAGATTCATCTTTTTTCCCTCTTGCTCAAATTGCTAACTAATGAACACAATAGAAGTCTATAGATTAACTTCCACTTTCCACGAACTTCCAGAAATTATACAGCTTTCCTGGTACAAGCCTGTGAATCATTCTTTAAGGAAGACATTATAACTCTATGAAAACTATTGATTTTCTCTGTCCAGGGTATGGGAATTCTAGAGAGAGGTTCCAAAACTGAAACTGAGTGGTAACCAGGTAAAGAGCCCAGGTGATACTTACTTCAAACAGTCCTTCCTGCAAACAAACCCAAGTTCATTTTTCAACCCTCCATTAAGACTGGGAGAAGAAATAAGATGTGGGTGGTTGGGTAGCTGCAGGATGGTTAGATATCTTCCTTCCCAAAAGGAGTGAAAGCTTTTCTTCTCGCTTGCCTGTTTTTTTACTGATTCAAATTCAACTAATAATTGTCAAGCACTCTATCAGGTACTTTTACATTCATTCTCCCATTTAATTCTATAGAGAAGCCAAATTTGACTGTCATTAGTAGGTTTTGTACTATGAATTTTAACAATCTAAAAAGTGAATGAAGGTAATAAGACTGATTTAGACAAATAGAAAAAACTCAGACGCATAAAGTAAAATTTTAGACAGGAAAAGGACCTTGGGAATCATTGTCTTTCATGTTTTTATACCACTCATGAAACTTTCTAAAAGATTACCATTACATAGCTTCTGTATGAACTTCTGTGATTGATGGCCTGCTATTTTTCCAAACAGCTGGTTTAATCTATTTTTTGGACAGCTGTAGCTGTTAGAAAACAGTTCTTTTGTATTGAAGCCAAAATAACTATCAGTCCAAGTTCTGTTCTTTGGGGCAACAGCAAATAAATTTTTTTTCTTCTACTTGATTGACTTTTACCTGTTACTTTTTTCTGCCTTTTTTTGAAGAGGGACCTGCAAACCTATTGATGATTGACTTTAAAATATCCTCTTTTCTAGGTTTCCCAGTTCTATAAACCTAAGGAAAAATCTGAGGCAAACTAAATATATTTGTGCCAAGTTTAAGGACTGCAACCTGGGGAGCACAGATTCAGTTGTGCTCCCCAGTTGCCCTGAATATGTGCTCCAATTAGCAGCAGTTACTAGTGGGTTTTTAGAGGGAAAAAAAGAGGCAGTTCCTAAGTTGTTTACCAAAGATTTACATTGAAATAACATAAGCTTTTGACTGGTTATACATTGTTCTTTGTATCACAAGTTCCAGGAACATGAAGATAACACGTGAGGCTGCAAGTCTGGAACAAATGCCTTTAGGCTGCTGTCCTCAGACATAGGTAGAGGTAGGCAGCTGTAACTGAAAGTCCCATACTCATGTTCTTGGGACCTGATAAATTTTTCATACGTCACATAGTTCAGACTGCTTTGAGCTACTTTTCTTTTCTCTATTCCCATATCATTTTATTTATATTTATATTTATTTCTATTTCATATATAGGCATAACTATACCACATAGCCATGTAGTGTTATGTGAATATTTGTCTACTTATTCTTTCCTTTACTTCCTCCTCACCTCAACACTGCCATTTTACTCCAATGGAGATCTTCTTGAAGTCATGGACTATATCTTTGTATTTGTATAACCTAACATCATGTATAACAGGGGTTATCCTGAATGTGCCTGGAAGCTCACTGTGAGTAGAGTTCAGGAACATCTCATTTTGCCCCATTTAGTGAAAACTTGTCATGTGCTTCCAGTATAACCAAGCCATCAATGATATCCTTCATGAACTGGACCAGAGTCCACCACCTGGGCCAAAGACCATCCAACACTGTATTTATTTGGGCCAAAGGTATTACCAAAGTGAAGTCAGCTATGAAAGCAGATCTGCCAGCAAGAGACAACAGAGCGAATAAAACTCAAGAACCCACAGTCCAGCTTCTGTGGAGGCTCACAATAAATTCCTATTTCTTAACATATCTTAGTGTATCTGCAACTTGAAATAAATTAAGATATAAGCCTTTAACTTGAAATATCCAAGCACAAATATTGTTATAATAAATTTAAAAAATCATTAAAATTAGCAGAACTTAATCATAGCCATCTTCCTGAATATGTTCTTGAGAAAAATCACACCCATTTAAAAAAAATTCTTTACACACATAATAGAATTACTTCAACATGCTATTAATAATTAATTTTAAAAACCACCATTGATAAAAACATTTTTGGTATTTTTGTCTTTTTTTGAGAGAAACGGTCTTGCTCTGTCACCCGGGCTGGAGTTCAGTAATGTGATCATTGCAGCCTCAAACTCCTGGACTCAAAACAGCCCACATCAGCCTCCCAAAGCACTGGGATTGTAGAATTGCGTCACCATGTCTGGCCCTGATCAAAACATTTTTGAAAATCTTCCTCTGTGGCCTCTTGGGGCATATTTGAATCTCTGTCTTTGAAGAAATTGTTTTGGAGGAAAAAAGCCCTCATATGGATATAAAAATGTAAGGTGATAACCCTATTGGTGATGGCTACATGTTTGTTGAAGTTGGATATGATAATTTTTGAAAAAATGCAAAGTGATGGCACTGTCTTCTTAATAGGAATAATTAGCTAAGTTCAGTAACCAGAAAAAAATGAAACTTTTTTGGGTCTTATGGACTAATTATAAAAATAATTCTTTAAAGATGTTCTAAAAATATTCTGAGTTGTCATAAGCCCATTAGTATATTCCAAGGGTTATCACTTTGAAAGAAAATTCCTATTCAACAGATCAAGTTCCTGATTTTTTTTTTTTTTTTTTGTAAAGACAGATTTCACCATGTTAACCAGGCTAGTCTCAAACTCTTGACCTCAGATGATCTACCCACCTCAGCCTCCCAAAATGCTGGGATTACAGGCATGAGCCACCACGCCCACCCCCAACTTCTGGAAATTTTTTTAAAGGTAAGTCTTATCTATTGTAATCAGGCTGCATGAAAAAAAATCTCTAACAACTAAATAATTGTTATTATCTCTCATTGTTATGAACTGAATGTTTTCTTCACCCCAGATTCATGTGTTCAAATCCTAAGAACCCACAATGTGATGGTATTAGGAGTTGATTAGGTTCCACCCTTATGAATGGGATTAGTGCCCTTACAAAAGAGATCCCACGAAACTTCCTTGTCCCTTTTCTGCCATATGAGGACAAAATGAGAAGTCAGTTGTCTGTGAACCAAGAGGCACTTACAGCTACCTGATTTTCAACAAATGCACAAAGAACATACATTGGGGAAGGGGTAGTCTCTTCAATGAATGGTGCTGGGAAAACTGGACATCCACATGCAGAAGGATAAAAATAGACCTCTATCTCTCACCATATATAAAAATCATTTCAAAATAAAGTCTCAGATGTAATACTCAAAATGATAAAACTACTGGAAGAAAACATGGGGGAAATGATTCAGGACACTGGTCTGGGCAAGGAGTTTTTGGATAAGACCTCAAAAACACAGGTAACAAAAGCAAAAATAGACAAATGAGATTATATCAAGCATATTTTCAAAATATGCATCTGGAAGGCATTAATATCCATAATATCTAAGGAACTTAAACAACTCAACAGCAAAAAACAAGTAATCCAATTAAAAACTGGGCAAAAGACCTGAAGAGACAAAAGAAGATATACAAATAGACAACAGGCATATGAAAAAAATGTTCAACATCACTAATCATCAGAGAAATGAAAATCAAAACCACAATTAAGATTTCACCTCACCCCAGTTAGGATGGCTATTACCAAACAGACAAAAAGTAACAAATGCTAGTATGGATGTGGAGAAAGAGAAACTCATACACTATTGAAAGAAATGCAAATTAGTACAGCCATTACAGAAAACATTATGGAAGTTTCTTAAAAAATTAAAAATAGAACTACTATAGGATCCAAAAATCCCAATACTAGGTATATATCCAAAGGAAATTCAATTAATATATTGAAGAGATACTTAAAAAGTTAAAAACAGAACTACTATGTGACCCAGCAATCCCACTACTGGGTATCTACCCAAAGGAAATGAAATTAATATGTTGGAGAGATAGCTACACTCCCATGTTTGTTGCAGCACTATTCACAATAGCCAAAATATGGAATCAACCTAACTGTCCATCAAGAAATGAACAGATAAAGAAAATATGGTTGTATATATACACACAATGGAATTCTATCAGACACAATGACATTTTGTCTTTGTGGCAACATGGGTGGACCTGGAGGACATAATGTTAAGTGAAATAAGCCAAGTACAGAAAGACAAATATCACATGATCTCACTCATATATGACATCTTAAGTTTATCTCATAGAAGTAGAGAGTAGAATAGTGGTTACCAGAAGTTGGAGAGAGCAGGAGGAATGGGAGGTGGGGAGAAGTTGGTCACCAGGTACAAAGTTATAGTTAGAAGTAAGTTAAGGTGTTATAGTGCATGGTAGGGTGACTACAGTTAACCACATTGTATGTTTTAAAATAGCTAGAAGAGAGGATTTTGAACGATCTTACCCACAGCTAACATCTTACTGAACTGGGAAAAGCTGAAAGCTTTTTTAGAACTGGAACAAGACAAGGATGCCCACTATCACCACTCTTATTCAACATAGTGCTGCATGTTCTAGCCAGAACAATTAGGCAAGAGAAAGAAAGAAAGGGTATCCAAATTGGAAAGGTGGAAGTCAAATTGTCCCTGTTTGCAGACAACATGACCTTGTACATGGAAAAACCTATAGACTCTACCAAAAAACTTTCAGAACTGATAAATTCAGTGAAGTTGCAGAATACAAAATTAACATACAAAAATCAGTCATTTCTATACGTGAACAACAAACTATTTGAAAAAGAAAATAAAAAGGCAATGCCATTTACAATATCCAGGAATAAATTAACCAAGGAGATGAAAGACCTCTTCAAGGAAAACTACAAAACACTGATTAAAGAAACTGAAGAAGATACAAACAAATGGAAATGTATCCCATGCTCGTAGATCAGAAGAATTACTATTGTTAAAATGACAACAGTACTCAAATTAATCTACAGATTCAATGCAACTCCTATTACAATACCAATGACATTCTTCACAGAAATAGAAAAGAAATTCTAAAATTTGTAGGGAATCACAAAAGACTCCCTAGCAATCCTGAGCAAAAAGAACAAATATGGATGTATCACACAATCGGACCTCAAAATATATTACAAGGCTGTAGTAACCAAAACCACATGGTACTGGCATAAAAACAGACACATAAATCTATGGAACAGAATTAAGAACTCAGAAATTAATCCATGTATCTACAACCGATTTTTTACAAGGATGCCAAAACACTCACTGGGAAAAGGACAGTCTCTTCAATAACCAGTACTGGGAAAACTGGATATCCATATGCAGAAGAATGAAACTAGACTCCCACTTCTTACCTTGTATAAAAATCAGCACAAAATGGATCAAAGACCTAAATGTAAGACCTGAAATGATAAAACTAGTAGAAAAAAACATAGGGGAAATGCTTTAGGACATTGGACTCAGAAAAGATTTTATGAATAAGACCTGAAAAGCACAAATAACAAAAGCAAAAATAAACATATGGGGTCATACCAAACCAAAGGCTTCTGCACAACAAAGGAAACAACAACAATGAAAAGACAACCTAGCAGGATGGTAGCCACAGAAGTTGGAATCCGATAAAGAGTGTGTAACAACTCACCTGCCGAATTAAAAAAAGTAATAAAATAAAAAAAATTAAAATTAAAAAAAATTTAAAAAAGAAAGACAACATACAAAATGGGAGAAAATATTTGCAAATTGCTCATCCAATAGATCAATATCCAGAATATACAAGGAACTCAAACATCTCAACAGAAAAAAAAAAATCCAATTAAAAATGGGCAAATAATCTGAACAGAGATTTCTCAAAAGAATACATATAAATGGTCAACAAAATGTGAAGAAATGTTTGACATCACTAACCAAATCACAATGAGGTATCATCTCACTCCAGTTAGAATGGCTATTATCAAAAAATGCTGGCAAGAATGCAAAGGAAGGGAACTCTAATATGTTGTTCGTGAGAATGTAAACTAGTAAAACCACTATGGAGAACAGTATAAAGGACTTTCCAAAAACTACAAATAGAGCTACCATATGATCCAGCAACCCCATACGCGGAATTTATCTAAAGAAAAGAAATTATTGTATTAAAGAGACAACGGCACTCACATGTTTTATTTCAGCACTCTTCACAATATTCAAAATAGGAAATCAACCTAGGTGTCTAACAGCAGACGAATGTATGAAAAATGTGGTGTGTATATACAACGGAATACTATTCAGCCATAAAAAGGATTGAAATTCTGTCATTTGCAGCAACATGGATGGAACTGGAGGACATTATGTTGAGTGAAATAAGCCAGGAACATAAAGTTAAGCACTGTATGTGCTCACTCATATGTGGAAGCTAACATAGTTGATCTCATGAGGTAAAATGTAGGACAGAGGATACTAGAAGCTGTGAGAAGTAGGGGGTAGGGAGGGATATGAAGAGATTTGTTAAAGGAAATTACTGCTAGATAAGAGGAATAAGTTCTACACCAGGAGTCCCCCACCCCTAGGCTGAGGACTGGCACCTGTCCGTGGTCTCTTGGGAACCAGGCTGCAGAGCAGGAGGTGAGTGGCGGGCAAGCGAGCATTACTGCCTGAGCTCCACCTCCTGTCAGATCAGCAGTGGCATTAGATCCTTCTATTATTGTGAACCCCATTGTGAACTAAACATGTGAGGGATCTAGGCTGTGCACTCCTTATGAGAATCTAATGCCTGATGACTGAGTTGGAACACTTTCATCCTGAAATGAATGCCCCCATCCATGAAAAAAATTGTTGTTCACAAAACCAGTCCCTGGTGCCAAAAAGGTTGGGGACCACTGTTCTACACCACTATAGAATGACCATAGTTAACAATGATATGTTAATATTACACAGTTTCATAGAGCTAGAAGGAAGATATTGAATATTCCCAACATAATATTGATAGATGTCTGAGATGATGGATGTTACCTAATTACCCTGATCTGATCCTTAGGTATGTATCAAAACATCACTATGTACACAGTGAATATGTACAATATAATTTATCAATGAAAAAATAAAATTAGACAAAACCAATAAAACAAAAATAAAAATAAAATTTATAAAATTTTTCTAAAAAGAAAAAAGACTTTGACAATCAATATGCTGAGCCATTTTGTAGTTTTCTGCTTCTAAAATAATTGGATAAGGAATAGAACAGTACACAGTAATTGACATCACCAATATATTATAAATTCCTTGATCTTCAGTCTTGTGAACTTACAGACATCAGAAAGTCAAAGACTTCATAGTCAAAACAACTAGATGAAAAATAAAGAACTATAACCTCTGAGTTAGAGGATAGTGTTCAAATGTCACATCCAGTATCAAAATGCAAACATTATTTTAAGGTAGTACTCATGAAACAGTATAGCCAAACAATCCACTTAAAAAATGGATCACCTGAAAGAAAAACCTAGAGAAATGTATCAAATTTTCCTACTGTGAGAGCGCTGTTCATTTTAACATACCCTGTCTTCTCCTTTCTTCAGTTTAAGTTATACATTATTTGGTAATTGTAGCAACACTTTGCTTTCAATATTGCAAGAGGAACTCTTAGTTTAAAGAATGAAGGATTTGGACTCTGATTTCTAAAGTCTCCTCCAACTAACCTACTATTTTCTCTTATTTTAAATTTTTTTTAAAAAAAATTTCACAGGTGTTGAATCATTTTCTCTGTTCTGAACTAATCATGGTATATCTCAAGAATATAATTCAACTCACGACACACACATATACAAACACACAGAGACATATATGGAATCACATACAGATAAGAGATATGTCTAATGTATGCTTACCTGATAACGTGTTGGCTGATTGAGAATGCTGTTAAAACTGTGTGATTCAAAAACTCTTGAGTTAGACTGAGTGAAGAGGTTTAACTAGGAAAAAATACAATTAACCTAGTAAATTAGAATACATTCATTTGGAATAAAAAATATAATCCATTTATTCTCCTTGATAACATTTCTGGAGTCAACATTCCCAAGAAACATTTTGTGGAAGTTGAGCTTTATAAGTGATGTAATATATTCCCAAAGGTTAAAATTGCTGTGAGCAATACGCTCACATTTGTTAAAATGTTGGCAAGATGTACTACTGTAATAGAACTATTTAATTGAATATATATGTTAAACATTGGTTCACAATAAACATATTTTTTCCTGGGGACCTTGTATACTTTATCTAAATGTACTCATAGCATCTAGAAGGCCAAGTTCCATAGAAGTTCCATTTGCTCCTGAGACTAATTTCCTCTCCTAGACTTGAGTAGAAACACATTACAGGTTCAGATGGCACCATTTGGTATTTTGTAGCCCTAAAATATTGGGCAAAATAACAAATCTTCCAAAGCATCTTGGCCTTATGCTGAGCTACATTCACCATTTTGGGGAGAACTGGGATGAAGAATTTTGGTTTCCTTTTCTTTTCTTTTTCTTTTTAAGGTTTAGCTTTTGAGTGGGTAGGAACAGGAAGCAAGAGGAACACACAGGTACTACTGTCTAGTCTTCATTTATATGAGCAAGGCCTGCCTCTTATTTGCAAACAAGCTCTGCCACTGTAAGGTGTGATTCAAAGGCATGACCCTCTATCCAAAGAGATGATTGGCCTCACTACCTACTTCCCACCGTTATAACTCAGGAAGGTGTGGGATGCTGAGGAGTAGGGAAGTGGCACTGATAGGCAAGGACCTTCCTTTGTTTTCTTAGAATTGTGCCTGGAGAAAACCTTGGCTAACAAAGTTAATTCTCCAATCGGCCACTGGAGGCCAGTATCTGACTACTGACTGAGGTTAGCTGTCTAGGTTAGCCGGAAAGATTTCTTGAGGCTCCTTCCTCTCTTCCAAAAACAGAAAGAGAAAAATATAATTTCTCCAAATATCTGCTACATTCAATACATGAAGAGTATCTATGAATATAAGTAATATTAAAGAGATGTAAACAGCTGTAAGCACAATTTAAAACAAAATAAAAATTTTATTTTTGGCAGTTTTTAACCAGATACAGGAAGAGTGGGAAGTTGAGGAGCAAGCCTCCTGAGGGATCAGTGTCCAACTTTCTATTTCCAGCATCTTCTCTGAGAAAAGCTATTCTTTCACTGTCAATGGTGTGATACAGGCAGGAGAGGACAGCCTAAATGCAATGCTTCCTTCCCGTTGCTGTGAACAGGCTGTGTTTTTTTTTACAGTGGTCTAGGTAGCCACAAGCCTACTGTGTGTGCCCTTCTCAACCTGACATTTAGTATTTCCCCTTTTACATTATGATACTATCAGAAATGAAGTCAGTGAAACCTGTTGCCTACAGAAAGAAAACAAGGTGTGTACTCTGAATTGCAAGAGTTGTGAGCTCCCACACTTGAGAGACTACCTTTTTTGTAATAAAGCCTCAGTTAATAAATCCCCAGAAAAACAAAGGTCCCTCAAAGCAAAGTCAATTTCAGTAGCAGCAGAAGCTGCCCTGGATGACAACTAGAGCCTGGCTCCTTTAAGAGACCAGCTACCGCACAGCTGAAGGTACAGCCCGCTGAGAGGAAGTGGGCCGGTAACCAAAAATGGACTCAGGTGCTAAACATGAGGCATCCAGGTGCCACAGAGAGAGCTAGGCATCTGATGCTAAAACACTTGAATTCTGCACCTACCCGACACTGGTCAGTTTATATGACCTTGTATAAGCGAATTATTCTAATAGCTTCAATTGTCTTATCTATAAAATGGGAATAATGATAATACCTACCTCACAGCGTTGCATGAGGTTCAAATGTACAGCAAAGCACTTTGTAAACTGTGAATGAGGAAGGGCACTGATATTTGTTGAGGCTGGAATTTTGTAGATCTCATATAATCCTCACAACAACTCTACAAAGTTAGACAATTGTCTACAATTGGTGAATAATTAAGGCTCAGAGTAGTGAAGTGATTTATCCATGTTCCTTGCTAATAAGCCATAAGTGCCACAATTCAAATCCAGGTCTAATGCCGAAGCGCTCTAATTTGCATTATACTGCTTCTCACTGCATAAATGAGGTATCATTTTAAATCATGGGCTGTCACAACCAATCGCTGACTTGTAACCCAATAGCCTTAAGAGCCCATAAGCAGGTCTAACAAAAGAAGATTTAAAAGGTCACTTTCTTAAAGAATACAGTTCTTGAAAATTCACATCAATTTTAAAAAGCAATAACTTAAATTGCACTAATCTTAACTTTTTCTCCCTGTTTCAAATGAGAAAAAAATATCTAATATATCTACCTTTGCTCAGGGAGGCCTACGCTTTATGGAGATGGGCTTTTAGGATGTTATAGCTACAGACCATTTTCACAATTTTAGAAAAAGTTATATTTTAACTCTATACATTTGTTCCTATCTGCCTTATTCCCTATTATTTAGGTTAACTCACATCCTTCTATCTACACAAATTTTATCTCTGAAAGTTAGTTCATGATAATAAAGTACCATCACAAAAATTATCTTCGTTGTTAAAACTAAACTATGACTCAACTATAAATCAAGGGTTTCTTGCTTATTTATAAAATGAATATTTATGGTTATTTGCAGATGCTCTTGGGCCTGTATGGGAAAAAGAAGTAAAAAGTTTCTACAAAACTTTTTTGTAGAAAAAGGAGAATATGGTAGGAAGGCTGGAAGTTTAAACTATTTAACTTCAGAATAACAGTTGAGAAGCATGGAACACACAAACACAAAGTGTTTTCTAACGGTAACTTTTCTGGTTACTTTTAACCAGTTAAAGACTTTGTTTGTTTTTAATCTGGTAGTTTATATGATGTTCTGATCAAAAGCAGGGCCTCGACTCAGTGACTTCTTGAAATATCATGAAAATATTTAGTATTAGTCTGTGAAAGACTATGGATTAGACAGTTACTTTTAACATCTTCTAAATTCACACACAAAAATTATTGAACAAACATCAAAAGACAAGGAAAAAAAAGACAGAACATTCATTTTAAGGTCTTGATAAGTTTTCGATACCTACCCTGGACTTTGAGTTACCCATTCCCATTTCTATATCCTTCTGAAGCCTTCTCCTTCTGCATTTGGGAAAGTTAACAATTCGCATGATGAAATAAACAAATGATTTTGGACTAGGAACTAGACTGAAGGGTGGAGGTAATGTTTTTCCATCATCAAAATAGGATAACCAAAGTTTTGAACGAGCAAACTTCCATTCTACATCACTGTCATCCTGTGTCACAAAAATAGAAAAAAGATAACTAATTTTAAAAGCTAATTATTCTACTAACTGATTGCTAATAGGTTTTTTACAATGAATCTATGTTTTTGAAACAGGTGACTTATACATATTTATCTACATATACTCTATAGACCTACATAATATTCTCATTTTTCAAATAAAATATACTCATTCACTTTCATATGCCTCTACCTGTACCCATTGAAATTTAACCAGAACTTCCTGTCTACTATCTAAAAACAAGGCAAAAAGGACAAGAAAAAGCGAGTGCCAACGAAGGATAAAAAGGTTAATTCCTCCTTCTGTCCCCCAACCCAATCAATTCTGCATGTTCAACAATAGTTGCCTATCTCCCATCCTCCTTCCTCACCTATACCTATCCAAGCCAGGTTGTAGACACAGCATATTATATTTCAAGGGCAAGGGGAAAAAAATGGTTCTCAGATGAATTGCTTTTTGGTGTTCCTGCATCTACCATATAACCCCGAATGTCACATAAGTCCCTAAGTAGCCTAGACCTGTCTTACATCTCCTTCCATTCTCTGTGCTGCCCACAGTGATGGAGAAACCACCCTAACTGACAGAAAAAAATGAAGGGAAGTGGGGCCTTACGAGGAGGAGGCTGGCTGTCTCAGTTCACACAGCCTAGAAGGCCATTAGGACCAAAACTTCTGCTTTGAGAACACTATATTATGAGTTTCTAAAACATACAGAGATTTGGTGGGGTTAACAAACAGCAAAGCACTAAAGATATACTGAACACTAAACTGAAGGACGTAAGAAAACATATATACAACAGTGAAGAGAGGTACCAAACCCAGCCAAACCCAAAACTAAGAATCAAGTGATTTCTAGAATACTCAAAATTTTGACTGCATAAAGAACATCATTAATGTTTGCCAAGCATCTGATCATTCTACCAGGTAGAATGGTAGGCTGGCTACTGAACAGAAAGTAATTTCCTTAGGGCCAATACTTCTTCTAGCCACTAATTTCAAAACTTTTGAAATATACTCCAAGAGAAGGCAAAGCAGCAGTAAATTCATGGGGACCCCTGCTGTGCACCTAGAAGACACTAGAATGTGTATAGCTACCTATCCAGGTAGAAAACACAGGAAAAAGTCCAAGTTCTGTGTGGATATAAGCTTCTTTGTTATATGAGCTGGAACTCAGCCATAGTGTACAGAAGCAGATGTATACTATCAGAACAGGATGACAAGGATAAACACTATGGATAGAAAACAGATTTACCTCAATTTCTTGATATGAGCTATTAATCATAGCAATTAGCATGTTGAGTAAAACGACCACCATAGTTACATTGTATATTCCATAAAGAACGTATCCAATATTTTCTATGAATTTGTGATCATATTTGAGCACAACGGAAGTCACTTCAGACAACCCAAATATTGACCAAAACAAAGTCTTGAAACTTTCTTCTACACTGTTGAAGAAATAAGGTACAAAGTAAGTAAGTTAAGAGTTTTCAATATGCAAGAGTGAAAACTAAAAACAAGTTAGGCTCTCCTGTACAGATTAAAATGCCACCATAATACACTCCAAGAGTGTAATTATTTTCTTATGACATTTTATAGAAAAATTATACTCTCAGGTTTTCAGGAACTGGTGATTACATAGTACCAATGCCCAGCTTTTCTGAAGTTGTCACTAAGTGAAAATTCTCTGAACTCCACAGGAGAAAGCTGAAGTCAAGTCACAATAACCATTCCTTTCTCCTAAAAAAATGGGAATTTGGTGTTTGATTTTGTAGCTGATTTAGAAATTTAAATCAAGTTTTCTGTAGTAGAACAGAGTTGGGATTAAAATTATATACCCAATTTTTTAAAAGAACATAAAAACCTATTCCTTGCAGCATCATTTGCAGTGGAGAAGAATGAAAGTAATCTAAATATCCATCAGTAGGAGACAGGCCAAATAATACTGGTATATCCATACAAGGGAATGCTATGCAGCCACTGTGGGAAAAATGAGACAGACTGAGCTTCATGTGTTTATATAAAATTATATCGAAGATATAGTAAATGAAAAAAATGAGCTATAGCAAGTGTGAAATATTCTATCACTTAAATAAAAAAGAGGGCCATACAAATACTTATATTCTTTTTTATATAAAAGAATGCCTCTGAAAATATTGAAAAGAAACCATTGCCTCTGGGAACTAAGGAGAAGTAAGAGACTGGGCCAAGGTTAGGGAGAAGGACAGGCATTTCCTTGTAGATGCCTCTCTTTTTAAATTTTTTATCACAAGAATGTATCACCTATCTAGAAATATTTAACTGAAAATGAAGAGAAGGCAGCAGAATGAAAGGTTCCTGTTCTTTTCCCTAAATTCATAGAATCTACTTCCTGATTCTTCCATCACAACAATTAGCACTTAGGCCTTCTCCAGACGACTTACCTACTTTTGTCCCTTAAATGACCTTTGGCAACACGTATTTGGCTGGTTTTGTCATAGAACCAAATTGTAATCACTGGTAAACTAAATTAACAATCCCTAAAGATCTACACACATAGAATTCCATTACACCTTCAAAAGTAAGTTTTTTTCCAGAAAAAGATTGGTAAAAATGGTAATTTTTAAATGTGTTATAACAGATCCTAAATAACAATGAATTTTATAGATTTGTAGGCTTCAGTACTAGTTTATTCATTCATTCATACAACAAATGTTGATGGAGCACCTATTATGTTCTAGAAATTTTGCTACACCCTGAGGATGGATGGTTGAATAGCTCTGTTTCTATAGAGTTACTCTCAATTATGAAACATTTGTGATGTTATGGCATAGATGCTGACAGGAGAGTAAGAAAAACTATAACGTCTTTATTCCTGCCATTTATTTAACTGCATCACAAAAATTCTCCTGCTCCTTCCTCTTGCTCCTTTGCAAACCTTGCTGCCCCTACCTTCTCTTCGAATCTATATGGAGTGCCTGTGTGGGAAGAGGGGGATAGTAAAAAAAGGAAAGGACACTGGCAGTTCTGAGCTCCTACTGTGGGCAAGAGGCTTTATATAACTCACCTTACATAATCGTCACGACAACCTTATTTAAACTTTATTGTGCTTATTTTAAAAATAAGGAGACTAACACTGAGAAATGTTCAGGAACTTAACCAAAAGCCACAGCTAGAAAACAGCAGAGATTGCTTTCAAATCCAGTTCTGCATGATTTTCAGCCTATGTCCTTTCTACTACATGGTATGACCACGTCCCTAGACAAAACAGTGAAGAAAATAGAATGTATAAAATGAGTTATGTATAACCATAGAGTTAAAAGGAAAAAGGGGGCAGGAGTTACAATATGTGCAGGATCTCTTTGTCATTTCCCTGCTGAGTTAAAAAAGATTTTCCTTCTTCTTCTTCATTACGATACAGTGAGTTTCAAGTCTCACCTCTAAGACCTGTTCTATAGTAACTATTTAAAAAATTCATTTTAGAACAGTTGAGATGTCTACAAGGACTTGATATTCTACTTCAGCCTATAGAGTAGTTATTGAGTGTATAGTTTGTTTCCAGCTGTGGCATTATCGGGAACAAAGGGAAAGTAGGGAGGGTTTATAACCTCCCCAAGTGGAAGAACTGCAGTACAGAGTGGGGGGGCCCTACCTCCATGACATTCAAACACTATTGGGTGCAAAAAGATCTCACAATCTGAGTGTCTCGATGCTGAAGGAACTTAAAGGGAAAATGACTAAGGAAGCTTGATCAAGGAAGACTTCATGGAAGTGGTGAGTCTCCAGTGCAGAAACCAGTATGGCCAAAGGAAGACACTGGTATTACCATGATAGTGGGCTATAAAACATTTAGCTATAATTTCCTCTTACTCGACTCCCTGTACTGATTAATGAATACATTACAATAAAAGCTAATGCTTCCTTTCTGAAAGAAAAGTACTGGCTAAAAAATGATGAAACTAATTTTAATGTTATATGTAATGTAAGAGACATCCAGTATTAGAAATTTGTTATCCTGCTTTCTTCAAATAGCCAGTTTTGTCTAAGGTTTTTCCAAATTCTGATCCATTCTATGGTCAAATGCTGACTAAGCTCAGAGCAATGTAATCACACACAAGCACTGTTTTTAATGGATTCTTTTCTGCACTTAAAAACATCTTTATTACAATCAGAGAAATTTTTCCTTTGCTTCCTCTAGATTTGTTAAAATTTCTCCTAATTGTACCTTTATCATAAGATGTTTTACTTACGTGGTAAAAGCAGCATTTACTTTAGCCCCAAGGTAGTAAGAATAAAGTATGAACATGCCAATCATAAAGGCAAAAAACACCATGATAAAAAGGACCATGAACTTGAAGATGTCCTTTACAGTCCTTCCAAGAGAGATCTGCAGGGGGCCAAAGCTCTCATTTGCAGGGAGGATGTACGCAATCCGAGAGAAGCTGAGCACAACAGCTATGGCATAAAGGCCTTCAGATATAATCTGAGGGTCAGAAGGGAGCCATTTATCTCTAGCTAGAAAAAAAAGAGAGAAAGAGATTAAAAATGGAGCTTTCTATTCATTTCCAACTACACAAAGCAAATACCTTAAATAGGATCTATCTTGTAGGTAGGTGGTTACCATTTCAGTTGAAGCTACTCTAGATTTAATTAACTGTCCAGGTACTATTTTCATCTTAAACCAGAAACGTGAATTCTACATTACTTTCGATGGATTACTTACTATTAAAAAGATGCTAAGCTGACTTCACATTGAGCAGAAACAGAATAAAATACAAAACATGAAATGGTTAAAACACTTCGTTAGACATAGGCTGTATCCAGGATGACAAAAAACTAACTTGACTGATTTGTCCCTTCAGTTATTAGATTTACTGACTAGCGACTTTATCATCCTGTAGGCACAGCTGGAGTGTAATTTCTTTTCCATATTTTGTGGAAAAATTAGTTCAACCAACAGTTTATGCAAATAAAATATTTCGAGGAGTGAAAATGTCACTGAATCACAGTGATGCTGATGATGTGATATCTAAGCAATATAACTTATCCCTAAAAAAATGTAAAATGCCACTGAAGTAAAAAAATTTTGGATATAGATTCAGAATGAGGACCCCTAACAACCCTTTCAAGGTCACTTATTATGTCTGCAGCAGACCTGGCAGGTCAGTGAAATATTATGTGATTAATTTTGTGTAAACTGAGTCATTCCCAAAAGAATGGATGTATTGTAGACATCTGCAATAACAACAAAAATTAACATTTATTGATCAGTTCAGCCGTTGTGGAAAGTACTTTGGAGATTTCTCAAAGAACTGTGAACTACCATTCAATTCAGCAACTCCATTCATGGGTATATATCCAAAATAAAACATTATTTTACCAAAACACACATGCACTTGCATCTTCATTGCAGCACTATTCACAATAGCTAAGATATGGCATCAACCTAGGTACTCATCGACAGTGGATTGGATACAGAAAATGTAGTATATCTATACCACTGAATACTATGAAGCCACAAAAAGGAACAACAATCATGGATGCAGCTGGAGGCCATTATCCTAAGTGAATTAATGCAGGAATAGAAAACCAAATATGGCAGGTTCTCACTTATAAGTGGAAGCTAAATATTGGGTACTCATGGACATAAACATAGCAACAATGAAATTGGAAACTACTAGAGGGAAGAGGAAAGGTGTGAAAAACTATCTATTGTGTATATGTTCAGTAACCTGGTCATGGGGTCATTCTTAGCTCTAAACCTCAGAATCATGCAATATACTAAGGTAACAAATCTGCACATGTACCCTCTGAATCTAAAATAAAAGTTTAAGAAATTAACATTTATTGAATGTTTAATATGTGTCAGATACTTCTTTCAATGACCCTATGGATGTGATACTATTATCCTCTTTTTAGAGAAACCAGACTTAGAAAAGTTAAAAACTTGATCAAAACAATACACATAGGAGGTAGGGAAGCCTTAATCCACAAATTCCCTTCCAGACAACAGTCACTAAATATACGTGAATAAATTTAAATAAATAGGTTATGAAATAGTCAAGATATATTACATAAAATACAATCTAAAATTAATTAATCACAAATGGTGCTCATTTGAACAAGTCTCCTTGGTATATAAACATATTTGCTTATGACAATAACAGAGGTGCTTAATTACATCGTATATTTCGGAGCTGAAGTCCAGCCTTCAATAACATTAACATGCTGCTTGTACTCATCACAGTGTGCCCTAATTACACCCATAAAAAATAATTCTTCACAACCAGAACACATTTAAATTCTGTGCCTGAGTTCCCTTACTTGTAAGATGAAAATTATACAATACTTTCATGAAATCTGAAGTCTTTTCCATATTTCAGATTTTACAACCATATACAAATTTGCTAACTATGGCTCCTCAATTTGGCCTCAAGGGAAAGGAGGCTAACATTACTTGTATGGGGCAAGGAAGGCATCAAGTCCTTTCACATCGGATGTCAGCTGAGGTCTCACTGACATAATATAGAGAAGTTTGGCATGAACCCCATTCCATGCCATGTGAACAGGACAACATTCTCCCCCCATATTCCTGCTGTTTCTCCAGGGCTTACATTCTCACGGTCACTTTAGAACCTACTTCCTGCCCCTGTTGAATTACCTGTTCACTTTGCCTGCAGAGCAGTTTGACACTTTTTATTATCTTATCTCCTTGAATCCATGCTCTCAGGGACTTATCTTCCACATTCAAGCAGTTTATCAAACTATTTTTTCCCTAATTAAGACAGTCCCAATAGTAATTATCTTATAGGGTTAAAGATAATTTTCTTCCATCTTGCAACACTGTCTTTTTATAGCTTTGGAAACTGACACACAGAGAAGCAAATTGACCTGAACAAGGTTACACAACAAAGGGGAGTCATAGCCTTGAAATGAATCGTTGTGTAGAGTTCCAAAGTTCATGCTTTCTCCACTGTCCATAGTAATATTCAATACACCTATCATTGGCATTTCCTTCCAAAATGTGGTTCTGATACCTTTCCCAAAACAGAAGGGTACCCTGAAGCTAACAACTTACCATAAGTGAAATACTGTATCTCTGGTGGGAGTGTCACTTCACTGAGGTCACTCTCTTGGACATAACTGTCCACATACTGTTGTGCCTTTGTTGCCTGAAGGAAAGCTAGGAATCTGGCTGTGAAAGCAGCAATGAAGATGGAGAGCATCCCAAAGTCGAGCACATTCCACAGCTGCAAAATGTATTCCCTAGGTCCTTCCAGCCAGAGCTCCTTACACTCAGACCACATCATTCCTGTCACAACAAATACAGAAGGTGCAGGTCAGATTTTACAGGCTACACCAAGAAGCCATTATTCTGTCCATCATCAGCCACTTCTCTGAAATACCCTACACATCAAGCGCTGTACTAGGCATCACAAAGCATTGACTGTATGGTCACTGAGGGCCTGGGCAGAGTTAAATGGAAGAAGCTCCTGCTAAGAAAATAATTCACTCCACCACATTAGAATTTGGAGAAGTACAGTCTACATGTGGCACCAGAAATGTCTTTATTCATGTAGAGGAGGTGGTAGAGGAGGGTGGGGACAAGGAAGAAGGAAAGGAAATAAGCAAGGAAGGCTCTTCAAGTCATCCCATAAGACTTTTGGAGAAGAAAATATGTTCTTATAAGATGACAATGGTTAGTTATCGAACCATAGTGATTAGCGGAGAAATAAGTCCCCAAGATTTTTAACAAGAAGAACAGTTTCCCAATAATCCTCTTATCCTCTCTCCTCATTTCCATGTCATGCTGGGAAGAAAGCAACATCATTTGAAAAAGATGAAACCCTTAAGTGGGTAGCCCTAGGACATTCTGAAGGAACTGAAAGCAGAAAATGAGGACAAAATAGTCCAACTTAACAAATTGTCCTGACTACAAAAAGGGAAAATATTGTGGAATTTAAAAAAATATATAATGGCTTAAAAGAAAATTTATAAAATAATTATATGACCTAGGCTGAGGCCACAGGAGTGAATGAGGAGAAGAACGAAACTACTAACTCAGAAAATGAGAAGATACCAAGAATTACACTGGATAAAAGAGAATGTGCAAAAATGACTTTGGATTAATCAGCAATAAACAACCTTGTTCCAGTTTCCATTTCTTAGCATGGAGCACAACAAATTATTTTCCTCACATTGCGTCAAATTCTTATTTTAACCTAGCTATTCAAAATGGGTTATTGTAAGTTGAAATAGGTTGGTGCAAAAGTAATTGCAGTTTTTGCCATTTTAAAAATAGTAAAAACCACAATTACTTTAGTACCCAACCTAATAACAAATATTCTGAAAATGAAAAGTCTCTTAAAATCTCTGGAACTAAAGCAACAGAGAAATTCTCTGTTGTCAATTGATAACCACTGGGTCATTTCTTAAGTATTTCAATTAAATAATTGATCACAGAGAGTCATGTTTTAAAACTTACATCTTGTTCAATAATTGAAGTTAGATTTCTGAAACACAGTATATTTGTAATTAGGCTTATGTTACTCATGAAAAAATTTATTTAGTATTAAGGGATACCTTTTAGTATTACCTAGCTGGAAAATTATTTAATTATTTTGCTATTTAGCTTATCTTACAACAGTGATGTTATCGTCATATAAGATATAATATTTTTTTCAATAGAAAATGACAATTATTTCTATAATTACTTTTTGGTAGAAATTAGGGTACTTAAAATAAAAGGCTTACCAAGAACCCAGACCATAATTAGCATTTCAGTCCATGTAAACTGGGTGGTTTTCACCCTGAAGATCTGCTTGGGATAGTCAATAACCGTGATATTGGGCAGTGTGGTGATGCCTTCAAATCTGTCTGAGGCGTTGAACACAAGCAGTCCCAGGAAGATGATGAAAGAAGCTGCATGTGCTACAAACTTCATAAAAGGGCTTCGCAGAATTTTCCCCAGCTGTAACAAAGCATAGAGGAAAAGTTTGCTTCAGAGAATCTGGCTTTCACTTGTGGCAGTTACAATACAGGATTTAAAAAAAAAAAATAGATGAAAGGAGAACACTCAAAATTCTGTTTCTGTTTCCAAAAAGCTCTACATTGTGAAAAATATTCTTTTAGGGAGATGCTTCCTCCAAAAATAATTTAATAAGTCTTCAAAATTCATGGTTTCTAAACGTTCAATTTGTCTTAGGGTAGGCTGCATTCACAGATGCACTCCTGGAAATCACAGAGCCCATACTGGTACTTGCTCTTATTTTTACAGAAAATAATATGCAAAGTCCAGATTTTTAGGGTCTAGGAAAAGAAACTTCAACTTTGTACTGTATAATTCTTTATCGCTTTGCAATTGAGATGTTATGATGAGCTTATAGACTCATATAAGACATTAAAAACCCTTTGATGATTAAAAAAATTACACTACACCCGGGCACAGTGGCTCAAGCCTGTAATCCCAGCACTTTGGGAGGCCAAGGAGGGTGGATCACGAGGTCAAGAGATCGAGACCATCCTGGTCAACATGGTGAAACCCCGTCTCTACTAAAAATACAAAACATTAGCTGGGCATGGTGGCACATGCCTGTAATCCCAGCTACTCAGGAGGTTGAGGCAGGAGAATTGCCTGAACCCAGGAGGCGGAGGTTGCGGTGAGCTGAGATCGCACCATTGTACTCCAGCCTGGGTAACAAGAGCGAAACTCCGTCTCAAAAAAAAAAAAAAAAAAAAAAAAAGAAAAGTTACTACTACAGAAATAAATTTTAGTTCTCATTCTAAATATTCCAAAATCAAGTTATACCTGGTGCACTATAAAAAAGGCAGAAAATATTAGAATCAAGATCAACATTGTATCTGTTACTACCCCTAATGAGAAGAGGGAGATACACAATAATTAAAACCTCTAAGTAGGTTAACTTAATTGAAAGTGATCTCTGAGTTGGATAATCATGTAAATGGTACAAAAGGATTTCTAAAGTTCAGTTTATAATTATTTTAAGGTGACTCCT
Organism: Sapajus apella; assembly: GCF_009761245.1. Taxonomy (NCBI): domain Eukaryota; kingdom Metazoa; phylum Chordata; class Mammalia; order Primates; family Cebidae; genus Sapajus; species Sapajus apella. The sequence goes on along the minus strand of NW_022436967.1, from coordinate 17,156,245 downwards.
TTAAAATCCCCTATGATATAATGTCCTTAAAAGTCCCACGTTCTTGTGAAAATGAAAAACAATTCCTTCTGTCCCAAGGGCTTCCACAGTCCAAGAATTAGGTACATTTGGTAGATTTATCAAGTATGTTCTCTATTGTACACTCTCAAACCCCGCTTTTTAACTCACTCTATGACCTTATAAAGTAATGAAGTTCACATTTAAAGGACTGTAACTCCAAACAAAAGTTTTTGCAGGTCTAGAACCTTAATGTGATATCAATAAATGATGAAAGAAATGTCTCGTATTTTCAGGATTGAGTATGAATGCACACAGACAAATGTCACATTTTCTATGTGAGACACAGAAAAAATAACACATTTACACATCACCTTGCTGTTATACAGCTGCAAAAAGGGCACATTTGGGGTAGCTTATCCCTAGCACATAGAAATTTCTTGGGAATTGCCAAGTCTGTTTCTCCTAAAGGTCAATCTTTTAAAACTTTAAATAACATGAAAAGAAAGCAGAATGCCAATCTCAAAAATGGGATCTACATGGAAAATTCTTGCTATGTTGCCGTTTTGCTGTAAGATAGGTGGTATATGGCAGCTATAAACATGAGCTCCGGGAATGGCTCAACCTCCACGTTTCCCTTCTCTGCAGAGCATTCCACACTTAGTTGTACTTGTAAATGTGTAGGAAAAAAAAGAAGTGAACCCCAAGATGTCAACTTCAAACCTGATGGAATGTTTTAACTGATTAAGCTCCCCTAAGAGACTTCTAAGCCTGAATTTTGCAACTCATTTCCTTCAGAAAGGAAAATTATTTAGGTAGGATGTAGTTTTTGTTTTATTGCATGCCCTCTCATATTATTTATAGTTTTTCATCTTTAGTGTTTATGTATTTGAAGAATCTTACTGTAATTTTCCATGATACATAACAAAAGTACTTAGTTGAGTTATCAAACATTATCAAAATGACAAATTTTCTGCCTTAGATTGCATGGGCAACTCAATGATGAAGTGAGATGGATGAATGTTCTCATACATCTATGGTGTTTTCAGAGCAGAACTCTGCCGGGGGAGACTGCTGAGCCAGAGAGATGGCAGATTTCCAGGATCATTTGTAAGTGCCCTTTACTCATTTTGCCTTGAAACTACCTCTGATTTAAACAAAATCAAATTTCAGAATATAAAAACAGGATTAAAGGATCTCAGCACAACTCCTTCTCTCTGGCAGTGCCTTAATAACTGGTATGACTAGTATTCCTTCCTCATCTTGCTAGGGGATCTCTTGGGCACAACTAAACTGATTCTACATTGGCAAGTTGAGAGGAGAATGAAGGTACTAACCAAAATGATCCAAGCAAAACCAAATAAGCAATCTAAAAAAAATCTAAAACCCCAGAAACTAAATTCTACATTTTTTTTTTTTAAGACAGAGTCTTGCCCTGTTGCCCAGTCTGGAGTGCAGTGGCACGATCTCGGCTCACTGCAACCTCTGCCTCCTGGGTTCAAGTGATTCTCCTGCCTCAGCCTCCCAAGTAGGCGGGACTATAGGTGCGTGCCACCACGCCTGGCTAATTTTTTGTATTTTTAGTAGAGACAGGGTTTCACTGTGTTAGCCATAATGGTCTTGATCTCCTGACCTCGTGATCCACCAGCCTTGGCCTCACAAAGTGCTGGGATTACAAGCATGAGCCACCATGCCCAGCCTAAATTCTACATTTTTAAGAACTGTCTGAATGAACAAAGGGCTAGGGGAACCTGACGTGCATTTTCTTGAAGACTTTGAATACCACCACTGTTCTCAACTGTGCTTCACATAATCAACCTTAGATTTCTTCTGACAGGTCCAAATGGGCTGCCCTTCTAGTTCCCAGCATAACTGTTTCTTGGTACTACTGCAGTCATGCTCTCCATTCCCGGGTCTGTCCACAGGCCAGCCCAGCTGACACTGTTAATAAGCTGTCAATAAAATCAATACAAGTACTACTTTGCTCAAGCAGCTTTTCCTTCCCTGTCTACCATGAGGATTTTTATCTTAAAAGCCTAAATATTTTATGCCTGAAAATGTGATCTATCCCATTAGTACCAAATCCTTTTTCATCCTTTATTTGAATTGATCCAGTAATTAAAAAGCAAAATCTGTGTTCTTGAGTCAATTAACATTCAGCGTAAAACTGATAAGAGTATTAAGCATGAAGCTTTTACTTTTTTTTTAATCCCAAAGAGACATGGTACACCAACCATAGAGGAAAGAGATGTAGAAAGCCTGTACCCTGCTACAAGGTGCAATCCAGTAGCCGATGGCCAGGAATGGAAGGCCCAGGGCCACAACCAGCACAACGAGACACTTGATTGCTATGGTCTGCTCCCTTAGGCCTGAGAGGTTTTCATACCAGATCGTCAAGAGCTGTTGCTGGCAGTTGGGATGAGCCACAAACTGTTGGGAGAGAGAGAGTTTGAGAAGGGAAGAGAAAGGTAAGTTTCCATACCATTGTCAATAGTTCAACTATTAAATGCATGTGCATCCTAAAGATATTAAAGCATAGGTACAGGAAGGTTCTGGTAATATTCTTTGCCTTCCCTCCATTTTTCAAAATTGTCTCAGAACTAATAGAAGAACTAGAATGGAAACGAGAAGGTAAAATTGGTGTTGTGCTTATCATAGTTCTTTTTGATGGAAACCCTCCATGATTCACAGATTTCTCTGTGGAAACTGGGTGACATCTGGTTTCTTTTGTAAAAATGTGTCCCATCTTGCTGTTGGCCAGCTTACTTGCATCCAGTTCAAAATGGAAAAGAAAAAAAGTCACTTGGTTTATTGCAGACTATAGCTAAAAGAGAAATGTGTGAAGTTTTGTGAGCAACCCCTAAAATGCTGCATGTATAAAAAATATGTGCATGATGCACCCTTTTGTAATTATGTACTATTACTGCAAATCTGTAAAAGGTCTGAAAAATAATCAATGGACTTGCAAGTAGTATGCTGGGTCCACACATGCACTGCTTCCAGGAACTGGCATCAAATGCCACTTCCCTCCTGCCCTCTTTTTGATTGCTTCCTTTATCAAAAGGTCAAAAGAACATGACTATTTATCTTCAGCAGTTCTTTAATAACTACAATTCTAATCAGGAAAAATGAGCAAATTATACTTATTTCAGTCCAGCCATTTGATTTTGTTAAGTTATCCGCCTGCATCATTTAGAAGGACTGTGATTTCTTTAAAACCCTGTCCGTATTCAAGAAGCAGAATATTATTTGTAGTCAGGCCCACGTAAAGGTCCCTATGCCAAAAGCTGCCCATTTGTAGCTAGATATGCCTTTTTTTGAATGGCCGTATGCACTTTGTTCAAGCTCAGGAATTCAGACATCAACTATGAGTGACAACATATTTTTTAAAGGAGTTTTTAATAACGCAAAAATCAAGGTGTCACTGTCTTCTAAAAAACAGAATAAACAATAACAATGAGCCTGTTAAGAAATACCCATGAAATGTTTTGGGGAACTCTAAGAAACACAGCAGCTGCAGTTCCTACTGGTCAGAGGTTCCTCTTTAATCAAGCTCTAATTAATGATCCTGATGATTCTTAGTAACTCCAGGTAATTCCTAGAGTTACTAATATTTGGCTATTTATCAAAGCCCACTTACAAGAAAATGCACAGGGTTCCACTGACTGGTGCACAGTTTCCTGTCAACAATTTTAATTAAAAAAGAAAGTCTCATCTCCCAGGGCAGGCAATGGAGGTGCAATTTCCTGAAATCCCTGCTTTTGCCCCCGGAGTGCACCCAGTAGAGAAGCCCACTGATGTCTGCACTGGTGGCTGCCTCTGCTCCACCATACAGGGGAACTAAACTACCCACAGACAGAGGTGGTGAGAAAAAATTGACAAATATTAGATTTGAAATACTTAACTGAGTTCTTTCCCGTAGTACTAATTAGTAGTGTTTGGCGGATCTAAAGTACTACAAAGAAGATGCTACTTTTTCTTGTTTGATGATTCAATGTGAAAAACATATTATTATGGACAAAATGTCTGTGTCCCCCAAAATTCACATGTTGAAATTCTAAGCCTCCCCCAAAATTCGTATGTTGACATTCTAAGCCTCAATGTGATGAGTAGTAGGAAGCCAGGCTTTGGGGATGTAATTATATCATGAGGGAGTAGCCTTCATGAATGGGATTTGTGCTCTGATAGGAAAAGGCCAGAGAGCTCACTCTCTTTCTGCCATGTGAAGATACAATGAGAAGTCCGCAGTCTGCAATCCCAAAGAGAGCCCTCACCAGATCTTCACTATGCCTATTTTAGATTTCCAGCCTCCAGACCTGTGAGAAATAAATTTCTGTTGTTTATAAACTACCCAGCCTGTGGTACATAGTTACAGCAGCCTGAACTAAGAAGCATATTTTATCATGCGAGTTCCTTTCCATTCAGTTTTCACGATCCCAGGTCCTGCTTTTCAGTAGCTGCTAGTTGCTAAGGACATATTAGATCTTCTCTCCACACCCAAGATTTTGTCATTTTTCCAAGGTTCTAATTTTTTAAAACAGCATTTCACAGACCAATGCTGTCATTATTTGAACTCATGAATATAATCAAGGTTGAAGGCTTCCTAAGTATATGTGACAACTTCCTAGGATTCTTGTTGAGAACTTCAAAATTCCACTTCTGCCCCTGTACTATATTTAGATCATTTCCTTCCTGCTTCACCTCTCCCTCTATGGTCCCTAAATGTCCTTTATTCATTCATTCATTTATTCACTCATCAAAATGCCTTAAGCCCCTTCTATGATCCTGGAAGTATATTGGGCAAGTATATTGCTACAAGAAGATGAAAATGGAAATATCAGAGTTGAATTAATTAATAAGTAGTCATTGTTCTAGGGTACACAGTAAGCTGTCAATAGATACAAAATAAGGTATTATAACTGACACTTCAACTCATATGCTTGTCAAGATGCCTAATCAGAATTTAAAATAGTCTTAATTTGAATGTTGGTACAAGCATCCTGATATTTGGAGGATCTGTATTTGTGGGAAGTTAGATGGATATAAATAAAAGGTATCCCTGGTGACCACAGCCAGGCTAAGCTTAAGACAGGTAATGGTGCATTCAGGGTAAACTACAGGTGGAGCATATAATGTCGCCAAATCAGATTACCACTTAGGAAATCAACAATGCAGTTTTTAGACCAAAGGTTTCTATAGGAAACAAAATCCCCATGAAGTTAAGAGGCAGGTGGGCATGTGTCTATATGGAATTGATGGACAAATTTCCCTTTTGTGAGTGTTTGGTAGCTATCGTTTGAATGTGTCTCCTCCAAAAATCAGGTACTGTCAATGTGGCAGAGTTAACAGGTAGGGCCTTCAAGAGGTGATTAGGCCATGAGGGCTGCTCCCTTGTTAATGGTATTAAGACCCTTATAAAAGAGGCAAAAGAGGCTTCATGCAGCATCCAGCTACTTTGCTCTTCTACTCTTCTGCCATGTGAGGACACAGTGTTTCTCCCCTCTGGAGGATGCAGCCTTCACCAGACTATCAAACTTGTCAGTGCCTTGATCTTGGACTTCCCAGACTCCAGAACTATGAAGAATAAAGTTTTGTTCTTATAAATGTCTCCACCTCAGGCATTCTGTTATAACAATGCAAATAGACTGAGGCACTGGTCGTTCTTAGGTTTTAAACTCTTGAGATCAGAAATACTAATGTTATAGTAAATCTCCCTTTCCTCCTCCTCCTCCTCCTTGGACTAATCTTTAAATTTGAAGATGTGCTTTATGCCATTAATTACATATTTATTAATATTGCATAGCTTCAAAGACTTGATGAAATCAGTCCTTTCCATATGGCATACATATGATCATCAATCTTTAACTTGATGTACAACAGTGCAAACACTCTACATTAAGTAGTGACCAAAATTGTGGTGTTTGCATTTTGCCTGTTACCCTTTAAAATTCAGCTTACCAGGTCTATTTCCTGTACGTCTAATTCTACTCATTTTTTTTTGAGATAATTATACACCAGCTCATGGACTTGTTGATTCTGTTTCATCCACACAAACAATTTTCCTCCAATGAGTTAAAATCCTAATGCAAGTTCACAAGGAACATTTCAAAAAAGAAAGTGAAGCCAGTACAGTAATAATAAGTGAAGGCAAAAAAGCTAATCCCTTTAGGAGATAAGTTTCGCTCTTTTCAATGCCTTCGAAATAAGGCAATGACCTTTATACCTTAAAACTGTTTTACCTCCTGAAAAATCTCCTTATGTTACTACACCAGTTACGCCCAGCTGGATAAAATTTGTATGCTGTTTCCTAACTTCAGTGCACCAACAAATTGAAGTCATCACAAAACTAATACCCTTACTTGGAGTTTTCTGATTTAAAAAGAGAATGTTTGACACAGAAAATCTTAATCTTTCAATTGAGCAAAAAGCATGTAGAACAAATGCTTTTTCTTGCCAAATGACTAATAGATTATAAACTGAACCACTGATTAGGACAGGTTAGGGAAAACAATCACATTTTTAACTTAAAAATTAATTCATGTTACATCATTTTTCATCAAATCAGCCTTCACAAGACCTGTTTTCATGGGAATACAGTATGTGTAAAAACATGGTAGGAACTCTGGTAGGAACTCCGGATTTGTTTTAAATGACACTGTGAGAGCCATAATTCATACAATTTAAAGGAAAATATTCTTGTAAATAAAAACTAGGCTATTCGACTTCTTTTTAAAACTCACTGAATTGTGAAATATAAACCCGAAATTTATATTGCACAGATTTTCTGTATTTTCAAACTTGCTGAGTACAAAATGCTCTGTTATCTCTTGGTGCCTGGGGACAGACCAAGACAAGAGGCCACACAGTGCAGGACCTAGGACTGTGCCGGCCAGCACACCACCCCAAAGTCTCGGTGGTATACTTACCAATCTCTCATTATCTTTCTTTAATTCTGGGCTTTCCCTGTGCACTTTTTGCACAGTAAGTAGATACACAATGGATAATTTTATCCTATGTATACTGCTGTATGTTTCTTTTTAGAATGCCTTTTCTATATTTAAATCTAATCCTACTATGGAGGAAATATTAATAGGAGAACAGAAAGGAAGAACTCAGGAAATGTTTTCCTTCTCTTTCTGAGAGCCCAGTTTTCCAGATTCAACAGTCTACCAACCTCTAGTATCTTTTGTCAAAAACTTTCTCACAATAGACATAGCTCATGGTGAAGTAGGTAGAATTTTGGTTATTTCTATGGTGGGGAGTGGATTAATGTTCAGCTGCATATATTGGGGATTCTGTGAGCTTCCCCAATATCACTTATTAAATTCCTTCCTGCTTAAATGGCTATGGTCTCTTACTAAGGACTGGATCCAGTATAAGGGGCATGAAATCTGTCTTTGATAACTGAGGACTAACTTGCTTCAGAGTCATCACTCTGGGTATGAATTTTCATAATGTAGAAATGGCATTATTAGTAGCTAATACTTATTGAGCAATCACCATGTACTACTCTGTGTTAATTACTCCTACCTCACAGAGCAGGATAGAGGTAGAGTCAGAAATAGAATTCAAGACTTTTGGGAGCGGGGACAAATAGTCCATTATTCTAATTAAACAAAATTCGTGTTTTTGCCTAAAAATTAATTTTCTTGTACCCATTTTCAGAAAATCAAATTTCATCTTCCAATCTATTCCATTCTCTTTCCAAAGAATAATATAGGTATTTCTGTAAATAGTGTTTACTATCCTTCCAGTTTTATAATTTACCTTAGAGACCCCTTAAAAATGATTTTAGGCTGTGCCCAGTGGCTCACACCTGTAATCCCAGTACTCTGAGAGGCCAAGGCAGGCGGATCACTTAAGGTCAGGAGTTTGAGAGCAGCCTGGCCAACATGGTAAAACCCCATCTCTACTAAAAATACAAAAATTAGCCAGGCATGGTGATGGGTGCCTGTAATCCCAGCTACTCAGGAGGCTGAGGCAGGAGAATTGCTTGAACCCAATAGGCAGAGGTTGCAGTGAGCCAAGATCTCGCCACTGCATTCCAGCCTGGGCAACAGAATAAGACTCCATCTCAAAAAAGGAAAAAAAAAAAAGATTTTAGGATGAATAATCTTCAAAATCAATTCCATGTTAGTAAAGATGCAGGCATATTGTTGCTGTTTTACTATAATCATTCAGCACTGTAAATTTTTATTCTTTGTTAGTTTGAGAGAGGGAAAATGGTATTTGTACATTAATATATGTTACATTAGTATCACTAGAAGGTCTGAAAATTTTAAATATGCTTTTAGCCATCTGAATTTTCTCTTCTGTGACATACCTATTCTAACCTTTTGCTGATTTTTCTATGGGGCTCTGGATGTTTTCCCTACAAATTTGAGTTCTTGGGATATTAAGAAGATCAATCTTTTGTGAGTTATAATCAAAAAGAACATTTTTCCCAGTTTGCCTTTCACTTTTTTGTTTATAATCTTTCTGATATCGTACAGAGGTTTTACATTATATGTGGCCAGCTTATTTATATTTTTGCTTTGTGATTTCTTCACTTTTATATTAGAAAGTTCCTTGTGACTTAAACACTAAATTCATGGCCATATATCTCCTATTCTGGTGTTTTGTGTTTTCATTTTCTGGATTAACTGTCACTGAGTTCTGTAAGGCCTGGGTTGAACTCACGCTTTGATTTCTAGGGAAGACCAGAGCTCTGGGAATCCTGAGCCCAGTTAGAAGCCAACAGACTCAGAATCAGAGTTGGGAGTAGATCTTAGACAGAGGGTAGAAAAAGGACTTCCTGAGTCTCATATGTGGCTATATGGCTTACCATTAGATAAGAATGGTTTCCTTGGTGAAATTAAGGGTTGATTTGAATAAATCTGAGTTTATTATGTTATCAGTCCATAACGTATAAAATTATCTTGAAATTCCAGTGGCTTGCATATGGCTGTAGATTACCTCTGTGACAGAATGGGCAGGGTTTGTGTATCATTATAACCCAAGACCTGGTTTTGCTTGGAGACTAGAAATGAGATGGTGGGAAAAGGAAGCAGCAGGAGTGGGTGGGGTGATATTTTTTTCTCTTTGTGAGAATGAAGATGGGTGGGTATTGAGTGAAAATGAAGGAAACCTTTGAAAGGAAGAAAGAAAGGAGGAATTAGGGCTTTGGAGTATTTTAGAATAGAATTCTTACACACATTTATTATTCTAGAATAGAATTCCTACACACATTTATTGAGTGAAGATTCCAAATCAAAGACTTTACGCTAATTAATACTCCTTTTATTGCATAAAACAAACAAAACCATAAAGGTTTGCAAAGTCCTAAATCTCCTTACAGTTCTAAACATTACTTTTTGTTTCCTGGTGGTTGACTGATATCAATTTATTATTAACAACATTTCATACATTGTAATCTACATGTCAATTTATTTAAAATTAACATGCAGGAAGACATAAACTCTGCAAGGCAGTTTAGTTGACAGAAGCACAAGTGTAGATAAGCTGTCTTTGCTCATATGACACTTTCAAAGCAATGATTAAAAACCAGTGACAACTGAAATCAATTCTCTCAGGTGCCAAAGAAAAGAGATACATATTGCAGGATGTGTGAATATACGTCCAGACAGATTTCTAAAAAACAGTTTACTATTGATCTTGTTCAAAATTATCCCTGTCCCTCAATATATTAACAAAACCTCAATCAGCAAGAACACTCTAAGAGGAGGTCAATCTAGCCAATTTAATTATCTTGTAACATACTTTCCTTGAAAAGTTGTTTTATTTCAATCTTTACTGAGAATCTTCACATCTGATTGTCTTATGAAGTAATGGAGAGATTTGCCATTAAATGGTTGACCAAAATCTTGCAAATACTATGGGTAGAAGTTTCTACATTGTGGTAGTAGAATTGTTTGTGTCAGAAGAGAGAGAGATGGAGAGGAGGGGAGAGAGAAAGAGGAGAAAGAGACAGAAACAGCACGAATGAGATTTTCTTATCCTCACTGGCTCTAGAGTGCAAACACTGGCTTAGGCTCCACTGATCAGAGGCATTTTGGCCAGTGGAAGGGGCCATATGAAAACAGGCTGGATTCAGAGCATCCTCTCTGCTGATATGGGAGCAGCAGAGACAGAATTGTTCTGTTTCGGTCATAGAAACTCCCTTAACAGGTCAATGCTGGGCCTGGTTCTGGGTGAGGTTTTTGGAAGCACAGCTTAGATAAACTTGTTCTTCTACCTCTTCTTAGGATTCTGTGAGCTTCCCCAATATCACTTATTAAATTCCTGCCTGCTTAAATGGCTATGGTCTCTTACTAAGGACTTACAAGGGGCATGAAATCTGTCTTTGATAACTGAAGACTAACTTGCTTGAGAGTCATCACTCTGGATATGAATTTTCATAATGTAGAAATGGCATTATTAGTAGCAAATACTTATTGAGCAATCACCATGTACTACTCTGTGCTAATTACTTTACATGCATTATCTCATGCAATCCTTAAACAAATGAATAAGTAGGTACAACTATTGTCTTCACTTTACTAGTGAGCAGATGGAGGCATGATGGTTAGGTGACTTGCCCATGGTCACACAGGGAGCACATGGGGATGTCAGGACCTCACTCCTTACAGGTTGGCTCTAGTGCCTGACTTCTTAAGCACCATGTCACACTGCAGAAAAGACAGAACACTTGGCTCTTTGTAAATTGAACAGCTTCATAAATCCAGAGCTGATCACAGTTTATTTCCTTGTGATTTATCAGTTTCTCTTAAAGTACAAATAAATCTATTATATAACATGTATAAATTGTTAGATTCTGGACAACTGAGATATTTGTTATTGTGAAACATTATAACTACAATTTTTATGAATTACCTAAAAGCCCCATACAAATTAGAAATAGATACACATAAAAGTTTTTCTGCAGTAATCAGAGTAAAAAAATCATAATTTTTATTTCTGGCACCTACATAACCAACTTCATAGTTGTGTGACCTTAGACATGTCATTGAAGCTTGGCAATCCTCAGTTTCCTTGTAGAATAGAAACCCCGTCATCTATCTGACCTAATTAAATAGATAAAATGAATAATAACATAGGCTTACTGCAAGGATTCACATAAGAATGTAAAAGTGCCTTACAACAATGTATATAAGTAACAGATCATGTTATTAATTGTATTGTAATTAAGTTTACAGAATGCTTTTGCCTATCTTAACCCATTTAAATTCCACCAAAACCCTTAGATAAGAGATATTATCCTCCTTGTGTATGAGGAACTGAAATTTAAAAATTTATGACGTATTCAAGGTCCCACCATGGGTAAAAAGTAGAAAGGATCAGAAGCTAGACATTTAACTTGCAACTTTACCCCCCACAAAAAAATCTTTCATCAATAGTATGTTTTTTTTTTTTTTGGGGGGGAGGGGACAAGGTCTTCCTTGCTCTGTCGCCCAGGCTAGAGTGCAGTGGTGCTATCAATGCTCACTGCATCGCTGCAGCTTCAAATCTCCTGGGCTCAAGTGATCCTCCAGCCTCACTCTCCCAAGTAGCTGAGACTACAGACACATGCCACCACGCCTGGCTAATTTTTAAATTTTTAGTAGAGACAGGATCTTGCTATGTTGCCCTGGCTGGTCTTAAACTCCTGGTCTCCAGTGATCCTCCTGCTTCAGCCTCCCAAAGTGCAGGGATTACAGGCACATGCCATCATGCCCAGCTAATTCTGTATATTTTTTGTAGAGACACAGTCTCACTATGTTGCCCAGACTGCTAGCATATATTCTTCTTATTTTTATAAATTTCCTAGGATTATGGCATACTTTGTATTACATGTTTATTCTAATATGGCACTAGATGAAAGTAGTAGGCCCACTCACCTTTTTGACTTCATACTTAATGGCAAGTTTGACACGACTTAATGAAGCTTTGTGCCTGTGCACCTCCATAGGCTCCGCTGATTCCAGATCTCCATTCAGAATGGCTTCTACCTCTTCTGAGTCTCGGCAGAGATCCAGCACACCCACTACAAAGTCTTTGCATTGCATGGAGAGCTTCCGATAGTCATTCTAAGAACAAGAGGTTTAATGTTTTAACACAAAGAATTTGCTCTCGTTTAATGGAAAGTGTTTAGGACTTGTGTGAATTAGAAAAAGGTATCCCTTCTTTTGGGGGTAGAAAGCTGCAGTCCTACCTGGATACAAGGCTTGTTGAGCTGAATACAGGCTGGATTTGCACCCACCCAACCCTTTAGCCAGGTTTCCTTCTGCTGCAACCAGCCCAACTTTATGAGATAGCTCTGAAAATGGCACGTACGTAATCTCACTTATATGTGGAATCTAAAAAAGTCAAACTCAGAATAGAACAGTGGCTACCATAGGCAGGGGGCAGGGGTAGGAGGTAGGGTGAAGTGGAGATGGAATGAGGAGATATCGGTCAAAGTGAACAAAGTTTCAATTAGACAGGAGAAATAAGTTTTTGAGATCTGTTTGCATAGCACAGTGACTAAAGCTTTAATACTGTATTATATGCTTCAAAATTGATGAGTAAATTTCAAATGACTCATTACCACAAAAAGTAATGTGAGGTGATGGATATATTAATAGCTTGATTTAATCATTTCACATTGTATACATATATCAAAACATCTCATGGTACCCCGTAGATATATGCAATAATTGTCAATTAAAATTTTAAAAAAATATTTACTAAAAAAAATTGTATGCCCACAGACCAAAGGATCAAAGAGTTTTCTCTCTTTTGTACAAACAATAATTCTTTTAAAGCCAAAAGAAGAACATTTCTACAACGGAAATTTTTCTATGACAATTTTTCTAAAACAGCAATTTGATGTAGAAGATCAACTATATGTGATATGAAAATTGTCAGAATCAAAACTAAGTCCACTGTGTTAAAAACAACACAAAACAAAAAGATCTTGACTGATAGAGTCAGAGAAGGCCATGAAGGGAGGGTTCTCACACACAAAAACTATCACAAAAGGCTGCAAAAACCATAACCTTGCATAAAGGCCATCGCAACCTTTCACAAAAAAATAACTCTGTGAGGACATCCGCCCAGCAACTGCCAGTACGATTTTGGACTGGTTCCACCTTTGTTATTGTTCCTTGAGTGTAGCTCTCCTCACTTTCCTTTGAAAACTTTGACTTTCTTTACCTCCCTGAATACACACATAGTTTACCATGTCTCTTGTATTCCCACTGTAATGCTATATTCCCAAATAAATATCATTTTCTATTTCTTTAATTTTTTTTTTTTTGAGACAGGATCTTGCTCTGTCACCCAGGCTGGAGTGCAGTGGCAGGATCTCGGCTCACTGCAACCTCCGCCTCCTGGGTTTAAGCAATTCTCCTGCCTCATCCTCCCAAACAGCTGGGATTACAGGCATGTGCCACCACACCCAGCTATTTCTTCTATTTTCAGTAGAGATAGGGTTTCACCATTTTGGCCAGGCTGGTCTTGAACTCCTGACCTCAAATGATCCTCCCACCTCGGCCTCCCAAAGTGCTGGGATTACAGGCATGAGTCACCACACCCGGCCTCATTTTCTTTTAGATAACTTCTCTCTTGGTTATTTAGGTTGACAGTGAAAAATAACTAGTCCAGTTCATTACCGTTGCCTTACTGGAGACATTGCTTCTCAATATTCAGTCCTCAGACCAGCAGCAACAGAAGCACCTGGGCATGTGTTAGAAACGCAGATTCTCAGACCCCAGCCCACATGTCCTGATTTAGAAACTGAGGAAGGGCCCAGCAATCTGTGTTTTAACACACCCTCCACAGGATTCTGACACATCTTATGTTTGAGGATAACTAGTTTATAGCGAATGTAGAGAGGTAGATGAATACCCAATTGCATACAGAAGGTTTTTTGTTTGTTTGTTTGTCTGAAGGGCATATTACTGCGCCCTGCAGAACTAGAGGAAAAGTATATCATTGCATGTAGTTGAATTCGCGAGGGTTACAGAATTCAGTCCCTGAAAGAAAAATTTCCAGGCCACTGGAACTAACAACTTGCTAAAAATAATCTGCGAATCTTTAATTTCATTTGCATATTTACATACTACCATGGACTGCTATAAGGAAGTCAGTTGGTAGCATTCTTTGTTACTTTCTGAATGGATCTTTATTTCCAATCCATTGGTTCTAATGAAGGTGTCAACGACCATCTCCTGGGAAAGTGCCTCATTTTTGGAAACCTCAGTTCTACTTTTATGACTTTCACTAAAACTCTAGCCTACTAGGAAAGTTAACCAGATAATAATCTAATGTGGAACACTCGAGAAAAACAGAATTCCCCCTTGCAACATGTCCTGAGATACTGTGTGTGTGTGTATATCCAAGTAATACTTAGCAGAGCACAATTACTGGGCTTTCAAAAAAAATCATACTTAAAAAAAAAAGACGTGAAGAATTCCAATTTTTTTCCTTTAAATAATTAATTTGATTTGATGGGCAAAACCACGTCATCAGCTAAAATAAACAAGAAGAAGAGAGACTGTTTAAAGGCTACACAGATTAGAATAGTTTCCATTTCAGATATCAGAAATTCAGATAAAGAACAGTTACAGTTAATCCTTTTCCCCTCATAAGGGAACAGATAAAATGAATAAAACTTCAATCTTTGGTTTCCATTCAAGTTGGTACCATGCAACTGATAAAATTAATAAAATGTTCAGTCTCTGGTTTCTGTGCAGAGTGTCAGTTAAATATCCATCTGCTTTCCATTCCTGAAAGACTAATGAAATATTTTATTACAGCATCCAAAAGAAGTATTAAATCCATGCCCGTTTCCATATAAAGCTTCCCTTTTAATACCGTTTTTTTTTAGATGAAATTTCCTTATGTTATTCTTCAGTTCAGACTGTTCTGTAAGATTTGGTACAACATAGGGTGGTCATTTCTCCATTGATCAGAAATAAAAAGAGGCTACTTTCCGTGCTTTGAAGAAAACTTAGTACCCACATCTGCAGTAATACCTAAATAATGATTCATTACTTATAAAATTATAGTCTAAAAACTGTTAAATTTTAAGGAAAGCTTTTTTGCACATCTACTGAAAGATCAGTAAAGAAACAAAAAAAAATGGTAATCAAACATGTTGCAAGGATGGCACTTTTTATTTTTATAACAATGTAAACATTTCCCACTTGAAGAAGTCTGTTGCCAGAGTGCAGAAAATAATCAGAGCTGGAGACAATGGTGATTTCTTTTGTTATAGTCATTGGATACCATTTTTAAAGCATATTCAGAGCTCCCGGGGAAAGACAGAGAACTCCAACTAAGAACAGCCTCTCTTCAGCTGCAAAAGCAGCCATCTATGTATAGTCTGCATTGACTGTTAGTTCCACCATGAGGCTCTGCCTCATGTTACTTCACAGATCAGACCATTTGTCTGGTCTATATTTCCTAATAATTTTTTCTTAAGTTAGTTTTGCTTAATGGTCTTTAATGTACCACTCATCCATTACCACAGCCCTCCACAGTTAAGCAGGTGGACCTACTGCATACCCTATAGAGCAGAACTCAAAACCCTAAGGATCTGTTCAAGCCAGAGGAAAAACAATGAAGTTCAGTCTTCATCACAATCTATCTACAGGCTTCTGTACACTCCTTTAATATATATGGTTGAATTATCATTCAAATCCCTTTTTGTCCTGAAAAGGAAAGCTGAAATTCAACTCTTAACAGGCTTGGTTCTGTCAGGCCTTTTCATAGTGATTAAAAGCATAGATTCTGAGGCCAGACTTCCTGGGCTCAAATACTGCCTTACCACCTACCAGCTAAAGTGGAATTCACTTTACCTTTGTGACATGAATAATCCCACCCAATATTGGTACGATGAGGATTAAATGCTTAGAATGTGTTTGGTACAAATTAGGTGCTAAGAAGTGCTTCAATATTACTAGGTACATTATATTAGATATAATACCTAGGACTGGGACTCAAGAAACTCAAATCTAGGCTTAACATATAAAATGTTGCCTATAGCCTTTATCTTTTACAAAATGAAAGATGATTCTTATTTTCCTGCTATAAAATGTTATCTTGTGTTTGGATTATTTCATTTCTTTTCTTCCTTACAGCTGATACTAAGTGAAATTGCTTTTTTACTTTAAGGAGAGGAAAAACTGAGGCACAGGGAAGCAAACGCCTCTCCCCACTTCTTTATTTTTACAAAAAAGGTGCGTCACTGACTCAGTCAGAACTAGAAAATTTCAATTTGCGTTCTCACAGCTTAATAAATGACTGGCTTCCTTGCTGCTGACATTTTGGAGGATTAGACCTAGAGTCTATCCTGTCCAATATTCTGTTTCTCAGAATAGCTTCAAACAGCATTTGCACACCCAAAATATTTTTTAAATAACCTGTCACCAAGCTATCCTACATTAATTTATCTAAATCTGTATCCTAGAATATTTGACCTCTTAGGGTATTGACCTTTATATGTTTTCAGCACCATGCCTACTGTATTCCTCAAAGAAATGTGAAAACTGCAGAGTAGCTAAGAATCTTCTCTGAAGCATCTAAATGATGGCAATTTCAGGGGTAAGATACTAGATATTACAGACCATTGATAAGATAAAATATAGGTATCTTAAAAGGAAAAAAAATCACCTCTTTTTCACTAGGGAAACACATCATCTATTTTTTTATTTCAAGGCTAGTGCTTTGAGCTCAAAGTCCTCATGGGAAGAATATAGCGAACACCATGGAATAGGGCAAATTAGGTTACCGGCTTGCCTCAGAAATGAGCTTCACTTTCACTGCCCTTTCAGAGCTCAGAGTCTCTGGGTCAGTGCTATGAAAGCAGTATTTTCTCTGTCTGTCTAAAGCCCTGACAGATGGACATGAACATGAGATAACAGGGGGAAAAGGTGAAAGAAAGGCAGATAAGAAAAAATAACAAGGACAGGTAAGAATGAGAAAGAAAAGGCATATTCAGTTAGGAGAGAGAGGCACAAAATCCTTGGAGACTATAACTTCTAAAGAATTGTCCTAATTTTGACTCAGAGAGGGTTGTCTTGCTACATAGTGCTTTCCATATAATCTAGAAAAAAAGAACTGGGATAGTTAGATTATTTTTGCATATCCTTATAGATATTTGGCAGCTTTACAGATGTCCTCTGGAACCCAATTATGTTTTCTCCCCTTTTTGCCTCTTTATTTATGATATTTCCTCACCCTTGAAAGGTTATCAGAGGTGACTCTGTAAGTCAAAATAAAAGAGATTGTAAGCATTACCAATATGGATTTAGCCAGCTTCAGGGTAAAACTATGCATAATAAATTCTCTTACCATGGCTGCATCTTAGTAAATTATTAAAACATGATCTTAGAAAATATTCCCTTTTATAGAATCTCTTGCAGACTTTCAGTATATATAAAGAAAAATGTGTATAAACCAAGTTTGCGTGCCATTTGAAATAGTGGCAAAAAATATGTTTAGAATTATGTTTCTATTACTGTTTCAAAATAACAAAGTGATATTTACAAGTGCTTTACCTAAATGCTTTTCTACTCTCTCTAAACAGAATTTAGAGTTTTCAACTGGATCTGAGTTCTATCTAAAAAAAAAAATTCATTTTGGGTTCAAGTAAACAAATCTTTTCAAATACCACATAATGAATCTCTTAAAAGGGATTAGACATAAGATATTTTCTTCTTTTTATTTTCTCTTTTTTGGAAAATTTTTACAATAAATGTATGTGGCTTTTACATCAGAAAATATTTTTAATGGTTTAACAAAATTATAGTAGATGCAGACCTCTACTGGGACAAAACGAGGGTTGATGAATATCCAGAGAATTTTTTGTGTATTAAAAAGGGATGGGACAACTTTCCCACCATTTTCTTGCAACACCAGGGCAAAGTATATTTCCTGTAACCTGAATTATATTACTAGTTGCATTTGTGTAAATCTCACTAACTATAAAAACCATATTCAGCTGTGAAAGTATAATTACTTCTTCTGTGATCTGACAACACAACACTAAACTAAAAAGATTAACTTAGCATGTAGAAAATAATTCAAGGAATTGATGTCTACAATCACCTTCTTAGATGGGAAATGGGAGATAAGAACCTGCCAAAAATAGTCTAAATGATTTTGATCAGAACTAAAAAATACCCAGATTTAGTAGTTAGAACCAATCAAAACGCCTAGGAGGATTTAGCAACTGACCAAAAAATAAAAATGATCCGTCATTAATATATAATTTTTATAAAAATAAATAATACTGCTTGATTGAAGATAATGTCCTGAAAAAAAAATTCACTCGTTAAACAAAAAAAAATCCATTAAAGCAAATCACTTTGCTGTCCTCCTATTTCTAGATTGAACTGATATTCACGGCTCACCACTTTGTACATTCGTGGAATTCAGGGAGAGGCACTTTGTCATATTAGCGAAATGACTTTAATAGTATTTTTTACTGTGCGTTTGACTTTTGATTCTAAAGGGGTATACAGATGCTTGGACCAATGAACAGCGCATTCAAAACTAACACTATCGCGGAGATGAAATGGGAGCTTGCTCAGTCTGGTCCACTACAGACCTGGTATTGCAGGACCTCCAGAAACGGTACGCTCCCTCAGGGGGAATAAAACAAACTAATATTACTTATGTGTTGGCTGCCACAAGACAACTAACTACAAAACAGGAGGAAGTATTTGGAAGACAAAAAATTACACCAAAACCCTCCTTTGAGCAAAAAAGGGAGAAGTTTTGAGTATTATTTAATGCTTACTCAGAACACAGAGCGGCAACATAATTATAGCTCTCTGATCCAGAATACTGGATTCCCAAAGCGAATTTGTCACAGCACCATCATTGAGAGGGAGAAAGAAAACATCAGCTGAAGTCTGAATGAGGCTCTCAGTCCCTCGTGATTTCACATTCACTGGGCAAAACCGAATGTGGAGCGAAGGGTGGCGGAGCGGGCCAGGCAGCCACCGGGAAGCGGGTGAGACTGCAGAGCAGCCGGGGTAGAGCGCAAAGCTTACCTTGAACTCCTTCTCTATGTTGGCCAACTTGGCCAGCTCGTTGCTGAGCTCTAGGGCCGTGAGCACCGGGTCCTCGCTGGACAAGGAGAGGTATGCCGGGCTGGCCAGCCCCTTGTAGGCGTTGATCCTCGAGCGCGAGTGGCTGAAGGAGTCATGCCTCTGCTTCTCGGTACAGTCCCCGCACTTGCAGAAATAGTCGTGCGGCCGCTCGATCCTGGCGCCCTTCATCAGCAGCATGTGCACCACTTCGTACTTCTGGCAGTGCGCCGCCAGGATGATGGGGGTGATGTCTGGCGAGAAACGCGTGCCGTCCTCGTCGTAAGCGTAGAAGTCGTCATCCTGCAGCTCCTGCTCGCAGGGGCTCAGGGTGAGGCGCTTGCTGGCTGCAAAACCAGGGTGGTTGAGGATGGCCTCTACAATGCGCACGTAGCCTTTGCTGATGGCGAGCAGCAGGGCGTCGCCGATGCGCGCCAGGTTCTCCTTCTTGAGCAGCAGCTCGGTCACCTCCAGGTGCTCGTTGCCCACGGCCAGCTGCAGCGCGTTCTGGCCCATGTAGTCCACGCAGTTGACGTTCAGCGTCTTGGACTCCTCCAGCATCTTGCGCACCACTGGGATGTTGCCATACTCCGCGGCATCGAGGAAGCGCTCCTCCTCCGCGGTGAGGCTGGTACCCCGGTCGTTGAACATGAAGGCCGGGCCCCTGACAGCCTGGCGCCGGCCCTTCTCCCGCATCACCGTCATGCGTCTCAAGGATGGGCTTCCCTCCATGGACCTAATCAGTAGCAACGATAAAACAACTGTAGAATATTAGGGCATATTCCTTCCTTTCACACGTCAGGGCCCTTTCTGGAATACACAGTACCTACTGCAAACCTCTGGCTGCGCGGGGCCGGCTCAGTTGCTAGCGATACCGTTGCCAACTACTTGCCTGAAAGTGACACCTCTGTCTAACACTGGCTGCTAGATCCCAGAGAGGGGCTGGTAGCCCTTCAGAACAAATGCTCCTGTTCTCTAGAAAATGACATTCAGATGGAATAATTTAAAAAATTTCTATATACCCATGCCTTTTTTGTGACCCTAGCAAAAATGGAACTCATTGTACCTTCCGCTCTTAAAAGCCTGGACATTGAAACTAGCAGGTATTTGACATTAAAGCACTAGGCTTGAAGGCTAATGGAAGTTAATTTTTTCAAGAATGAGGCCAAGTCATTGCATCCTTTTAACTAAATAAAATCATTGACTCTCAGCCCCCTAAAAACGTGCAGGATTTAGGCCAAGTATCATCTTGCAGGATCTGATTTTTATGATCCTTTTATTTTTATTTTAAAATTTTTGTTTAAATATTTTTTTAGAGACAGGGTCTCTGTGGCCCAAGCTGGAGTGCAGTGGCAAGATCACAGCTGCAGCCCTGAATTCTTAGGCTCAAGCAATCCTCCACCTCAGGCCCCCAAGTAGCTAGAACTACAGGCACATGCCACCAGCCCCCACACCTTCCACCTCATGCTTTTCTCTTAAGGGAATTCACCATCCCCAGTTACAGGATTTATCTTTTCAAAGATGCAGACAAGATTTAGCAGTTATAAAATCTAAGCATCAACCTAGATTTATTTTATTGAAAACAAGTGTGCCTTTGTAATGAGAAATATTTAATTATCAGTATTATATATTTGCCTCTTGGAATGAAAAGGATAAGGTTTGATTATGGTTTGAAAATCACTAGAATTACTTTATGAGTAAAGCAACTAGGCACTAATTGTACATCTGGATCAATGCACACTGAAATCCTAACACCAACCACATTAGTTGAGATTTATTTAGCGGCATTATAAAAATCGTATCAATTGATGTGTACAGTGATTTCAGTTCGCATCTTAGTTTCTGTGATGTTAGGTAAATAATTTCATTTTCTTGTGTATCCTTATGCCAGGTACAAAATGGAAATTTATAAAGTTCTCCAGATTTTCCTCATGAATAAAAAGCTTTTTTAGAAATTCAGTCTCTGAAAAACAATGCTAAATACTTTTAACATTGTGACTGTATATAATCTTTCAATAATCTGTATAATATTTTGGTGGCTACTAAAATATTGCATAAATGTTGTATAAATCTATATCTTTACATTACCCAGTTCCAACATTCAAGATAACTTCCTTTTAAAGCTGTGATTTTTTTGATGGGATGAATTGTACCAAAAGGTACCAAATAAAGCTTCTTCCACATTACTGACTTTTGAAACAAATAAGTCAAAGTTAAAAGTGAATGGCTAGAAAAGAAAGTGCTTTATTTCTAGAATATATATTCCAGAAATACCTCCTACCATTGAAAAAAAACTATATTCGTGGAATTAGGAGTTGAAAATTAACTAGAGAGGACACTGGTCTCCCCAGATACCTGGAGGTGGACAACTAAATTGGGAAGCTTCCCTGGCAAGAAGAATCTGAGGCAGCTACCAGTGCCCACTCCATTTTCAGCTCTGAGGGCCCCAAACAGAGAGAGGAGCACAGAAGCCACTGGCAGAAGGTCTCCCAGATAGGAACTAAGGCAAATGTGGCCAGGCAAGCCTCACTCTATAGAGGTATGGCAACGAAAGAGGTCCCCAGAGGCCTGTTGACTTATTCAAGGACACAGTGCTGTGACTGGCACCCAATTCTAATGGCTCAACTAGTGTCAAGTGATCAACTTTTAAAAATTAAATAAACATTTGTTTTATATACACATATGTATTTCTAGCAATTTCTAGAAATCAACACATGAAGCTTTTAAAGTTTTATCTGGACTAAGACTAAGAAGTCATAGAGGAAGGGGGACTTTCACTTTTCATTATACCAGCTTGCACATTTTGAATAGTTTTAACCACAGTTTGAATCTCTATTAAACATAAAATCAATGTTTTAAATTTTTATTTAATTTTATTTTTAATCCCTTAGTTGACAAAAATGTTAAAATATAAGTACTTATTGGAAACCATGACATTATAATCTTTCTGAAGTAAAATAAATGTCCTGTATTTGGCTGTTATGAGTAGGTTATGATGTGTAACGGAGAGCACAGAGTGGAGTGTATGATGTGTGGTATGTGTGGGAGACGACTGAGGTGCAAGTCTGACTTGGCGGACATGTGAGGGGTGTGTTTGTGTGTGTGTTGGTATAATAACGACTTTTAGGTGGACAAGAACTACATAAAAGAGAACTGTGTTTCAAGACCAAACTCTATGACAGGATTTTAAACAAATCTTACAAATATTATGGTAATAAATATGTTTTATGACTCTTAGTGGTACTGACTTCATTGGGTTAATATTTTTATTATTAGTCTATGAACTGATATTATTCAAATGGCTAGAAATTCCATGTTGTATAAAATATCATACATTGATGAGAAGATATATATGCAGAGTATAGATGTCAGAATTTAAATACTCAGAGGGGTTATCTTTGGGAAAATAAACTTTTATTAAAGTGTCAGATCTTGGCGGAAAGGCTTTTAATTTAATGATTGCTACCTACAAGGAAAATCACTTATAAAAATCCTACTATTTATCGCAAAAGAGACCAGGTTGAGAATATTAGGACATGATTCTTTCATGAATATTTTCTTTATTTTCCGAATATTTTCTTTATTCTCCACTCCATGCTCTCCGTTACACATCATAACCTACTCATAACAGCCAAATACAGGACATTTATTTTACTTCAGAAAGATTATAATGTCATGGTTTCCAATAAGTACTTATATTTTAACATTTTTGTCAACTAAGGGATTAAAAATAAAATTAAATAAAAATTTTAAGTTTTTTCTTAATACATTTTATTCCTTCAGAACCTATACCTCCATACTATATATTTGAACTGAAAAGTGTGATTTTAGTACAAGTCATGCGTCATTTTTATCTTTAAAACATTCTGACACTGAGTTAAGTGAGAAGTCAGATATCTCAATTAGAACAAATTATACTGTTATTTCAAAAATAAAAGAGCTGACTTAATGTCACTCATAGTAAACTCACAAATGGAAGGATTTTTTTTTAACTTTCCTTATAGTACCAAGTTAATTTCATCAATCTGAACTGATGGAATGAGTCAACATTCGCATCATCCACAATGCAAAAACAATCTCAGCTGGCTTTGACAGTGTATCTCTTCTAGCATGAAAAATAAGGAAGGAATGGGGATGAATGGGAGAGAATGTTTAATAATGTTAACACTAAAATTATTTTGCCAGGAACTTCCTACCCTTAGATATTCATCCAATGGGTCATTCAACACTGTGAGAGTGCATTCTGCAGGGACTTCTTTCTGGTAAAAGCACTGGAGCACCACTGACCTCAAATCAGAAGATCTATGAGGGCCATGTTTAAGCTCCTTTTGGCTAACACAGAAAGCTAGTAATATCTAACTGCTATGGGCCAAATTGCATCCTTACAAAACTAATATGTTGAAATCCTAACCCTTAATGTGACAGAATTTGGAGATAGAACCTTTGGGAGATTAATTATGAAATCATAGGATCATAAAGATGAGGCTCTGATGATGGGATTAGTGCCTTTATAGGACAAGAGGGCTTGCTTCCCTCACCCTGCTATGTCCTATGTGAAAAAACATTGAGAAGGTGGCCACCTTTAAGGTACCTCTCCAGAAACCGAACATGCCGGCACTCTGATCTCAGACTTCCAGCCTCCAGAACTGAAAGAAAATACATTTCTGTGTTGTTGTTGTTGTTTTTAAGCCACCCATTCTATGATATTTTGTCATGGCAGCCTGAATGAAGACACTGACAATACATTTTAAAGCAAAACATATTTTTTTAATGTATTTTGGGATCCTGTAATTTGTCCAAACACTTAAGCAGATGAAAGGTTCTTCTGAGAAATATTGTGGTGGAGCCATAGGGAAGCCTCTGCTATACTCTATTCAGAAGCAAAAATACAAGTAACACTCATCAGTTTTCATAACTTTGTCATCAACTCATCTGACCTCTAACGGGGTTTCTCTCAGTGTGACCTGAGTACCGCCCACCTCAAGGTCATTTGGACTATTTGTTGAAATCAGATTTCTAGGCCCTGTTCCAGATGAACTACATCAGAATCTCTCATGGTTGGACCCTGAAATATGCACTTTAAATGAAAGTCCTTTACAATTCCTGAGAACCTCCAATATAAAAACAATGGAGCATCCTGGATCAATGACCCCAGACTATGATGCCTTCAAGCAATTGTCATTCTGGTCCTGCCAAAAATCAAATTGAAATAACATGTTTTAGCAGCACAGGCTAAAAGACAAGTAGCCTCACATTCATTTAGTTTCCCTAAACTTTATTAACTATTTAAAATTTGATCTCTAGGAAGCCATGTACCTAAACCACAGCACAGCAAGTAGGTAGCCTACAGAAATGCCTTCAGCACGGACTATTTAATGTCAAGACCTTGCTTTATGAAGGAGTGGTATTTTTAAAAGGTTATTGTATCTTTTCAAAAACTACAATTAAAGAGTCAAAAAGAGATTGTTTACTATAGTATTCATTGTACCTTTTATGAGGATTAAAGTGCCAAAGTCAACCTAGAATTGTAAATCCAGAAGCCTCTCTCTTCAGATGAGATTTTGTCCCTTAATCTAATAATGTAAACTATCCAACCCTCACTTCCCCGCACCCCTCTTAGGGTATCCAGGAATACAGCCAGGAACTAAAACTGCTCAATTATTGTTACTATCTTATTCCAAATTTCTGGCACAGTCTTTCTCTTTTTTTAAATGATTTCTCACATTGATTTAAAACCAAATACCCTATAGTCCATGTGTTTTAAGCCTGTTTTCAGTTATCTGAGTCTTTTTTTTTTTTTTTTTTTTGAGACAGAATCTTACTCTGTCACCCAGGCTGGAGTGTAGTGGCAGGATCTCAGTTCACTGCAACCTCCGCCTTCCGGGCTCAAGTGTCTGAATTGATTTAAAAAAACAAACAGAGTTTTAATAAATACCCTGTCATATATGCCATTACTGTGCACATTCATATATAGTAATATCATGTTTTATTTATCATTATCCACAGAGTTTTACACAGTGCCCCATAGAAAGTAAATATCCATAATATATCTTTAGTTGAGTTTCCAAATCTCTTCCTAGGTCCCATCCTCTGACCTCAGGTCCCACATGTACTGTGGTCTGTCCCCTGGTCACTCTAAAATGTCCCAAGTCACCTTCTTCCTTAAAGCAGCTCCCACTCCTAACATTTGTATCTCAGGCTGATTATTTAGATTTAGACATTTCAAGGTCATCTATGACTCACTGTTTTGATCATGTCAGTCACAAAGTTCTGAAGCTTCTGCTTTGGAATATTTCTTGAAGTGAATGCTTCCTTCCAATTTTCATTACAGCACCAGCCTCCGGATCTTTATCAAGTCATAGCCGGGTTGTTGTAACAGCTTCCCAGTAGAGATGGCACGAGGGAAGGCAACTAAACTTTTCTGAGTACCTCATATGTATGTAGTGTTTTCAATGCACTATCATATTTAATTCTCATAACAATACTATGAAGCAGGTATAATTTTCTCTGTTTCATAGATAACAAAACTGAGCTCAAATGAAATTGCCCAAGGTGACACAAATGGTAAAATAACGAAGAACTGGGATTCAACCTGGAATCTGTCTGACTCTTATTTTCCATTGCCTCTGGCTGTACCTGATTCTCCTCTTTATACATGACAACCATGCCCAGCATCTTGCTGTTCGTAAATTCTGCTTTCACCATATCACACTTCCCTTTAAAACAACGAAAAAAATTGTAACCCCCTACCGTTCTTTCCATCAGTTGAGACTCTTCTGTATGACTTTCAGGGTTGGTCATAGCCCACCCTACCCTGCCTAGCCAACCTTCCTTCCCTTGTTCTTCAGATTCATTCTTCACTGTCCTGTAAATATATTATTCTACTATTCCTATTCTGTCAAGCGTATTCCTATACTATTGAGGATATTTGTTGAAAATATATTAAAGTGTTCTTTTTTATCTTTTCAAATACAAGCTCTTTGCCCTGGTTGACTCAGGACATCTCTGCCTGGAGGGTAGTGGTGCAGTATAGAATCGGATAGGTGTGTTCAAGGGGAGGTTGAGAAGATACAGTTTAGGGGAGGATTACAAAGAAAAGGATCATGGAGATGTTCAGATTCTTACAAGCAAAATGGGATTTTGCAAGCAGAATTTGAGAAAAGGGAAATTGTCTAATGAAAAGATTTGCTCAATTCCTTTATTCTTGTAATTCATCCTGATGGAGACTGATCATAAAGTGCTCTCATTGTGCAAACAAGATAGCTCTCTCACTTTTGACAGCAAAGCTGTGATGCTTACTGTTTTGGGAGGACAAATAAATAACAGAAGGGAAATAAAAGTCAAGATGTGGATTCAATAAGGTGAGGAAGGACCTAAGAAATGGATAGATAAATAATGGAATGGTGTGGGAAAAGCAAAGAGCTTTCTCAAGCCGCCCTCAGCTCCCCTGTGGTATGGACTCTGCTATGAGAGCCAAGTAGCCTGCACTAAGCCCACGAATAGGCTGCTAGTTCCGTATGCTGGAAGAAGGATGTCGCAGGTGCTGGGATTTGTAGCAGTGGAAGCTGAGCTGAAACCAAGTACCTGAGGGAGCATATCTGGGTTCCTAACAAAAGAAAGTCAGCCAAGATCCAGTTACTTCTACTGACAAGCAGCACCCAAGTAGACATAGAACAGTGCCCAGAGACCAGAAGAGTTAGAGGATACCAACGCTTTCCCCCTCCAGAGACACATAAGCTCCCCTCCCGCAAGGGCCAGATGTGTCAGAGAAGAGCAGAAAAAAAAGGGTAGTTCCCAAGAGCCTGAGCAAGTTTATCCAAATGAGAGAGTATTTCTTTAAAAGAACATTTACTTTATAGTATCAAACTAAGACAAATGAGGTCAGCCTCCCAGCCTCTTTCTGCAGTGTGCTGAACGCTGGTAGACAGGCCACTGCGACTCTGAGCCCTTTTGGAGATTGGGGGACAAGAATCAGGAAGCAAAAGCCCCTTACACACCAGCTCAAGACATGGGGAGACACTGTCTTAACTGACCAAATCCTTACAGAAATGCAGAACAAGCCTTCCCTCCTTGTCAATTCACCTAACTGCTTAATTGCTTAACTGACTTAATTGCTTAATTTATTGATTGCACTATTAACTTGTTGAGTGTCTGTGTGGTATGCAAAAACAAAACAAAATTTAAAACACTAATGTGAACCACAGATTGGACATTTAATTTTTTCTCTCCTACTCAGTAGGTGGGAGGCTTAGGAGACAGACTTTTGTTAAAGGCAGATTACGGGGGCTACACGTGGCTGCCCATCCAAGTCGTGAAGCATTTCTTGACCTTTTTACACCTGCCTCCGGGATGTTCCCCTTACATTTCCCTCCCTGGACATACTCTTATTTCTGCTCTTATTTTGCCAATTCAAATCCTTCCTACCATCAGCGGTCCAGTTTACATCACACCTCTGTACACAGAGGGTCACGTTTCACAGGGCAGTAGCACACATTTCTGTATACAGAGGGTCACATTACACAGGGCAATGCCGATATGACCCACAATATTCTGTTCAGTGTAAAGTGTTGAGTCTTTTAATCTTTTCTGAAACCATTTGTAACCACTTCAGCCTGAGCTTTTGTAATATAGGCAGTCTACTCATAAATACAGAGAATTAATTTTATTTCATCTCCTTGATTTTTGTCTCAATTACTGTCTCCTGTGACACTCATGTCCTCAAGTTCAATTGAGGATAAATGTTTTATGCTTCTATCTTATGTTTTATTTTTGATATATTATCTTCACTGTACCTAATATAGTATATGTTCAGAAATACTTGCCAATTAATACTAATTGTGAAGATTAAAAGACTTCATCAAAATGGTACCTCCTTAAGGTCACTGAGGAGTACAGAACTAGAAGATTAGAGCTCAGAGGTCTTCTTCCTGGCTACTTTATCATGATGCTGCTAGGGAATAAGAAAATGAACAAGGGGTTATAAATCCAAGTATCATTGTTAAAATGCTTGCTGAGCTTATATGTTACAACACTTTGGTTCTACAAAGAACAGCTTCTAACATGGCTCTTTGGATTGAATCACAAGCTCCTTAGCACACTGCAACACATGAACATTATTAAGGAAGTCACCTCAAATCCTTTATTGAATGAGGTAAAGATTAACCAGCCATTCAACCCGTGTAGCAAGCAAGCAAAGTAAGAACACCATCAATGTGTGCTGAATTAATGAGAATGACATCCAAAATGTTTGGATGGAGCAGTTCACCACAATGAAGAAAGTGACTGTGATAACTAGCCAAGATCCTGTCCCTCAGTTTATGAAGGGCAAGAAGAACAGACGGAACCACAGAAGATAAGTAGTGAGAAAAGCACAGAGGTGGGGGAAAGTGTTAGAGAACCACCACCATGTTAGTTACACTATGGAGATGGTGATAATTGGAAATGGTAATGAGGGTGCGAAGCAGCAGGGACTGACAAAGGACAAGAAAGTCAGGGATGAGAGTCAACAAATAGAAAAATCCCATAATCTCCCTGGCAAGAAGGCACCTGTCAGTCAATGTGGCTACTTCTGGAGACATCTGACATCTACACACTAGGCTTATGTGTATGTGGTTGGAAGGAGGAGAAAGAATCTGACAAATAGTCTTAATAATATCATCAAAAACACACATTTTGAACGTCTCTTACTATGTATTTTTTGGAGGGGAAGAAGTAGAGTGGAGACACTCTGAACCCCAGTAGCCGTTAAGTGCACCAGCATGCAAGGCTAGAGAAAGGTACCCCATCAGTTCAACTGTCTAGTTAGAGGGTGCATGGCCAGAGATGGTCCACAGTTATCTCATACCACCTGTCTTTCAGCCTGCATTTACCTACACATCATAGAGCTCAATAATACATTGTCACAGTAACAACCAAACCAGCAAGATAAGGTGCTAAGGAAAGAGGAAAGCACAGATTTCGTTTCTAAAGATTCACATTCTTCCTGCTGCCCCTCCTGATACACACACATAAAAACTTTAAATATAAACATTCCAGCACTTATAAACCCAGAGAGATATTTACGTCTCCACAGTAATGAATTCCCTGATAGTTTTTGCTGCCCTGCATTATACTCAGAATTCTTCATGCACAATTTTAATAAATCTTCACCAGGCATGATGGCTCATGCCTGTAATCCCAGCACTTTGGGAGGCAGAGACAGATAAATCATTTGAGGCCAGAAGTTCTAGACCAACCAGGGCAACATAGTGAAACCCCATCTCTACTAAAAATACAAAAATTAGCTGGGTGTGGTGGTGTGTGCCTGTAGTCCCAGCTTCTCAGGAGGCTGAGGCACGAGAATCAAGAATGACTTGAACCCAGGAGTCGGAGTTTGCAGTGAGCCAAGATTGCATCTTTCCACCCTGGGTGACAGAACGAGACCTTATCTCAAGAAAAAAACACTTTAAAAAATTATATTTGATATATGCTAATTTTGGCATTTTCCCAGATGACTTTCAGAAGCAAGAAGCTATTTTATATTTAAGGAGAGGAACTCTGGTCTATCTCCATTGCTTGATCTCTCATTCTTTTCCTGAAAGCATGAGTAGCTCTTTGCCAGATTCTTCAGCAGCTAAAACCAGAAAAGCAAACAGATATCTAACAGTGCATTGCTCCCTCTAAAAGTACACTAGAACAGAAGTGAGGACCCTTAGCCATTGTCTGCATGACTTCTTGGTAATACTTCTTAAATGAATATGCCCAAGAAAGTATTCTAGCAAATGCCTTCTAGAACTTAGATGTTTATTCTTCTAGCAACTGTGTTTTGTGTATAACTCCATTAAACCAACTACTGTATTGCTTTGCAATTGTCTGTCTTCATGGCTATCTCCTTAATGATACTAAAATGCCCTTAAAGGCAAAGACTGACTCTTTTCATCTCTATATACTTGGCTTTTATTATATGGTGATGAATATCTGTTGGAGGGATGGATGCACAGATGCACACATATATAAACCACATGACTGAAGACCTAAGAAATAGACAATTTTCCCCTCTGGATTACAGAATACCCTGGCCACATATGATTATGTGTGGAAGAAGCAGTGGTGGAGGGTAATTGAAGTGATTCGTCTATAAAAAAGAATATCACAAATAATATAAATTAATAATCAGAAATACAAGCAATGTCAACAACCATTCTTTCAAAGCAAATTTCTGCTTAATAACATTTAATTCTTGGTTATACCATAAAAGTGTTTGATGCATTCTATATCTCTTGATTTTGATTTTACATAATTATATTTTATCAGGATAATCTAGAGGCAAACAGGAGATATATCTTAAAATTAACAACCTTTAATAATTAATTAGTAATTAAATATTCTCAAACTCATCTTTAGAATGCTTTTAAAAACTAATGTTTATTATTTCAGGAAGATTAGTGACAATGAAATTAAAAGTTATATAAATTCAGTCTATACTTGAACAAGAATTCAGACAAAATAACCTCAGATAATAAAATTAAGGAACTTCTACTGACCCGAGATGTTCATATTTGGCTATTTAAATACATTAGTCACTATCAATTATATATATTGATAGTCACTATCAATTTTATATATATATATAGTTATTAGAATAAAGGGATCTGGTTTTCTATCATTATCATCCATATCTAAAGTGAAAAGTCTGAGGCTTTTAGATGTTCACTCCTACCCCATAACCCTGCAACCTACTTTTCAACAGAGAATCTATATGCATCAGTCCTATTTGATAAAATGTATTTAAAGATGCAAAACTGGCATAGAATATTAGCACTATTAAGCTCTTTCCTTAACAAGTCACGTATTTGTGGACGTTTAATTCTCATTTTTAAAAAAGACCTAGGACCAAATCCATATTACCACCTATTATTTGAACAGAGCAAAGAAAATAGTATTTTTAATAGAGTTTTTTTAAACTAGATAATTGAAGATAAATATTCCTGACCTAAATGCTAAATTAAACACAAAATGTTATGACCATCCTAATTATTCTCATAAAGTCACTGCTGAGCCCCTTGTGTGTAAGTGTGAAGTCAGCCAGCCCACAGTCTACATCTGCAGACCCTCTATATCAGGCCAGATGCCTATGGGTTCACCCAGCACAGGCCACTAATACGGTGCCCCTTCTGGGTGGATGTTATGCAACATTGAGGGCAGTACAGGGGAGAGGATTGAGAAGCAAGACTTCTGGCCAAGCAAAGAGACTCCCCTCCTTAGAAGAATGCCCAGCAGCCATTCATCATTACTTAAGCATCCTCCCTGAAACAGGAAATCTCAACCCTGAGCTAGGATGTTTAAACGATTCCTTCCTACCAATGACACAGCAACTCCGTGAAGTTTTCTTTCTCCCGTTACATTTCCCATGGTGTTTGACTGCCTATTATAAACTGAGGGGTGAAGGGGTATGTGGGAGTAAAGGTTTATGGGATATTGTAGGCAAAGGAAAAGTTCAATGTTGGAGAAAACTTTAAGAGAGAAACAGAAACACACATTTTCTTTTTTTCTTTTTACTTTTTTTTTTTTTTTTTTTTTTTTTTTTTAGACACAGTCTTGCTTTGTCGCGAGGCTGGAGTGCAGTGGCATGATCTCGGCTCACTGCAACCTCTGCCTCCTGGGTTCAAGTGATTCCCCTGCCTCAGCCTCCTGAGTAGCTGAGACTACAGGTGCGTGCCACTACGCCCGGCTAATTTTTCACAAACACATTTTCTACCCCAGCACAGTAATAGAAAATCCTTAAAATTCTAATTCGGTCCTCAGAAGATGGTCTAGTGCTGAACTGGGATCCTCTCATTTCTTTGATATTAATAAAAGAGATAATCATAAATAATATTGACGGGGGATCCACTGTACTTTGAGATATAAACTTTTTCTCCTCTTTCCCCTTATTCTTAGTCCTCCTACTTAGCTTACCAACTATTTCAAGTTGCTCTGCCATCAGCAGCCAAATTAAAATGATGAATTAATTGGATTTCATAAATAAATTAATACTAATTAATAGTTTCCTATGTTGCTCCTCCCAGGAGTAAATGCATTTTAAAATTTCTTTGAGGAAGAGAGAAATGCTTAACCAAAGGAGGCCACAGTGTGAACAGCACAGTCCAGAAAGCTGGAGATTTCAGATGGCCTGGGGCTGCTGTGAATTAGATGTCAATCTGTAGCTTCAGTTTCTTAATTTGTAAAATAAGAGACTGGACTAGATAAAATCCTTTCAAATTCAAACATTCTATTATTCTTCAAAGTATTCTATATTGTTAAATGTCAGAAGTGTGGTACTAAGATGATTTTAGGTGGGGAATTCATCTTTTGTAGCATTCTTATTACACATTCTTAAGTTACTGTCTACTCCTTGTGCCTAGTAAGATCAGTTACAGGTAGGAACAGTCTTCCTTCTGCCATTCGTGGTTCTGTTAAATAATATTGTCAACATTAGGGCTTAAATAAACAAAAGACACAATCATAGGGATGTTTAGTCCCAAGATAGTGGAATAAAGGCCTTTCTTACCCCTTCTCCTTTTCAAAACTACCTCCCTAAACGAGGAGAACAGGGAACTGCAACACAAATGTCATCTTCCATAAAACCAAGAGACATCTGTAACTCCAAGCCACAATATATAAAGGTGGAAAGGAGATGAGTTGTTACAATAGTAAATCATTTAGTGGAGAGAATGAAGTTCCAACTAGAGTGCCTGTTACAGAAAACAAGCTGATCCACCAAGGTCAATGCCAGAGAATGCCTAGAAATTGAAGGCAAAAGAAATTCCAGAAAGTAGAGATAAGGCTGGAACCTAAAATGAGGGAACTGGCTGTATAACAAGTGCATAGAAACCCTGCCCCTACATCCCCACCTGCCAATTGATATAGTTAAGAGACAACCCTCCTGCACCCCTATAAAAGATAGGATATGGAATCTCTGGAGATGTGGAAACAGAAATGCTCTAGATGTGGGGATACCAGGCCCAGGGGAAGACGGGAACTAGGAACAGGGGGACTCTTGCCCAGTTCATCAGTACCAACACCAGGTTTATTATTTCCCAATCTCTTCTTCCCTGAGATACAGGAGCTTTTCAGGAAAAAAACTGCATCTCTGAAATAAAGAATGCTACAAAAAAAGAATACGCGTTTTTAAGACAAGAAAGAGCTCTTAGAAATTAAAAATATAACACTAAAATGGAAATAAATTTAGTGGAAGAGTTGGGAGATAAAGACAAGGAAATATTTCAGAAAGAATATGAAAAGCAAACATTGGAAAACAGAAGAGAAGAGATACAAAAAGTAGGGGATCAGTCGGGAGGTCCAACATCCAGACAATAGAAATTCCAGAAAAAGCAAAGAATAAAAATAGTGGGTAGGAAAACTTCCCAGAACTAAAACTTCCCAGAACTAAAGGACATAATGTTCAGATGGAAAGCGTTAACCAAGTGTCCAGCTCAGGTGATGAAGAAAGCATCCATACCAACGCACATCTTCAGAAGAGAGCTAATGAAGAGACGAGAGCTTTAAGAGCTTCCTGAAGCGGGGAAAAGAAAGACCTCATACAAAAAAAGTTAGAGGGCTCTAGAAGGGATAACTTCAGGAAAACACACAGAGTTAGACAGCAGAAGGTTCAGCTAAAGAAACGAGGGCACGATGTGACAAATATTTACTCCAAGAAAAACAACCAATTATCAAAGAAAATAAATGTAGTCATACTATACTACTTGATTTAGCAGTGAACAATGATTACATGGTCATATTAATGAAGAACTTAAATAAGATATTAACAGAAAAGAGACACATGTGAACATAAATTCTCACCTGAGACTATTGATAACATCTAAAATATGAATAAAAAGATAGCTGTATATGAAAGAGTTGAAAGTGGAGTGAAACAGAGAAGATGGAAAGAAAAGGAGAGGGGACCATGGAATTGCTGGGGGTTTGCTGTTGTTCAAAGAAGTCTTTTAGCACTATCTAACTTTTAAAGCTACATCCATATAATACTTTGAAATTACATAAAATAATTTAAAACAAACCAACAAAAATGACAATTCATTCTACATAGTGAAATTGCTACTGTAGGTTATACAACTGATAATATAAAGAAAAGTTTCAGAGTATTAAAGGCCTCAAGGCTGGGTGGCATGGTGGTTCAGGCCTATAATCACAGCAATTTGGGAGGCAGAGGCAGGAAGATTGCTTGAGTTCAGGAGTTCGAGACCAGGTTGAGCAACATAGTGACACCTCATCTGTACAAAAAATTTTAAAAGTAGCTAGTCATGGTAGTGTGTGCCTGTAGTCCCAGCCACTTGGGAGGCTAAGATTTGAGGATCACCTGAGCCCGGGAGTTTGAGGCTGCAATGAGCTATGATCACACCACTGCACTCTAGCCTAGGCGATGGAGTGGGACTCTGTCTCAAAAAAAAAAAAAAAAAAAAAAAAGAATTAAAAAAATAAAGTCCTTAAGTCTAATGCCATGCTGTGCTGTTCTTAAAAATTAAACTATAACTGTAAAGAAAGTTGCCTTTCTTAATAACACTAGTCAGTCTAATTTCAGTCCTCAAAGTCCAGACTCCTCTCCCTAAAATTCAACAATCACTTGGAGAATCTGATTTCTACTCGAGTTGGGAGGGAGGGAAGTGCTGCATCCAATCTGATGCCCGATCCAACACACACACGAAGCCAAGACTGGAACATTTATACAAGGCCAGTGCCACAGAAACTAACATACAAAGTACTTTAGGTAATCTGAGTTACAAGGCACTGTGGACTCACCTTTGGTTCCTTGATCATATAAAGGTGGGTGTCAGAAAATCTACTACTGATTTGCCAGGGAGTGTTAGAAAATTACTTTACTTCTCTGTGTACCAACTTCCTCTGTGTACCACTTTGCTAGTGATGACAATGATTTTTTTAAAAATGCTTTAAAGAGGAGTGATTCAAATGAATGAGTATAAATGACAACATGAAGTAGTATATAAACACAAATTAACTGCTTTTATTATGGCTATTTTTTGGTAGCACTTCCTCTGAAGAAAAATTAAACAGATTTTTTTCTAGAAATCTTCCTCTGTTAAAGATAACATTGCTGAAAAATCTAATGATTTTGCACATGTATGTTAATACATACAAGGACTGATTCTTCTTACTAGCAGTGGACTCATCAGTTTTTCTCTTGATCTTTTCCATTTTTGCTGAGTGTGCAGTGATGTTTTTCTTTTCTTGCTGCTTTTTCTCCCTGCCTTCTAAACAAAAAAAAATTTCCCTCAAAATCTATGTTGGTCTCCCTTTGTTTCTCTCTTCATACTCCTTTGAGTACTCTCATGTAGTCACACAACTGTGCAACAATTCCCATCAGACAGCAGCCTCTCACATTCTCCTGAGCTTTAAACTTGTATTTCCTTTTCCCTGCTTAACACTTCTGTCAGGAATATCTGATTATTCACGATTCCTCTAAATAAAAAAGAAAAAATAAACAACTATCTAAAAAATCAGATCTTCACCTTTACTTTTTTCTTGTCAACAACAGTATCAACAATCTTAGCTATCTGGGTCAAAAATCACTAAGTTGTCTCTGATCCTGCTTTCTCTTTAAACCCCTCATGGATAGTAAATTGCAAAATTCCATAGATTCTGGCTGGGTTTTTTTTTTTCCAATTTCTCCCCTTTCCATTCCACCAACACTATACTATTACAGAGCCTAATCTCAGCCTGGACACTTACAGTAGTCTCCTAATTTGTTTCTTCACTTTCAATTAATTGCCACTGCAATTCAGAGTGGGTTTGCTCAAATTAGTGCTACTTTAAAATAATCAGTGGTTCCCTAGTGCCTCATCCTGGCATACAAGATCCTCCACGTTAATGCCTCAAACCAACATGTCCAGCTAAATTTCACTGCTTGCCTACACATACTCTGTGTTCCAACCAAACTTGACTAATATTCCTTAAACACACCTGGAGTTTTGAGGGGAGAGAGGGCTTGAATTAAGTATTTACCCTGTCTCTGCTTCTGGTCCTATCTATCCTTCAAGGCCCATAAAGGTTTCCTTGATTTCTCCACAACCTAATGTTGTCCTTCTCTTCTTTGCACTTGACCCTTTATAACTCTTTGTTTTTTTGAAGAATGGAACTGATTTTACTCTAACTTATAGCAAAAATGCTCATGCCAGTCTCATTACCACCTCTCCCTCATGAGATTTTAAACTTCTTGAGTACAGGAAAGTTGTCATGCTTGTCTTTGTGGCTTGCTGTACCTAGCCCACACTTTGCACATATGCATGCTTGAGAAATGCTTAAATTCAGACTCATGAAAACTGCCTTCCAATGCCTTTTTTGGAGTTCATCAGATAGACTGAATAACTGAAACATTTCAAGGATGAGGACATCACTACAATGACATATTACTTGATCCTAGGTTTGCAAACAATTGGGATAAAGAAGTCTTGGTTTGAATCAGTGGTTGAATCAAGAGTTCTATCAACAGCTGTTGGTGATACAGCAGGTGACACTTTTCCTCCCAAGTCAGTCTATTTAAAATTTCCACATGGAAAATCGAAACATGGAGCAGTGAAATGAGCAACAGAACTACCCTGAGGAATTACCTTGGTAAAAGTGGGATTGTATCCTTAGCATCCTGCTGCATTTTAAATTCAGCTATGCTGTTCTGACTACTGAAATGACCCTGGGTATCCTCTGAGCCTATCCTAGAGCTGTCGTGTTCACTTTTAAACAACAATAAGTTAACAGTGTTTATTAAACAGTGGTCATATTCTCCTCAAAGGGAGAATAAAGAGCTAATCTCTGTTACGGAGATCAAGCTAATCTCTGATGTTACCAAGTAACAGACCTGAAATAAAGATGAAGAGCTTGCTGCTCTTCCTCTAGAAGAAATATTTATTAATGTATATCTCCTTAAAAATGACTGGGTCTTCTTCTCGACCACATTTGCTTGTCGAATTATAAAGTTAGCAAACCTATACGAAAGATGTTCTATTAGCAGTGAAATAGCAAGCTTGCAATAGAATTTGCCCCAGGGCTTTGTGTAATAGACCTCAAATTTCAGAAAGCAAAGTGAGTAATCTCTCCTCTGCCCTGCTTTCTCAGATAAGAGTTCAGGTGTCTCGTGTAGTCAGGATTTAAGGTTTTTTAAAAAGAAGAATTTTAAAAGGAATCAAGAAACAGCTAGGTTATAAAAAAACAGTTTGGCAAAAGGAAAAATGGACAATGTTTTAAAACCTTAGGGAGACAGGGAAGTGAGCTGGCGGCGCTTTAATCCCAAAGGATATACCTTCCCTCCGTTTCCTGGGCCGTTTCCACTCCACGCTAATCTTCAGCAATAACTGAACCACATCGCGATGCGTCGCTCATTTTAAATCAGAATTCTTCCCTACGGGATCTACTCCCAGCCACTCATTGTGTTCCTGTGTCCTACGGGCAGGTGCAGCCAGGCCAGGCGCAGACTCTGCGCGAGCCGAGCAGCGCACGATTCTGGGGTCCGGGGTCACCCTATAAGTATCGGCCCCGGGCGGTGGGCTGCTCGCCGGCGGCAGGGGGCGCTGCAGAACCTCGGTCTCCGCCCTGGAGAACCACCACCCGGCTCCGCCAGTCCGCGCCTCCCGCCACCGTTGGACCCCAAGTTCTCTACCTAGTTCTGAGCGTTCTTCCTAAAAAAGAGCTCTGCGGCACTCCCAGTGTACGTAACAGGAAAAATACAGAGCATGTCACCCTGTAAAACTGATCACCCTCTTCTAATCTTCTCTGCGTCTCGCACTGATTAAAGGCTGTCTCCAAGATAGGAAATTAAGAAAAGTTGCTCCTTCCTAAGTACTAGCGCGCCGACCGCTCCTTCGTTTAGAAAGAGAGGAAGAGAGAGAAAGAGGAGAGAGAGAGAGACCCCGCGCCGCCTGGGAACCGCAGCCAAAGTTACCAAAAAAAAGCAGTTCCCCCGCTGCCCGGTGCCTACTCCCTCCCTCCGGGGACCCTATAGGGCTTCGGTTACCGCTTTACCCTAATAGTAACTGAACCCCTGGGAGACCAGGCGTCCGGGCAAACCTTCAACCCACACCCTGTATCGCACTGTCCCCTCCCTACTCCCCACTTCTCTGCCCCCGCCCTCGACGTCCCAAGCGTCGGAGGGGACCCAAGTTCCCAGAGTGGCTACACGCTGGGACGTCTCGGAGGAGTTCGAGGTTCAAGTGCGCGCCTGGGTCTGCGCACTTCTTCCCGTTCCTTGGCCTCCCAAAGTAAGCTCGGGACCCCGGGATCCGACTTCCAAGGGGTGCCCAGCCCTGCCGGCAGTCGTGCGCGCTCCTTGGCTCTAGGACAGGGAGTGGCTGCTCGCTAGGATGCTTGTCTGGCGTCCATGTGCCAGTCTGCGGGCTGTTCCGTGCGCTTGAGCCGGGACAGAGCCCGCGCCACGCACTCCGCGGCCCCTGAGTCCCTCCACCGCGCGGGACCAAGGGGGCAAGCCTCCAGCCGAGGTCTGTCCCTTCCAGATCACCCTGAATCGAACTGCCCGGCCGTACCAAGTGGGTCTCGGAGGTCCAGGTCACGTCGTGGAGCCGCCGGGCGCGCGCCTTCCCGCCCCCCTCCCGGCACCGCCCTCCGAGGCGCGGGCCGCGGCCGGGCCCCGGCCGGGCCCCGGTACTCACAGGTCTGGCCCGTGGGATAAGGGCGGCGGGCCGTAGCCGTGGGCCTCCCGCTGCGACGGCGCAGAGCGCGGCTCCAGCCCTCCGTTGACGCCCCTCCAACCCCGGCGGCGGCGCTGCGGCTCTGCGCCCCCGTCCTCGCCCTCGTCTTCCTCCTCCTCCGGCGCGGGGAAGGTCACCCTTGCTTGTTCCTTGCACTTCCTGACCTTGGTGGACATCGCGCCGGCTGCAGTCCGAGTATGGGGGTGCAGGTCGCCTGCCTCCCCTGCCTTCGCAGCCGTGCGGTCTACCGGCGGCGCCCCTTCCCCACCTCCCGCGGCTTCCGCAGCCCCGGGCGACCCAGGGCGGGAAGGCAGGAGCGGAGAGCCGCGCGGCCCGCAATCAAACAGTTAGAGGCGGGCGCCGAAGCCGAGCCGCCGCCGCCCACCATCAAACCGTGGGAGCAGCCGCCGCGGCCGTGGCTGCGATGAGGAAGCCCGGGGCCGAGCTGGAGCGCTGGTGCTGTGAGAGGCTCTCCAGTCCCGCGGCGGCAGCTTTGCCTACTCGGCGCCGGTCTCCTGTCTCCGACAGCATCACTTGCTAGGACAGCCTCGTTACTCAGGGAGAAGGAGAGGGAGGGTGGGAGGGGGAAGAGGAGGGGGAGAATCAATTCCTTATCAGACAGAGCTGGAGAGGAAATCAGACAGACCGCAGGTGGGGAGTAGAGAAAGCGGAGAAACTTCCCCTCCCCACTCTCCTCTTTCAGAGGATCTAGGGCCATTTTTGCACCTACAGAAACAAGTTTCCTAAGGAAGGGAAAAGGAAATCCACCGGCTTGTTAATTTTCCTGCAGCCAACTCTCCAAATTTGTTTCAAAAAGCGTCACTTGTTCATCGTGTTACTCTCAGTGAGACTTGGTTTAAGTACGTTCCCCTGAATGCCTCCGTACTCCAGCCTGGCAATGTTTTAAACGTTCACGATGCTTCAGTTCTTTGAATGAATCTCAAAAGCATCTAATAAGATTTATATACTGTCCAAGAAACATTTTTCAGCAAAATGTAGTCTTCTTTTTAAAACACATGAACAAAAATTGCATT
This sequence comes from Sapajus apella, assembly GCF_009761245.1. Classification (NCBI taxonomy): domain Eukaryota; kingdom Metazoa; phylum Chordata; class Mammalia; order Primates; family Cebidae; genus Sapajus; species Sapajus apella. Next base: position 17,116,465 of record NW_022436967.1, on the reverse strand, counting down.
TTTTAGAATTCAAGACCAGTAGTTCTTTTGGGAGGAAAGAGTTACAGAATTTTAGTCAGCAGGAATCTTAGGTATCAAGGAATCTATTGCTCCTTTTGGAAATAAGAAACCCTTGGCCTAGAGAGACTGAAAAAAGTACCCAGGATAGGTGGGTAGTGAGAAAACTTAGATTAGATCCAGAAGAGTGTATTCTCCCGGATTTTCTCTTGTTTCAAATAGCTTTCCAGCAAGTCCAACTTGGAAAAATCACAAAAATACCAGAAGCGCTCTAATGAGATAAAATTTATTTAACTGTATCCAATTATACTGTATTTTTTAGAGGAACAGTTGTTCCCAAATTTAAGTATATCACAGGAAAATGTAGCTCCTTTGAATTTAATTCTTAAAAAGTAAATTAAAAATTGCGTATTAAATCGAAAAGTCTATATGTTGAAAGAAACAATGATACTTATTTATACATCTAATACAGCGAGAACAAAAACAAGTAAATATTGTATACTATGTTATGTTTGGAAGTGCTTTTCACTTGCTAGTACATATGAAAGTGTTAACATTTTCACAATGTAGGTTAGCAGACCCATTCAATTTCACCTCTTAAATATCTCTAAAGCAGGACTGCCCTTCTCCACACGGGTACCACCGCCTCAGTTCAGGCTCCCCTGCTTCTCTCTGCCATCCAGCCTTTCTGCAGCCCATCTCTCTCTCCCTATACTGTTTCATTCTTTGTACTACTAAAAAGAACATGCTCAAAGCAAAGTCCAATCACGACTTTTCTCTATAAAAATTTCTGGTGGCTTTCCACTATCAGGTTAAAATCCAAATTTTCAATCTCTTCTCCCACTCTCTTTCATACACATTTTAACTGCAGTTACCCTGAACTCTCAGCTATCAACTGACAAACTAGTTACTTTCCCATTTCTCTGCCTTTGTCTGTGGCATTCCTGTCACTGAAATGTCTCTCTTCATCCATCTGCCACACTTTTCCTTAAAGAACTAGGTTAGCTGTGGCCTCCAGTCTGACAGCCCTCTTGAGGTCCCAGTGGATTTCCCACAGGATCTGTTCCTTACCCACACTGAGCATACCACAGTCTTATCAGTGATCACATCATATTGAAATTCACTCTGTATGTGCCTGTTTCCTCTAAACTATTAATCCCTTGACGGTGATGTGGGATCTTATTTATTTTGAGCTACTAAGGAGCTCATCTTTTTGTATTTGCCATTTAGCTCAGTACCTGATGGGCAGTACTAGCTCAATAAATGTTTGTTGGATGAATTCATGAAGTTTATAGTTTCTTTATAATTACATTAATATGTTTATAAACTGCCCTTATAGGACTTTGGATAGAAGCTCTATAGCAGTGCTGGAGTCACCAGGGCTTACTCTTACACAATGTCTTAGTCTCCTAAGGCTGCCATAACAAAGTATCAAAGACTGTGGCTTAAACAACAGATAATTTCTCACAATTCTGGAGACTAGAAGTCTGAGTTCAAAGTGTTCACAGGGTTGGTTTCTTTTGAGGCCTCTCTTTGTGGTTTGTAGATGGCCAACTTCTCCCTGTCTTCACATGGTCTTCCTTCTGTGCCTGTGTATTGATCTCCTCTTCTTATAAGAACACCACTCATACATAATTAGGGCCCACCCTCATCACCTCATTTTACTTGATTACCTCTTTGAAGACTCCATCTCCAAATACTGGCACATTCTGAGGTACTGGGGGTTAGGACTGCAACATGTGAATTCTAGCAGGACACAATTCAGCCCATAACAGAAGATAACTTTCTGATATCAAAAGGAATTGAAGAAACGACAGGGAAAAAAAGGATATGAAAAGGAAAGATTAAACACTTCAATGTATCACAAAAATTTTAAAATAAGGTTGTAAGAATTACTGCTCAACAATGTCTTCTTATTAAACACGGCATAGAAGTTAGACTTAGCAATCTTCTAAAGGGAGCAAGAGCACGGAAACAGGTAAAGTGCTCCTGACAGTGTACATTTTTCCTCCTCCTTAAGAGCAGATGTTCTTGGCCCGGTGCAAAGGCTCACACCTGTAATCCTAGCACTTTGGGAGGCTGAGGCAGGCAGATCACCTGAGGTCAGGAGTTTGAGATCAGCCTGCCCAACACGGCAAAACCCTGTCTCCACTAAAAAAAAAAAAAAAAAAGTACACAAATTAGACAGACGTGGTGGCAGGTGCCTGTTATCCCAGCTACTCAGGAGGTTGAGGCAGGAGAATCGCTTGAACCCAGGAGGAGGAGGTTGCAGTGAGCTGAGATCTCACCACTGCTCTCCAGCCTGGGCAACAAGAGCAAGTCTCCATCTCAAAAAAAAATAAATAAATAAAAATAAAAGCAGAAGTTCTCCTATAAATGCATTTGCTTGCTTTGTAAAGTAACCTTAACTGATTAATTTTGTTAGCAGTATAAATTAAGAAGATAAGAAAAGCTGCATTTCAGTCAATCCCCCCAAATTAGGATTCCCGAACTTATGATGTGGCAATTAACCTTCTAGTGCCTTTTACATAGAACTTATATAGTGTCCCATAAACTGTCTTTCACTGAAGCCTGCAGTTCTTTTACAGTCTCAGGAGGTCCCAGGCAGTTTCCTCACTTAAAACATGTGTTTTGAAAATGTCCTCTAATCATAACTTTGGAACTTATATGGGTCCATTCTCATGCTGCTAATAAAGGCATACCCAAGACTGGGTAATTTATGAAGGAAGAGGTTTCGTGGACTCACAGTTTCACATACCTGGGGAGGCCTCACAATCAAGGCAGAAGGCAAAGTAGAAGCAAAGGCACGGTTTACGTGAAGCCAGGCAAGAGAGCTTGTGCAGTTCCATTTATAAATGGAACTTCCCCAATGATTTAGCTATCTCCTCCCGGCCCCACCCTTGACACATGGAGATCATTACAACTCAAGGTGAGACTTGGGTGGCGACACAGCCCAACCATATCACAACTCAAAATATACTTTAACATAGAAATAAGTTATAAATTATGGCTATGTTTTCTGGAAGGTTAGCTTAAACTTGTTTCAATAACAGTGTAGGGAGGTACTTAAGAACATAAGATCAGAGGCCTGTAATCAAATCCCATCTCTGCTGCTCACAGGTTCTGTGTGACCTTGAGAAAGGTACTTAACCTCTCCGAGCCTCAGGTTTTTTTCCTCAGTAAAATGAAGATATAGTCATTGTATCTACTTCATAAGGCTGTTATAAGGACTCTGTGTTAATGGCACTTAAAACTGTACCTAGCATATAGTAGGCACTAGTAAGTATTAGCTACTACTAGTTCACTATGTGAATTATAGAACTAACAATAGAAATCTGAAGTCTGTTTCCTAAAGCAAGAATCTATCCTATCTGATTTAGATGTCATTCTATAATAGTATTTGCTAAGTTGTACAACTGGGCTGTCAGTTCTTCTAGGGTCAGGCATACTGTCTTATTTGACATTGTCACACCAGTGTAATAATAAAGCTGGCAACATAGAGAGTGTTCAATAAATGGTAAGTAGTAATAACAGCAGTGGCAGTTGGAACAGCAGTGGCCATTGGAACAGCAGCCATTCAATAACTATTTGTGAAATGAGGAGATCCCATAGTGAGGAGGAGGAGGAAGAGACTTTTCTTTGGCTGCGTTGGGTACAGCGCCAATCCCACGTAAAATCTGAGAATTGACAAAACCTTTCTCTGGTATCTCTCTGCTCTTTCTCTACATCTTTGTCTACCTTATGATGCCATCTTTCCTGGCACTTATGAGCTCAGTGACATTGTATTGTTTTAATCCTTCCAGGATCTTATCTCTGGCCTGCCATTACCCCAGAAGCACTCCATGCTTCTCAATGACATTTCTATTCCCTGCCAGTGAAAACTGCTATTCCTTCAGGGCAGTCAGTCTTAGTTAGCTGTTAAAGAGAAAGTATCTTAAATTAGTGCTAATGTGAGTGAGCCCCTGTTGTGTATTAAAATGCAGTGAAAGGAAGATGCTTTTGGGGAAGAGCTGCCTACAACTCACTCCCCTGTAAAGTCTCTGACTTTCATCTTTATTTTTGAGATGGAGTCTGGCTCTGTCACACCCAGTGGCATGATCTCAGCTCACTGCAACTTCCACCTCCCTGGTTCAAGAGATTCTCCTGCCTCAGCCTCCTGAGTAGCCTGGACTACAGGCAGGTGTTCCCACATGTGGCTAAATTTTTTATATTTTTAGTAGAGATGGGATTTTGCCATGTTAGCCAGGATGGTCTCAATCTCCTGACCTTGTGATCTGCCCACCTCAGCCTCCCAAAGTGCTGTGTTACAGGCATGAGCCACCACGCCCAGCTGACTTTCATTTTACCACTACTAAAAGTTATAATTTTCTACCATTTTGAATTTGCCCCATTCTGCACCCCATTAACATCTACCAATAGCATTGTCAAGATGGGGTCCCAACTTGTGGAGGGTGTGGAAAATGGGCTAAGGGGCAAAGCTAGGGGATTTATGTATAGTTTCAATCTTAAGCAAATAGAGACAGAAATTTCTTATTTTTGGGAGACAGTTCTCCATGAGTGCCTCATGTTTCTATACACCTTGAAAGCAGAGGCAATGGTTACCTTTGTTCTAGAATATTTTTTCAAGGATGGTTGTATGGCAAGCAGCAAAGAGCTAATATGTTCACTGTCCTGTGTAATAAAGATAATGCTCTCCTTGAGGCAAAGTTCAGGCATGCCTACTGACTGCTGGAAAAGATTCAGGTTACCTAAGCTCCAGGTACTTACTCTTGTAATGCAACCTGCTGCATGTGCAGGTGTCATCTGCCCCTCTCCATGTCACTCTGTTGGAATTGAGACTCAGGAAACTGGCACAAATACTGGCACTCTGGCTACTGCTATTGCTATGAGTAATAAATCATCCTTTGTATTGGGCCCAGGAGTTTTGTGCCTTCTGCCAGCATTCGTGGAACTGTGGCTAACTACCTTGTTAGCAAATAGGGTAAAATTTCAGATCTTTCATAGTTCTTAACAACTATTACATTTTATAGGCTGAGTGCAGTGGTTCACATCTGTAATCCTAGCACTTTGGGAGGCCGAGGTGGGTGGATCTCTTAAGTCCAAGAGTTCGAGACCAGCCTGAGCCTCTTAAGTCCAAGAGTTTGAGACCAGCCTGAGCAACATAGTGAGACCCTGTCTCTATAAAAAATTAAAAAATGAGCCCGACACAGCGACACTGTGTGGCACATGCCTGTAATCCCAGCTCCTCAGGAAGCTGAGGTGGGAGGATCACCTGAGCCTGGGTTGTCAAGGCTGCAGTGAACCGAGATTGTGCCAGTGCACTCCAGCCTGGATGACAGAGTGAGACCCTGTCTCAAAAAAAAAAAAAAAATTATTACATTTTATAGATGGAAAATTCACAGCTCCCTCCAGATCAGAAATCTCTGAGAGTAAATTAATGTCTTAAAAGGGTTGTAATAACTTTCCTATGTGACTAAGTCATTATTAATCAATTTTTCTATGATCACGTACTTCTTTGCACACCTGCTAATACAATTTTTTATATGAAATCAATCCCAGAGGGAATCAATGTGAGATACAGACTTGATGAGTGCTTGCAGTTTTTTGCTGGTAATCTGAAAAATGACTTAACTCTAAATTGCAACTCAGGGCTTAGAATGCTATTGCGTTTGCAGATTTGGGGAAAGTAGGCATGAAGACTTAGGGTTCGTTTCCTCAACCTCTCTCTGTTTGAATGTACAGAAATCAAATCTGTCCAGCCTCTATTTTTGGCAAGGTTAAGAACAATTCTACTTGGCCCTGATCCCTATGATCCCTGCCGACCCTCTTCCAAAAACTATTTAAAGACATGTTCTTCAAAGTTATATTTGTCACTGGGTGCAGTGGCTCAGGCCTGTAATCCCAGCACTTTGGGAGTCCGAGGTGGGCGGATCACGAGGTCAAGAGATCGAGACCATCCTGACCAACATAGTGAAATCCCATCTCTACTACAATACAAAAATTAGTTGGGTGTGGTGGTGCGTGCCTATAGTCTCAGCTACTCGAGAGGCTGAGGCAAGAGAATTGCTTGAACCCTGGAGGCGGAGGTTGCAGTGAGCTGAGATTGCGCCACTGCACTCCAGCCTAGTGCCTGGTGACAGAGCAAGACTCTGTCTCAAAAAAAAGAAAAAAAAAAGGTTATATTTGTCTTTCCTTCAGGGAGAAAAAGAATACCAATCACTTACAATATGGAAGCTGGCAGAAATGGGTCATATAAGTCACCTGTCAGAAAGAGAAATTGGGAAAATAGAGTAGGTCAGTCTTTCCAGTCATGGTACCTTTACCTTCAATTGAATGAGATACAATAGTTTCTTATTTATATTAATCCTACCCAGGCTGAATTCTTAAGACATATTAAAAATGTTAATTAAAAATGTAAACTTAATTCTCTTTACTTTTCCTTTTTGCAGAGCTCTTTCATGTCAAATTTATTCTGTGCTACATGCACACCTCTTACAGGTTCCAAATGCAGCCCCATTCTAAGTTCCGAATTACTAATAATGGAATTAGGATAAGGTTGTTAGTGTCCATATTACCAGGTTAGTGGCTAACCACTTTAACTTTGTTTTGTTTAAAAGCAGAAATATCTACTCACGACCATTGATTGCAGAAAGATCTGACTTGCTGATGCCCTAAGTTAAACCAGATATGAATTTCAAGAAGTGAGGGGGAAACTCACTTAAACACTCTGGATATATAAAGGACACTGTTTCCCTATTGCCATAGCCATGCCTTTCCTACCTCCCATTAGCCAGCTCTAATCTTCAAATGTAACTTTTTTTATCCTGTAACTCTTAACTTTAGGCAAAAGTGTTAAGATAAAGCAAGAGGAAAGAGAAATAGAGAAGACAAAAAAATTTAAAAAATTATTTTTTCTCCCTATATTCACTTGGAGTGCCACTGGTATAGTGGTATCATGCAAGATTCCCCAAAATTATGTGGAGTAAATTACCTTGCAAATGGATGAAATACCCATACAAGACACTCAATGGCCTCATTTTAATGCAAATTTTGGTTAAATAACTAAAATTATAAGATATTCATATGGCAACATAGAAATGTGTAACTCAACTGTTAATCCTTTTGCTATGACATTATGATTACATCTTTAAAGACTTTAGAGCTAAAGGAAAGGTAAGAGATTGTATTGTCCAGAAAATCATGAACTATGTGGGGTTGAAACAATTTTAAAGGACATCTAGTCTGATCACCTTATAATGTTTGAATTCCTTTGCACAGTCCTGACTAAATGTTCTTACATATACATTAATATTTTCATTACCTAAACAGTTTTAAGAGGATGATTCATTTGCCTCTATAGATTATTTTTTAACGTAATACATTCTGGTTTTTCTTTTTTATTTACTTTTTTTCCCTTTTCTATAAGTCCTTTCTTAAAAGAGATTTGGATGCCAGCAAAAAAATTTCATAGCGTGGCTTATATCTTAATCAATGAGTCAAATCTATGAGTAAATGCCCTTATTAAAAAGGTTGTTGTATATCTTAGCGATGAGATAAGCACTCAGAAGGGAACTTTAAGTGAGGTCTGTGAGAGTTCCTGGAAGGCACTGATGTACAACACCATGTACATCTTTGAGAAGTAGAAAAGTCCAAGTGGAAATGTGTATTAGGCTGCTCTTGCATTTTTATAAAGAAATACCTGAGACTGGGTAGTGTATTAAAAAAAGAGAGAAATTTAATTGGCTCACAGTTCTGCAGGCTTACAGGAAGCATGGTGCTGGTATTTGCTCAACTTTTAGGGAAGCCTCAGGAAGCTCACAATCATGGTAGAAAATGAAGGGCGAGCAGGCAGGTCACATGGAGAAAGCAGGAGCAACAAAGAGGAAGAGAAGGAGGAGGGAGGGTTGGTGGGAGGTGCCACACACGTTTAAACCACCAGATCTTGTGTGAACTCAGAATGGGAGCTCACTTATCACCAAGGGGATGGTCCAAGCCATTTATGAGGGACCCACGATCCAAACATCTCCCACTGGGCCCTACTTCCAAAATTGGAATTACATTTCAATGTAAGATTTGAGCAGGGACATACATTCACACTATATCAACGTGTAAAAAATAAAAATTCAGTAAACAATAGGGTCCCTATTGAAAATGTGTGCCTTTTAAGTTCAAGTCTTGGATATAACCAGTCAGAACTTCTGTTATAATTATGAGTTGGGGACAGAGATAGAAGGCAATGAATAAAGATCTATATTGTTGTAAGCCAAAAATGAAACAGGTTACACCTTTTTGCGTTCAATAAATTTAGACTTGGCTACCAAACAGGAGAATGCTCTAAAACATAATGGAGAGTGAAAGCTTTGAATCTTGGCTTAAATGTGATTTATTCTGCAAAAGGAGCTCTGTCCAATGGACATTTCTGGCACCCTCTGAAGGCTGACACTTTCTGTAGAGCCTGAGAAAAATAATAAAAGACTTAATATCTACATCAAAAAATTCCTGCACAACAAAGTGTTCATTCTAAAAGTTATACATTAGTCTTGGCTACTGAACAACAAAAGGAGTCATTAGGATGTTTTGTTTGTTTTATGAGGACTTTTCCCTCACTCAGCTGTTTACCTACCAGCTTAAAATTCTGAAATCCCAAAGGAAAGAGAGGCTTCTCACACATCAGAAAGAAGATGGCAGGCTACCAAACCGTAAATGGCTCCAATTTTCATGTAAAGTCAGCTTAGTGAATCACAGGTGGATTTCTACCAAAAATGCATTGAAGGGCCTATGCCACCAATAATACCTTATTTAAAAATAATCAGCTCATCCTTGGCTAGAAATATCATGCATACTGTAGCCAAATATATTAAAATATCAACAAAGACACCTCTGGAGATAGTTCAGCAAAAACCCAACACCCAGAAATAAATTGATTTAGGAGGAATAGTAAAAGCTCATAACAGGCAGCAAGAGTGCAGTAAGGATTAATGGATTAGAACTGTTATGGGGGAAAATAGAATTGCTTAGCTAGAATGACATTCTGGGAACACAGAAGATTTTATTCATAACTTTAGATCTTTCAGAATATACATTTATATAAATGCAAAATTTACAATTGAGTCAAAAGCTGGAAAAATATTACCAGTACCTAAGGATACAAAAAATTTCAAGATAGAGCTGGGCATGGTGGCTCACACCTGTAATCTCAGCACATTGGGAGGCTGAGGAGAGGATTGCTTGAGGCCAGGACTTCAAGACCAGCCTGGCAACAGAGCAAAACCTTATCTCTACAAAACAAAACAAAACAAAAGAAAAAACACAAAACATCAAGATAGTAATGTGGCCATGAATGAAGTGATCTTAAATACAAAAAATTCATTAAATGATTTGCGACAGTCATAATTACAGTCCATATACTTTATTTCCCAGAATCTCAAAGCATCATCATCTTCATTAGCAGCAGTAGTGATTATTCTCTTCTAATATCCCTTAACACTTAATGTGCAGTAAGAACCTGTAAGATGATATGCTGGAAACATAAAATAAACCCAAATAGATGTGATCTTCCCCACTTACTCTCTTTGATGTCTCCTCATTGCTTCCAGAAAATGCCCTTTACTTAACACATAAGGCCTTTGGTGATCTGGCACTTGCCTACCTCTCCAGCTTTGTCTCCTGCTACCATTCCTTTGAGACTTTGTATATGTGTTCCTTCTATCTAGAATCCATTCCAAAAACTTGTTGAACACCAACTGTAGGCCAGGTGCTATGGATCAAGCCTGTAATCCCAGCACTTGGGGAGACCAAGACTGGCAGATCAACTTAGGTCAGGAGTTCAAGATTAGCCTGGCCAACATGGTGAAATCCCATCTCTACTAAAAAAAAGTACAAAAATTAGCCAGGGGTGGTGGCACAGGCCAGTTGGGGAGGCTGAGGCAGGCAAATCACTTGAACCCGGCAGGCGGAGGTTGTAGTCAGCCAAGATTACACCACTGTACTCCAGCCTAGGTGACAGAGTGGGACTCTGTCAAAATAATAATAATCATAATAATAAAGTACACCAACCGCGTGCCCGTCCATGAATGTCCACCTAGCGAACTCTTCATCCTTCAAGACTCAAAAGTCTCCTCCTTAAAGTTTCCTTCCCCAAGGCAAGTTCACCACTAACCTTTTCACTCTTTAAATAATTCCACCATTGTGCCTTGAACACAAACCTGCTTTAGACTAGAACCACACTGAATGTTTGGGTTTTTTTTTTTTTTTTTTTTTTTGAGACGGAGTCTTACTCTGTCACCCAGGCTGGAGTGCAGTGGCATGATCTCAGCTTACTGCAACCTCTGCCTCCCAGGTTCAAGCGATTCTCCTGCCTCAGCCTCCTGAGCAGCTGGGATTATAGGAATGTGCCACCACGCCTGGCTAATTTTTGTATTTTTAGTTGAGACAGGGTTTCACCATGTTGGTCAGGGTGGTTTCAAGCTCCTGACCTCATGATCCACCCACCTCAGCCTCTCACAGTGCTAGAATTACAGGTATGAGCCATCATGCCCAGCCCTCTGAACGTTTTTTTAAGGGAGTAAAACCAAAACTATACAAGTGAATATATTCTAATTATCAAAAGTTTAAATAAGCGTGAACTAGTAAAAGTAAAAACTAACAATACTCTTTACCTTTTACCTCCTTCAAGCCTACTCCCCCCAACCCCTCAGAAATAATTGTAATTAAGAGTTTAATCGAGACCATCCTGGTCAACATGGTGAAACCCCGTCTCTACTAAAAATACAAAAAATTAGCTGGGCATGGTGGTGTGTGCCTGTAATCCCAGCGACTCAGGAGGCTGGGGCAGGAGAATTGCCTGAACCCGGGAGGCAGAGGTTGCGGTGAGTCAAGATGGTGCCATTGCACTCCAGCCTGGGTAACAAGAGCGAAACTCCGTCTTAAAAAAAAAAAAAAGAGTTTAGGGCATAATTTTTTCAGGACTTTTTCAATATGTGTCTATAATAGGCCATTTTGCATGTTTAAAAGCAGAGTCCCTGGAGCCCAGCTGCCTAGAACAAAATTTAAGTCTGCCTTTCAATATTATTGGGGTTTGGGGGGAATTATTTATCCTTGCTGGGTCTGTTTCCTTGTCTATAAAACAGCAATGATAATAGCTGAGTAAGTGAATTAATATATAAAGCAACTATAGTGCCTAGCATGTAGTAAGTTTTTAAGAAGTGTTTGTTAGATATGCTATGCAAGTTTAGGATTTTATGTTGCTTTTAAAAATACATAAATGAAATTATACTGTACTTACTTTTCTACAACTTGTTTTTATTTTCACTCGACAATATATCTACCTCATTTTATAATATGGATATTACTATACTGTATTTAACTATTCATTATTTAATTTGTTTGTAAATTGATTGGCACATGAGAATATTTTCCAGAATATCCCTACAACTTTTGAGTCACAGTATGTATATACTCTATTTATGCATTAACAAATTGCTGTATGAGGAGTATATTTTAAAATTCCCATCAGCAGCCTTAACCAGCAGGAGTGAATCAAGTACACATTGGGCAAGGCACATCCAGCTGGTCACCTAACCTCATGAACAAGTGTCAAGAAACCTTGGAGATAACTTTTGTCACAGCCTCCTTGTTTCTAGCTGCTGAGGTCATGAAGGAGTGTGAATATCCTTAGCATCTCCTTTCCCTGACCCCAGCAGTTCCAGCCTTCCTATGTCCCCATTGTCTGCCTTGAGTCTACCAGGACTATTTTTGTTAGGCCCTCCATTAGTTCTTTTTCACACTGCTGATAAAAACATTCCCAAGACTGGGCAATATATAACGAAAAAGGGATTTTATGGACTCACAGTTTCACGTGGCTGGGGCGGCCTCATAATCATGGCAGAAGGGGAGAGGCATGTCTTACATGGTGGTAGACAAGAGAAAATGAGAGCCAAGTGAAAGGAGTTTCCCCTTATAAAACCATCAATCTCATGAGACTTATTTACTACCTTGAGAACAGTATATGGGGAACTGCCCTCACAATTCAATTATCTCCCACCAGCTCCCTCACACAACACATGGGAATTATGGGAGCTACACTTCAAGATGAGATTGAATGGGAGCACAGCCAAACCTATGAGGCCCTTTACCTTCACGTTTATAAGACTCACTGTAAACACTCCAGACTCCAAGCCACGTCTCCTCTCCCATCGGCTCTGTCCATTTCTACTTCTAGCCCTATCTTTCACACATTCTTTACCAAATTCTTGAACCCCTTTCCCTTGTTTCTTCTGGAACTCAACATCCATCCTCAGCAAAACCTGCTACATGTTCAACCTCTTTTCTGAAGGTTTCCTTTACCTTCTTGCTCTGCAGAAAACCTGATTATTTGAGGATGCCTCTTCTTTTACAGTCTTCTCAAGTCAGGGCTGCTTTTTCTACTATACCTTTCTATATTTAAGGACCTGGAATGGCTGTAGCTCTCTTTAATCTTTTTTCTTTTTCTTTAATTTCTGCTTCAGACCATTCTCCCTCCTTTCTCCCCAGCTTTTAATGTAATGCCATCAAATGATATTACCATCTAACCTTATTGTTGCAATTATCTATCTGTCTCTGAGCCCCTCCTAATTTCTCTGACTTTAGCTCCTGGCTCATTATCACTCTCTTCAGCACATTTTCTGTATTAATTTTTAAGATTCGGTATATACATAGATGATCTTTCTAACACCCTGGCCTCTCAGTTTCTTGAATTCCTTTCTATCTTGTCCTACACCCTACCTCAGCCATTACTGCATGATCACACCCTAGAAGCTGTCACAACAACCAAGTAAAACCCTTCCATAATCTAAATTTCATGCACCTTATTCTCTGAACTTACCACCCCCTGTAGTGGCAGATCACTCCTTCTATTAGCACAACTCTACCAATCCTTCTATCTTTTCAGACCCTCTAATTCACTGATCTACCCTTTTTTGTTTATTCGGCATGCCCTCTTACCCAGCTTAAAAGCCATGACCATCATCATAAAGAATCCCTGTATAATGTGCTCAGCCCCCTTGCTCCCTCTCCTTCCTTGTATTCACTTGGCAAAACCAACTGTACTCAGCCATGCCTCTACTTGTGCAGCTGGATGAGCCTGCAGAAAAACACCCAATGGCACTGCCTTGCCCCACATTAAATCAGGGTTCTTACACTGCCTGGCCATTGAAACACGGAAGGCAGTAGGGGATGGGGGTGAGTAGAAATATATGAAGAGTTATACCTTGTTTGGAGAAAGGGTAACAGTATGACTTAACTCTGTGAGGTGGCAGAAAAATGTACACTGAAACGTATGCTATTTATGAGCAACCACTATTGTTATTGTAAATTATTTTCCTTCAGAATATTACTCTTGGGGATAGGGACTAGCACTCAATAGATTCTTGGAGAATTTAATTTTGACTAGAATTTTTTGTTATAGGTAATGCTATAAACGGATAAAGATAATGGTAGGGGTAGGAGTGATGCTGACGGCATGGACCTACGTATTTCCTAAATGTATTTTATCTATATGCCATTCTCCTTAACCTTGATAGGCTTTATGTTCTTGGTAAGCAATAACTGGGTGTGTTTTCAGGGCTAGACTGAAGGTTTTAGTTCTGAGAACATTGTGGCTTCTTCAGAGCAGAAGTCGTACATTCTTTGTGAATCTCCATCCCATGGCCTAAATCCATTTAGTTTCTTTTCCTGTTGCTACTTTCTTTTATTACTGATATTTTTGGCCCATATTTAAGGTATGAACTACTTTGGGAGCAAGGGATTAGATTGGCTAAGATGTAAATAATCTTAGTAATCACCCTTTCCTTAAAACCCTTTTTTAAATGAATAATCTGGCCTGTAATACCAGCACTTTGGGAGGCTAAGGTGGGTGGATCACCTGAGGTCAGGAGTTTTAGATCAGCCTGGCCAACATGGTGAAGGCTTGTCTTTACTAAAATTGCAAAAAAAATTAGTTGGATATGGTGGCAGGCGCCTGTAATCCCAACTACTTGGGAGGCGGAGACAGGAGAATCACTTGAACCCGGGAAGTGGAGGTTGCAATGAGCCAAGATTGCATAATTGCACCATGACAAGAGTGAAGCTCTATCTCAAAAAAAAAAAAAATAATAATAATCTGATGCATTACCTCCTATAAAAGTTTTTGGATTAAAAAAATAAAAGTTACTAGGATGCCTAACCAATGAAAAGGAGTACAAATAAGTAGTCCATGAACTGATTCCTTTAAATGGCATATTCTGAGATTTTTTTTTTCAGTTTTTGTCATCATTTGTCTTGGTAATAGAATTATTAAAAAAAACTGATTCAGGCAAGGGACAGATTATCACGGTCTCATGTTTTATAATTAAGCAAATATGTAATCATAATTTAGAATTTTAGAGTTTTTTTTAAAAGCCACATAGGTTTTTGCATCTGATGCAAGTCAAGATTGAGACTGATCAATGATCATTATCAGTGTATTGAGCATGCATTTATGTCATTTATCTAGCATGCACTGCCCTCAAACTTTCCTGAATTAGTAAAAATTCTTCCCCATATTTCTTTATAGTAACTTATGTAATAAATGATGAAGAAAATAAATGTTAAGACTTTTATTTTAGCCATTGTTAAATAGTTTAAGGCTTTGATTTTCTATAATTATTTTGTATTCTAAGAAAAAAGAAAAGCATTTTTTTCCTATAAAATCTTAGTATCTTATTTCTTAGTCACACTTTAAAACTGAAGAGATCAGTATTTTTTTCTATGTCAAAATGTAAAATATGCAATATATAATTGTACAAACCCACTTAATTCCATTCTTTGTTTTTTGTCAAACATCCTCCTTTATCAGAACTCAACCAATTATTTGATTAATTACGAATTGCTATGTGTATTTAATATGATATTCAAAGTAGAGTGATTTATAATAGACAAAATTAGAAGCAGTAAGATTTTGGTGTTCAATAGCCTTTATGGTGTTTTTATGCAACGGAATACCGAACTGGCACAAAAGTCATGTTGGAGAAGAATAGATGTGGGGAAAAGGTCATGATATCCATTACACAAAAATTGTGAGCTAACCTTATGTATAGCTGTGTGCTGTATTTTTTCATCAAATCAACATAGTAAAAAGGCTACAAAAACTTAATCTTCCTTGGGGCAGGAAGCAGAAGAAGGCATTTAGGACTTTTTTATGACTCTTATATTGTTCTTTAGTTTTTCTATGTTTTTCAAAGTTTCTGCACTTGACCATCTGTTACCTCAGTAAGTAGAAAAAAGCCTTTTTGACCTAATTGCTCAAATTAAAATAGTTTTGTTTAATTTTGCTATCAAAGTCAGCTAAAATTTACTGAATGCCAGCCTAGTATAAGACACTGCGGGAAGACATTTTTAAAACAATTTTTCCTGCATTCAAAGAACTTCCAGATTCCAGTTTTAGAAGAATTGGATGTAAAAAATGTAAAATGTTAAAAAAAAAAAAAGTTTAAAAAAGTAAATCCAGAATAGGAAGGTGATAAGTGATGTATGATTGATTATAGGGACACTTATTGCTAGGGGATCACTTACTCTCTGTTTAACATTCTTGTGTTAAATCTGATACAATATGAATCTATCCAACCTATGATTTTTTCTTTCCTATTTGTGCAAAAACCTGTTTGTATTTCACTGGTAACCTCATAATTAGTGAATAATCCTCCTCCTGAGTTTAATTTCAGTGGCATTTAGTAAAGGAAGCACAGGTTTGGAACCTACTACTTCCTTGAGTGCAAGCCACTTTAGTAACATGTAAGAACTTTACACCTATTATTTCAATCCCTACCCTTTGTCTGAGATTTTTATTTAGATACAGGCTATAAAACTTTCTTCCTTCCTTAATTCCTGATGTGGGTTAAAAGATGAAGGAGGGGAAAGAAAGACACATCTTTTTACTGTGGAGCTCTTAATATCTTTTCTAAGTGATAGAAGGGAGAGTATAATAAGCTAATCAGTCATTCAGTCAATGGCTATTTCTCGAGACACACATAGAAATGTACTAGCACCATAGCTCCATGCTGCATGCCAGCCAGTGAAGTAGCAAAATAAAGAGCGTGGAGCCGAAGCTACCTAAATATGTTTCAAATAAGGATCCTAATTTTATTTTTCCCTCTTAGTACTTAACCATGTGTGCTAATTCTACTGAAAAGCAATATGCTACTTATCACCATTAAGAAAAATAGTATTTTTCTAACCTATAATAACAGAAACTGATGGCTTAAGTTTCCCTGAATGTTATCTATGGGTGGGTAACACAAATAATTGTCAAATCATATTCTTCTGTCACACCATATAGATTTTCCCAGGTTTCCTTCCAGAGTGATTTTCAAACCCTTGTGTGAGAATATGTATTTTCCCCCAGAGGGGACGTAAACACAGGATAAATTTTTCATTTTATTTTATTTTTTTGAGACGGAGTTTCACTCATGTTACCCAGGCTGGAGTGCAATGGCGCGATCTGGGCTCACCGCAACCTCCGCCTCCTGGGTTCAGGCAATTCTCCTGCCTCAGCCTCCGGAGTAGCTGGGATTACAGGCACGCACCACCATGCCCAGCTAATTTTTTGTATTTTTAGTAGAGACGGGGTTTCACCATGTTGACCAGGATGGTCTCGATCTCTTGACCTCGTGATCCACCCGCCTCGGCCTCCCACAGTGCTGGGATTACAGGCTTGAGCCACCGCGCCCAGCCTTAACACAGGATAAATTTTTAAAGTGATACAATAAAAGTGATAAAAGTATATTAATGACATTTCCTCATGCCTGACAACTGAGAATGATGCAGGGATAATTATTTCTCCATGGCACTTGTGAATTATATTTATCTAATGAAAATTTTAATTTTTTTCTCTTTATTATTGATCCCTCCCTCCTTTCTTCTCTCTTTTCTTCCTTCCTTCTTTTTCTTTCACTGTAAAAAGATGTATCTTTTTTCCCTCCCCCATTGTTTTCCCTCCCTCCCTCTCTCCTTCTGTCCCTCCCTGTCTCCCTCCCTCCCTCCTTCTCCCTCTCTCCCTCCCTCCATCCCTTCCTTCCTTCCTTTTCTTCTAATAATTTGCATAGATATGTTTGAAATTAGATTTCTACAGCTACTGCTGGAGAGTGAGGGGGTCTTTTCTCATCAATTTAACAAATAAAAAGGTTTATAAGCCATGTTCTCTGGGAAAAAACAAATATCATTGCCAGCCTTCTTATTGAAACAGAACTCTTCAACACCTCTTTTAAAAACTAAAAATAATTTCTTTAAAATAAAATAAGTATATTCTAACAAATGAATACTTTATTCAAGTAATATATTTGGTGTAAAAAATTCACATGGTATTTTCCCATAATATTAGAAAATTATTTATCTGAAATAAAACCTTTATTAAAGGATAACTTTACAACATAATATTCACTCTTACATAGTTATAAGCCTGTTAAAACATACACATTTCTCATTTAAGTGAATTTACCATTTACAGTAAGTAATATTTATCGAGCACCTGTGCCTTTCTCTACCTGAAGCTAGAAATTCTTCTATTCAAATTAATGACAGAATAAATATAAGTATTCCCCTAAAAGTAATTTCCCCCTCCTCTCCTGGAGTCACTGGTCACTGTTTATATTATTCATTAGTCAGTAAATTCTGAAGTAAATTTAGGATTTCTTAAAAGATATGGCAGTTGTTTTTTCTTTACTACTTTTGGCCAACTGAATATTCTCTCTTTTTTTTTTTTTTTCCTTTTTTTCATATGCCCGCTGTGTCAAATGAATATTCTTGATGTTATATTTTTACCTGAAAATTTTAAAGTTCTGAATAACTTCTATGGCTCAAAGTTTCCAGAGGATGGTAAGAAGAGACCAAGGAAACTTTAAGATCTTTCCAAAGCTCCTCCTTTCCTCACAGTGATATGAGAAAGAAACACAAAAGTGTTTATTGAATGGCTTGGGAGGAAAAGCATTCTGCTGTCTAGATTCAGAATATTAGAGTTGGAATTGTAAGAGAGAACCTTGCCCAGCACCTTCATATTACATGTGAGAAGAATAACGAGCCCTAAAGCAGCTAAATAACTTCCCCTGTGTCACATGGTTGGCTAATTCTCTCACAAATCTGCCTTTCTTTCTCCTTTTCTTCTTCTGTATCCTCCCAATCACTGAAAGGAGAAACTGCTCCCTTCTTTAGTCTCTCCCCAGCTCCCATCAGTTGCACCTTCAAACTACCTCTTCTTTCTATTACCACTGCCTCCTTCCCTGTTCTCCTGGTGTCCGGTGTCCAGGTTTCTTCTCCTCCCCAACTTCTACTTCATTGCATTCCCTGCTACCAGAGTCATCTTTTTATTCAGACCAGATGCTATCCTTCTTCTATAATCCCTGAATGACTTCCTGTTATCCATGAATATAAAAAAGTTGTTTTTTTCTCTTTCATTTTTAACACTTCAATTCAAATGAGGATGTGATTCAGTGTGTATCATAGATACATAATAATATAAACAGTCTGTTTTCTCAAGAGCTTACAGCTCTATTAGGAAAAAATATCCATATATTAAACAAGAATAATAATCTTTATGATACTTGAAAGGATAACATCTGTATCATTTAGCTTGAGCTTTATATATGATTCTGTATATCTAATATTTGCAAAAATTTAAACAAGGGACTTTTTTCTTTTATGTAATATTTAACATAAAAAGCAGATATATGTAATGTATGTGTAAATTATGAAGCTTCATTAAAAAATGAACCCTTATGTACTTGCTAGTATTAGTCAGGGTTCTCCAGAGAAATAGAACCAGTAAAAGATATATGAGTTCATTACATCATACTCACTCTTACCTACCTATAAGTCTGTTAAAACATACAAATTTATCATTTAAGTGAATTTATTGTTTACATTAAATATTTATTGAGCACCTGCACCTTTTTCTACCCAAGCTAGAAATTCCCCTTTATGCAATTATACACACACACACACACACACACACACACACACACACACACACACGTATACACACACACACGTATAAAGGAGATCTATTATGAAGAGATTTGTTATGAGAAATTGTCTAACACGCTTATGGGGGCTGAGAATCCCACTATTTGCTTTCTACAAACTGGAGACCTGGAAAACCCAGTGGTGTAATTCAATCTGACCTTTAATCAAGACTGCATAAATCATCAGTGTCTTTTCCCATCTTATACTATTTCTTTTCAGATCAAAGCATTTGGCTCAACTTGGATGTCATAAATTCATCAACGTAAGGTGACAGGGAATGAAGACAAGTTCCATTTAATAACCCTGGCTTCTTTATTCCCTGACAATCTTCAAAGAGTACTTTGCTCCTGAAGACAATCTTGTGAGAGCAAACAAGTGTCTTATATTTGTGTCTTCCTGTCTTGCATCAGTGATGAAAAATTATTAGCCATTTCTCTTGGAGAAGATTCTGTCCATTCTTTCGTTTTTCTTTATCTGGAATTCCAGTTAGATGTTTGTTAAACCTTCTCATTTCATTCTCTGTGTCCCTTAATACCTCTTTAATATTTTTCATGTCCTAACACCTACTTGCTACATTCTGGACAGTTCCATTCATTTATTCAGCAAATATTTATTTAGCACTCACTAGATGGTAAACACTGTTTTGGGCAGTTGAGTGCCTCAGGGAACAAAATAAATGTATCCCTGCCCAGGAGGAGCTTGCATTTGAAGAAATGAAATTAGGAAACAGACAATAAATGATAAATATAATAAGTAAATTATGTAGAATGTAGAAGGTGATAAGTGCCATGAAAAAAAAGCAAGTAAATGCCAGGAAAAAGAAGAATAAGGTAATTCCCTCTCTGTTTTTATTGGTCATTTAATATTCAATTAAGTTTTCATTTTAAACAATTTTTTTTAATTTCTAAATATTCTACTTGAATATTTTTCAAACCTGTCTGGTCATTTTTGAAAATTTATGGTTTTTGCTCATTTAAAAAAATTTCAACTTTTACTGCTAAGATTATCTAAGGAACAGTTATTTTATATAATTACTAATTATAATATTAAAAGTTTTGAAGATCTCCATATTTGTTACTTATTTCTATTTACCATTGGTAGTTTATTTAAAATTATTTTTATTGTGAGTTTGTTTCAGATCGAATGTAGTCTGTGAAAATTCTAAGGGCCTAAAGTGAAATTACTTCAGAGAAGATTTGGATTTTCTTCTGCTTGGAAACAGGTGCTAATCTGGAATGACATTAGCCCTTCTGAGAATCCAGTTTTAAATGCTGAAATCTCAGGTTAAGTTCTTACCTAGGGATTGGGATTGGTGTGAGAAATAGGTGTAGTATTCTTGTCCCAATGCTGGCACAGGTGTTGCTCCATTAGTAACCTGAGATTAGTAAAGGCTTATTTCTTACCATTTCCATTTCAACTCAATGATTTTGTTTTGGTTTGGAAGCAAGAACTAGTCTTAAGTTATTTCTCTTTATTGTTTTGGAACTCAGCAATTCTTTAGAAAGCATCATTTTTAAAATAATTATTAAGGAATTGGGGGTATTGCAGTAGAGAACCATTCAGGGTTTCTAGTCAGACATGCTGCTAGAATTGAACTCAACTCTAAGTTATCTTTCCTATTTCTATCCTACAGCTTCTCACTAATTCAGCCTCCTTCCTTCACTGCACTCCCAATTCAGTCTGGTACCTCATATTGCCACACCTAGTGTCTACATGCCTTTGTTTGTGCAATAGCCTTTATATCTATCTTTCCCTACTCCTAATAAATGGACTTCCACACTTTTTTTTCTGCCCAGAGATATTCTATCTGCTTTTGAAGCCTACTGGAAAGTCAACTTTTCTGAAAACTTTCCCTAAGCACCATGCCTCACCTCGCCAAGGCAGAATTAATTACTTCCTCATTATTACACTAATATCATTACCCTTTATAGTAGAGTGGAGCATTGAGATTACTTGAGTAGAGATCAGCCTGCCAGTCTTAGTCATATCTTAGTCATCTGTGTTTCCCTAATGCATTAATGTGGCCATTTGATAAATCTTTTGAAAATTTAATCTAATGGTGGGATTCATGACTGCAGTTTTTGTTGCACAGCTCCCAGTTTACTCTCCTTAGGCATTCATTACTCTTGGACATTGATATTATTATCCAGGAAAATTTTCTCGGCTTTAGATGTGGGAGCTTTGTGTATATCATTTGTCCTTCACACATAGAGAATATTCTCATAGAGTTGTTTTTTTAATTATACTCCTTTCTGTCAATAGAGTTTAAATTTTTTTTTTAAAAAATAGGATTCTCAGCATAAAACATTATTATAATTGTTAAAAATGGTGGTAAGACATATAGCTATGTTTACTTAATTACAAGATTTCATTAGATATGGTCATTATTGGGCTGTATAAATTTTCAGAATGATTTAATTCTTAAAAATTTTGAAAGCTGGAAAAGTAGTATTCTTTACTTTTTAAAATTACACTTGTAGTATATGAAGACATTTTAACTGTTAAAGGATTACTCTAACAATATCAAAGTCTTCTGAGTAAAAGTGAAAATCCCTTTTTCCACAGTAGAAGGGCCACGTCTACTTCATGGGTACTACTACTAACAATTTAGTGTATATCTTTCAAACACTGATATAGATGTTGATATAGAATATAGCCATTAGGTTACAATGCTATTTCCTTTACTAGAGAGTAAAAGATCAAATTACACTGATTTTTCTGTCACTGAGTATTCATTTGATGTCAGCAATAGCAAAACAAACAAATATATATCAAGCTCAATACTAATCACATTGGATGCTAGAACACTAGCAATGACATTTTTATCTTACATTGGACAGCTCATGATGGAATGAGTTTGTGAGGTTCATAGGAATTAGGAAAAAATGGGATAATTAAAAGCAAGTCTAATGACACAAAAAGCAATATATCAAATTTAAGTAGCTATATAAAGACATTATTCCGTCAAGTAGGGGTAATTGTTTTCCTTTCATTTCTCAACTTATGGAAATTAGTTATATTATGGCTTTTTAACATATAGAGACCTGGCTTTAAAAAACTTCTAGATCCCTAATTACTATTAAAGTAATATTTTATTTCCTGTGAAATTTAGAAAGAAGCCCCTGAAAGCCTAGTCTCTTTTTATTTATAAAAAATAATAAAATGGAAACATAATTTATGACCAAGAATTTTCAAATGAAGTGTGTTAAGAACACACTTATTTTATCTCTCAGTGAAGGATTTGTATCCTAATTATAGCATAGAATCTTAGAAGGAACTGAAAGGACCTTGTAAGTAACCAAGGGCAAATTCTTCCCTTTGCAAGCAAAGATGTTGGAATTTTGATCCTCCCCAGAATACTGCAGGAAGAGCACCAGGATCCCAGAAGTCCTGGGTTTGAATCTCAGCTCTGTCATTCCAAGGCTGAGTTCCCTTCTTAAATTGGGGTGAGAATAGCTATAGCATGGGGATGTAGTCAATGAGATTCGTAAATGACATGAAAAGAGTCCACAGTGTTTTTCTCTTCCCCATTCCACCTTGTCTAAGGGTACAGATCAAGGTTGTAGGAAAAGCGGGGGCAAGAGTCTAAACCATCTGACTTACAGGCCAGTTAGCTTCCCATGAATTTCTTTCAGCCAAGTCCTGATGCCTGTCACCCTCTTCATGAAGATTATTTCCAATCCTTAGAGACACAGGTGCCCCTTCACTATGAATGCCACCTGTGTTCTTGGCTAATGATGGATCATAGCAGTCCCTCCCTTCCCCTTCTATGACTTTGCTTTGCCTTCAGGATAAAGTCCACCTCCTTAACATAACCTAAAAGGCCCCTGTTGACCTCTCTACCCTCTATGTTTCCTTTTCTTTTTAGATACTCAGACCCAACCACAATGAACTATTCTCAGGTACTTTGTTACCTCCATGCATTTGCACAATCCTTTCACCCCTCATAAGCAAATTCATACCCACACATTTTGTTTTTTCCAACTTATATGTGATCCTTTCTGGGAGGTCTTAGTAAACCTTGGATCTGATGCTCCTCATGATAGAATGTATCTTAACACTATATAGTAATGGATGACTGACCCATACTCCTCTGCTCAGCTACAACATCCTTGAATTTTGAAGAGACTGTGTTATTAATCTTAATATCTGTCGCAGATTGCACATATTTTGCACTACAATTCTATTGTTTATTTTTAGCTTTTTAGTTGAAGTAGACCATACATTCCAAAAGTAGATAAATCATGTGTGTACAGCTTAATGAATGTTCACAAATAAAACTTCTGCAGTAAGTAGCATCAGTCAAGGAACAGAACTTTAGCCCAGAATCCCTCTTCACGCCAATTTTCGGTCATTATTCCTCTTATTTCTGATAAAATACAGTGTTTTTGAACTTTGTATCAATGAAATAATACAGTACATATCTTCTTTTGTGTCTGTCTTCTTTTGCGCAATGTTATGATTGTAGGATTCTAAAAGCTTTTTTAAAACATGGGTAATATTGCTGTATCTAAGATTTTAATCAATGTATATGAGAGGTTTTCTATATCACCAGTTCAGAAAGAAGGCAGCTATTATGAGGTGCAGATGAAATCTCTCTCAGTGGATGTGGTGAAAGCCTGCTCAGCATTCTTTTTTGTTGTTTCTATCATGCCAATTTTGTTCAGGTGTGCACCCCTCTGTAGAAAGCCCAAGTGACTCCCAGTGGGTGGGCCTGGTTGGTAAGCTTGCTTCCCCTTGCCAGGGATTGACTCAGGAGTCTCCCAGTGAAATGGGAGTCTTTATTTCAGCCACTGAGGAAATGTTGCTGGGGTTTCTGGGTATCTTTTTTTACCTCCTACTGCAGGAATGCATGCAGAAGCAACCCTCTCTTGGGTGTGTCATGTGTGGGCAGGAGGCTCTAACACTAAGGCTACCCTGTCCCCTTTGTCCTTGAGAATGAAATTGATACAAAGAGGAAGACAGAGCCAAGAATCACAAAGAAATAGGGCTTCCTACTGCATTAAGTCATCCTCCAGCCTGTGCTACCTCTAAGTTTCTAGTTACATCATGTCATCCAGCAAATTGCATTACTGCTTAATCTAGTTTGAGGGTTTTTTTTTTTCAACTAAAGGCACTTTAACTGGTATGTCTCCTAAGGACTCAGTGATTACTTGGAAGCCACATTTAACGGAATTGATGGTGATGTGAAACTTTGGTCTTGGGGAGGGGATATGAGTCAGACAGTGAGAGATGGAGTGACATGGGATGGAGGGTTCCACTTACAACACAGGCTGAGAGGAAATGCCTCAAGAGGGAACTGTTTGCACACTGTTCACAATGCCTTGGGTTGCCAAAGCTCCGTGGGTATGCTGGAAAGTTGAAGAACCTTTTAAGTGAAGAACAGCAACATTGGGAGTGGTGGGGATGAGGACAGCTGCATGTGCCAGCAGGTAGAGAGGCTTCTCCTTTGCCCCTCCCATCGAGGAAAAAATGACGAGTGCAACAGCAGTGGTAACCCTGGTGTGACCCAAGGGCATTTCCTCAGAGCACAGAGAGTGCCCTGGCTGGCAAGTTGCCAGATTTTGGTAGTACACATGCAGAAAGTCAAGGCTCTCAAGTACTGGACACGAGGCAAAGCACAGGGATGTCAGATCCCCAGTGTTTTCCCAACACGATAGTGTGATAATGAGAGTGATGAAAGTGACAGGGAAAGGCCCTGGGTAGATGGAGCTAGCCCCTCTCTCTCTCAATTTCTCTCTCTCTCTCTCTCCTCCTGGAGATAAGAGTAATTATATTGTCCACTAGGACTGAGCAAGCATGCTTGAGAGTACAGAGTTACCATGAAGAGTGGACTGTCCAGTGGGAAGGCCATTCTGTGGTTATGTGAAGTACACCTCCGAGTGATTCAAGCTGAATTTACAGAGAAAATAGTTCTTTCTGCCACCCAAACTGGGGAAGTGGCATAGACCAGTTTTATGGATATCAAAGTGACTGTGGATGAAGGTGGCATCTGATCTGACTTGTGTGAGAGAGAATTTATACTTGCAGTCGGGGGGATGTTTTCATTGAAGGGAACTGAAAGTGCAGAGGCAGAGGGGCAGGAAGTGCAGAGTGGCTACACAAGGTATGTGAGGGTGGAAGGGGTGAGGACAGTTGGAAAGAGACATGTCTAGGTGGAAAAGAGCTGTGAATGCCTCAGAAGAGGTTCAAATCTTACACTGTAGGTAAAGGTGAACAATTAAAGGATTTTACCCTCTCCATGATAAGATATAGTCGGATGCGGTGGCTCACGCCTGTAATCCCAGTTTTTAGGGTGGCAGAGGAAGGTGGATCATGAGGTAGGAGTTCAAGACCAGCCTGGCCAAGATGTTGAAACCCTTTCTCTATTAAAAACACAAAAATTAGCCAGGAGTGGTGGTGGGCGTCTCTAATCCCAGCTACTCGGGAGGCTGAGGCAGAGAATTGCTTGAACCCAGGAGGCGGAGTTTCCAGTGAACTGAGATCACACCACTACACTCCAGTGTGGGCAAGTGAGGGAGACTCTGTCTCAACAAAAAAGAAAAAAAGGCAAGATTCAAGTTGGCCTCAAGATGATTAAATTCAGGATGGACTAGAATAGGGAAAGACAGGGAGTAGGGAGACCAAGTTAGAGCCCAAAGCAATAGAACACAGGAAAGGAAGTAGGGGCCTGAATTAGGGTTGTGGCAACAGACTGTAGAGAAACTAGAGAATTTCTGGAGATGAACTTGACAAGAGTTGATAACTGATTGGATGTGAATATGGCATGATTAACAGAAACTGCATCATTATCATAAAATCTGCTCCCAGAGGTTGATAATTTTTTCACATCATGTTACATTTTCCACCTAACCATCCTGCTGGTGAAATGATTCCCAACGTGCAGACTATTTTGGGAGTATATTGTAGCAAAATGAAACACAAAAAAAACAAAGTGATGAGTGTTACATGTAAAAAGAATTTGCCTGAAACAGGCTCCTTTCTCTCATGGGGTTCACAGTAGTACTGCTTTTGACGAAGTGCATTGTGTATCCCAGTGATGGTAATAGAAAGAGAGGCATTTTGGGGGGCCCTTGCATCTACACGGCCCTCCCAATTTGCTATCAGAACCTGCCAGAAGTGAGTCAGAGCCAAGAACTGAATAAATATTATTTACAGGTTTTTAGAGTTTGTTTTTTCGACTACAGTACATTCATTTCTAAGCATTAAAACTGCCCTAAAACTTGACTCTAAAACATAATTCTCTTTATTAGTAAAGCGATGGAATTGTGAATGTGTTCCATAAGGAATGGATGCCGAAAGCTTTCTTGATGATAAAAAGGTAACAATACCTTTTAAAGTAGTGTTTTTAAATGAATAACTTCATTATCTTCTCTTCCAGAGGGAAGACCATAGAAGCTTTATCATAGGGCCTAGTGTCATGATCGTATATTTGTTCCATAAATATCTTATGAGGTAAATATCAGGAATAGATTCTAAGTAAAAGACCTCAGATAAGAAAACTCCCAAGCAGTGATATAATATTAAAGCTGTTGTGGTAGGAGAACTGCCTTACTCCTGGTTAACTGGAAAATAAACGGATCTTTGGAGAAAAAAGTAGAGGAAAGAGTGTCTACTCCTGAGGGCTGTTTGGTTTATTCATTTAAGATTTGACTAGAGAATTGGCCATAAAATTAGAGGGAAATCTCAGTTCCAGAGACTTTAAACAGATTTTAAATTACTCATCCTTTTCTATCTTGTTGGCTTCAAGAACATCATTGAGGACCATGGAAAGATCCACAACTTCTTCCCCAGGGAGAGGCTACCAAAGACTTATTAATTTTTACCTTGGCTGTTTAACAGATCTTTTTGTTGTTTTTGTTTGTTTGTTTGAGACAGGGTTTCTCTCTGTTACCCACGCTGGAGTGCAGTGGTGCAATCTTAGCTCACTGTAATCTCCACCTCCTGGGTTCAAGTGATTCTCCCACCTCAGTCTCCTGAGTAGCTGGGACTATAAGTGGGTACCACCACGCCTGGGTATTTTTTTGTATTTTTGTTGGAAACAGGGTTTTGCCATGTTGCCCAGGATGGTCTCAACCTCCTGGGTTCAAATAATCCTCCCACCCCATTCTCCCGAAGTGCTGGCATTACAGGTGTGAGCCATTGTGCCTGGCCAATAGATCATTTATTTTCCCAGATTTACACTGCTTTCTGTAATCCAAACCAGAAGTCCAGTTTTTATGGCACATAGTAATTAGAATGACTAGTTAATCCTCAAAGGATATTCTGGAATATCTGAATTATATTTTACTGTATAGCAAATCCTGCACAGCACCACAAAAGGAAAGGGGGTATTTAATACAGAGCAAGTAGTAATACATAATAAAAATGAAAAGCATTAAGTAGCAATGAGATAGCATGCCCCCAAATCATCCTTCCAATACTATGATTTGATTGTATATGGAATAATGGAAATTTTCCAAAAGAAAATGGAAATATGAGGATTTTATTTTTATTGCACAACAAGGAAAGGAAATGTTCAACTACTGCATGAATATGTTGGAAACATATAGATTTTGAAACAAAAAATGAAATTAATATTATGCCTCTGGAAATTCAGTGTCTTCACTGTGATTTAAAGTGTCGTAGCCCACAGTAAGCATCTTGGCAAAAGAAAAAGAAAAAAATGAATAAGAAGCCTAAGTAATTATGAATCTACATTTCAACATACGAGTAAGGCAAAAAGGCATAAACTAGCCAAAATTCTAATTCAGGCCAATTGTCTTTTAAATGCATCAAGGCATTCTTAAAATTAACCTCATCACCAGAAAAGCGGCAAAGTATCACTATCCTATGATCTAAAAATTAATAATAAAACCTCTCATCTCTATAGAATAATCATTTCATTACTAGCTTCCCATTGTTATCATTCAAAAATTTAATAGTGAATTGGAAGTAACCTGAACCAGAAATTATTATTTCTCAAACCAAGGAAATTGATCGAAGATATTCATGGGCTTGCTGGCTGTATCAATTAACTATTGCTGCATAACAAAGGACCTCAAAACTTGACGGTTTAAAACAACAATTTCTTTCGCTCATGATATTGCAAGTCAGATTGGGCTATCCTGTGTCCGTGTGTCTGTATGCAGCTATGTGATATCTCGTTCACGTGCTTTCAGGGCTCAGCCGGTTATCAGCTGGGACCCCTTGGCTCTCCTTCATGTGATTTCTCATCCTTCGGCAGCTAGCCAGAGCTTGTGCTTATGGTGGAACAGGAGTCCAAGAGAGAAAGTAGAAGCATGCAAGGGTTTTTGAGGCCTAGGCTTATAAATGGCACAAGTTCACTACTGCTGCATTCAATTAGCCAAAGCACCTAACAAGGCAGCTCAGATTCAAGACATGGGAAATAAACTCAACATCCTGATGGGAGAAGTTGCATGGTCACATTTTAAAAGCATGGATATGGGGATGTTGTTCACTGGAACTATCAAATGATAAATCTACCATACTAAAAACTCCTCTAACATTTTAAAACATTTATTTAAAAAGTATTTTTTTCACTTGATTTTTTAAGCTGTTGTTTGTTTTTTTGAGACAGGATTGCCCAGGCTGAAGTGCAGTGACATGATCATTGCTCACTGCAGCCTCAAACTTCAGGCTCAAGGGATCTTCCTGCCTTAGCCTGTGAAGAAGCTAGGATGCTTACCTAGGTGTCATACCCGTGTCTTATTCCATGTAATAAATCTGAAATTAGCCAGATGAGGTGACTCACGGCTGTTATCCCGGTACTTTGGGAGGCCAAGGTGGGAAGACTGTTTAAGCTTAGGAGTTAGATACCAGCCTGGGCAACATAGGGAGACCCTGCCTCTACAAATGATAAAATAAAATTAGCTGAGCATGGTCATGGGCAGCTGTAGTCCCAACTACTTGGGAGGCTGAGGTGGGAGGAACACTTAAGCCTGGGAGGTCGAGATTGTAGTAAGCAGCAATCACGTTGCACTCCAGCCTGGGTGACAGAGCGAGATCCACAATAAATAAATAAATCTGAAATTACTTGAAGATATTTATCCTCAATCTTCTACTCTTGTTTTCAGTGTAATAAACCATGAATAGCATGAGAACAGGAATCAGTCCTATGTATTTTGAATCTCCTGTGCTTATGACAGTCTGGCATAAAGGAGATGTTCAGCAAATGTCAATGTTAAATATCCTCAGTTCTTCCAAAAATCCCTTATGTAATATGGTTTTGTGTCTTTCATCATCATCCTTGTCCCCATAAGGAGACAAGATTTGGTCTAAGGAGTACAAAGAAATGTGGTACTATTATGTAGAATGATTAATGAGCCCAAGATTGAAATCACCGTTCACTCATCTTGTCAAAGAAAACCTTTCTTGTTTTCTTATATAAGCTGTACTAAGTTTTATCACTCCTATATCACATTTACTCTGTTTAATTTCAGCTTGTTTCATTTGTTCTACCACACCAAGAAGTTGAAGTCTTCTTGGGTACTGATTTTGTCACCTAAAGTAGTCTTCCCTTGTCCAAAACTGCACATCATTTACAGATTTGATAGACTTATTTTTTTTCTTTCTTTCTTTTTTTTTTTTTTGAGATGGAATCTTGCTCTATAGCCCAGGCTGGAGTGCAATGGCATGATTTCGGCTCACTGCAACCTCCGCCTCCCGGGTCCCAGTTCAAGCAATTCTACCTCAGCCTCCCAAGTAGCTGGGATTACAGGCACACACCACCATGCCCAGCTAAGTTTTGTATTTTTCAGTAGAGATGGAGTTTCACCATGTTGGCCAGTCTGGTCTTGAGCTCCTGACCTCGTGCCACCTCGGCCTCCCAAAGTGCTGGGATTACAGGTGTGAGCCACTGAGCCCACCTTGATAGACTTATTTTTTATAATTTTATCTACACCTTGTTTAATCCATTTTTCTGGTTGTTATCTATTTATATATTAATATTCTTTTAGTGTTTCTCTTATGCAGACTATGGCAATGGCCTCTTAATTGTTGCCTCTATCACTTCCTTAAATTCCCCCTTTACAAAATAGCCCTAGTGATTTTTATAAAACTTAAATCAGATTATGTGTTGCTCAAACCTTTAAATGGCTTTGGCTTTATTAGAACTCAAATTTCTTACCATGGTCTATAGGCCCCAACACCATCAGACTTCTGAATACCTCTCAGCACACTGAAGGCAGCCATTTCACTGACTGCTGTGAAGTCAGCTAGCAGGTTATTATTTTTTCAAAGGCAAGCTGTCTTTTCTTCTTGGGAAGCTTTCTTAAATTTCTCTTTGTTTTTGATTTTCTGATGTTTCACTCTGATTTGTCTAAGGGTAGATTTCTTGGTAGAGTAGTCCCCCGCATGGATAGTGAATAGTACGGAATCCTATATATACTATGGTTTTTCCTATACATACATACATACATACATACATACATATGATAAAGTTTAATTTATAAATTAGGCACAGTAAGAGATTAACAACAGTGACTGAGCTGATCTTAGTAACCTCAGCATATGATTTACTTTCTTTCCTCATTAAGTAGAGAATGTTTACATTTTCACTTGATGGAAGCACTTTACGGTTTCTCTTTGGCACATACAAATTGCCAGCATCACCGCTCTTGCACTTTGGGGCCATTATTAAGTATAACTAGTGTTACTTTAACACAAGCACTGCAATACTATGACAGTCCATCTGATAACTGAGACGGCTGCTAAGTGACTAACAGTTGGGTAGTATATAGTATGGGTACTCAGACAAAGGGATAATTCACATCCCAGGTGGGCAAAATGGAGTGGAATGACTTAAGATTTCATCATGCTACCCAGAATAGCATGCAATTTAAAACTTATGAATTGCTTATTTCTGAAATTTTCCATTAATATTTTTGGACCACAGTTGAATGTGGTTAATTGAAATATGCAAAGTGAAACTGCAAAGAGGGAGAAGTTCTGATTAATATGGTTTGAGATTCATTGGGTTTCTTGACTCTGTAGGTTGGGGTCTCTCATTAGTTCTAGAAAATTCTTGGCCTTTATGTCTTCAAATATTGCCTCTGTGCCTCCTTTTAGAACAGCAGTTGAACCAGGGATGTCCAATCTTTTGGCTTTCTTGGGCCACAATGGAAAAAGAAGAATGGTCTTGGGCCACACATAAAATACTAACAGTAATGACAGTTGATAAGCTAAAAAAAATCACACAAAAAATGTCATAATGTTTTAAGAAAGTTTACAAATTTGTGTTGGGCTGCATTCAAAGCTGTCCTGGGTTGCATGTGGCCCAGGGGCCACAGGTTGGACAGGCTTAAGTTAAATTTATGTTAGCCTAGACCTTTTTTCCTAATATCCTCTAATTCTGTTTCATTTTCTTCTGTATTTTCCAGCCCTATGTCTCCTTATACAGTTCTCTGGATAATTTCTCACAACCTGTATTCCAATTCATTAATTCTCTCTTCAGCTTTTCAGGTTAATCTGGCATCAGACTCATTCACTGATATTTTTACAGTTTTGGTTATCATATATTCTATTTCTAGAAGATCGTTTTTTAAAAAACTCCACTTTGCATCATTTTATAGTTTTCTGTTTCTTACAGATGTGTTCATTTACTTCAACATGGTGAGCATAGTTCTTTATTGTCTGCCTTTGAAGCCTTAGTTGGGGGGAGGGTGTGGTTCTGTGTTTTTACTGTTTCTTACTCAAGTCTAGTTTCTGTATGTTCCTGGATTCCTTTGTGTGTAGGACATTGTATTTGAGAAATTCTTTGTGGAAACAATTTGAGTCCCACAGGTGAAGGCCCACTAATCTCCAGAGAGAATTTTTGTTTGCTTCGGCTAGGCTTCTAGGGGCACTTCCACCTTAAACTAAATTGAAGCTTGAGCTAGCAACTAAATCAGAGATTTAAATTTTCTTCTGGGCTGGCTCTCTCCTGGTTGATGCCTGTCATGAGTGTGCAGCTCTGTGGAGGGGAGCTTCCAGTTTATTTAGGAGAAGATCTTCTACTAATTCTCCATGCTGTGCTATCTCCCTGGCCTAGCAAGGCCTTCAAAACAAAGTTTCTAATTTATTCAGATTGACAAATGACTTCAGGGAAAAAGCAGTTTCTGGGCCCTTTTATCCTCAACGCACTTACCTTCCAGAATTCTCATTTTCCCTTAACTTTAGGCCTTAAAAAAAAACTATCTTATTATCTCTTTGATGATTTTTAAATGATTCTTTTAAGTATTTCAGTTGTTTTCATCAAGGTGATTGATTTAATGCACAGGAAACAGCTTCACTTCAATTCTCACTCTGTTATTTTGTAACTGCATGGCTTTGGAAAAGTTATTTAACCTCCATATATCTCAGTTTTTTCATGCATAAAATGGGGATAATAATAGCACCTACAGTACAAGATTACATGTATAGTGCCAGCACATAAAAAGTATTTGATAAATGCTAACTATTATTAGTATTGTTATACCACATTATTTATTTCCTTTAGGCCACTTATCACTTTCAAAAATTGTCATATTTATTTTTATCATTGTTGTTTTCTCTTCTAGTAGAACATAAGCTTCATATTTTCATATTTACCACTATAAAATTGAATACTATTATTTTAAATGAATTAATAAATGTATTTAAGTTTTCGCTATAAAAACATCAGTTTTGATTCAATCCCAGTAACTCACAATTTGAAAATAGGACAATTTATGTGAAAAATTAAACAATCTAAAGTCTATTCTATAGCATATTCTTTTTTAGAAGAGTAAACCAAAAACCCACCTTAATCCAAGAAAAGTGAAAGAATGAGACGGTGTTTTACAATTTAATTTCCAAATCACTTGGATATACAGCATATGATTTCTGTGTTTGAACAAACAGGCCCCTTTTCAAATTTTAAATAACAAGATACCTTAGTTCAAGTATCTTTTAAAATTTGCATATGTACTCCTTTGCCAAATATCTCAATCTTTCACCATTTATCATAATTCTAGAGACTCTTTCTTCCATGCAGTCATTACTCCATTTACAAGGGTTCAGGGATGTTCAGCATGTAATTTCTCACATTACAACCTTTTGATGAAACTGCTGCATAATGCATTCTATTCATTGCCAGTGAAAGGAATGAACTGTAAGCATGTTTGATTGTTAATGCCGCATTGTAGATGAAGATACCATTTGGTTTATCATTTGGTAGCTGAAAACTTTATTCTTATCTCTGCTTCTCTCAACCCAAAATCTTAGAAGAATATGGATTATATTAGACGTGCTGTAGTGTTTGTCTTAAGAAATGCTCTCACTCTCTGACTCAGACTTGACATATCTCTTCTCTTCTCCATAAGGTGATTAGTAATTTCCTTTGCAAAGAGAGCCAGGAAACCCCTTCTTCCAGTAAGGTTACCTGAAGCTCTCTTTAGTTGCTTTCCAACAGGCAAACACTTTACTGCCTTCAAAGGTTTTTTAGTTAGTATAGTGAGTCAACCTTAACACAGTTTTTTAAATATTCTTTCTGCTCACAGAACATATAGGCCTTTGCAAAGAGAAATCTAAATGTTAATACATATTTGTATAGTATGCTCAGCTTTATGTAATATTTATCCCCAAAAGTTTTATGGATATTAGGTATTTATAAATTAAATTATAATCAAGTATACTAAGGGGTCTTTGTATTTAAAAATAAACCTGAGATTAATTATTCTTAGAAATCAGAGTGAAGAGGAGAAACAGGAGGAGATAAAGTTCCATAGGCAGAGAGGGCCAAATTGTAAAGATAGTTTTATGAAATAATAAGTTATATACTGACTATTGCCTGACCAGCACAGTTTTAATGCAGGGTCCTGCTGGGGGTACCCTGTGAATTATCTTTTCATCCCTCATGCCATCAATGTATGATAATGTATGCATTTGTTCATAAAAAATCAATGAAATTGTAATACTGAGAAATGAAACACAAATTTCAATTTCTTTTAGGGCAATGTAGTCTTAAAGTCTTGAGTGAAAGAATAGAACTAGAAAAAAAATATTCTCTAAGATTAGCTGTGTCTCAGTAAGAAGGTTATGAAGATGATATGGGGCCAGGCATGGTGGATCACACCAGTAATCCCAGCAGTTTGGGAGGCCAATGAGGGAGGATTACTCAAGGCCAGGAGTTTGAGACCAGCCTGGGCAACATAGTGAGACCCCTCATTTCATATATATATATAGAGAGAGTCACTTTTCCTTTTAACCACCAAAGTGGCTCTTGGAATTATTGTAATAAAACAAAATCTTATCATCTTACCAGATTATATACATATAGATAAGCTATATTATATATAAATCTTATCACCTTACCAAATTTTATATATATA